>NC_092875.1:271295350-271631850 GCF_028372415.1 Notamacropus eugenii
TAGAAAGACATTTCACATCTATTCTGTCAATGGTAGGGCCAGTTCTATGGGAAGGTATTCAGCTTTCTCATAATGTATAGGGAACTAAATGAGCTGGCCAAGGTCAAATAGCAGGTTAACTATGAAGCTGGAATCAACTGTTCCAACTGCCTGACTTCAGTTCCCATATTATGTCTACTAAATAATATTCCTTCAAATTCAATCATTATTTACTATGAGAGTGATTCTTATTTTTCCTGCTATTTCCAACATACTTGAACATCTAGAATGCAAAGAACTGGATCAAGATTTAGATTAATTTGATCTGACTCTAACTCTATCTTGCATCAGAATGAGGATATTTTCAGCTGCATGTATCCTGGCTACAATGTAATGTTTTATGTACTTCTGTTGATCACTGTCCAGAGAGCCTAATTGAAGACCTTTGGAAGTCCACACATTCTACAAGCTGTCATGGAATCATTCATTAAACATGCATCTAAAAACAGTGTTTTATTTAGAGAAAAGGAGAGAGAGTGAGAGAGAGAGAGAGTAAAAGAGAGAGACAGGGGCAGGGGGAGGGAGCAGGCCACATGCAACTAAAAAACAAAACCCTAATAAATCAACAAATTAAAAATTCCAACTGAATACCAAAATAAAGAGTCTGAAAAATCAAGTTGAAAGCAAGAATCCATTGAATTAATAATGCAAGTAGGAGCTAGCTAGGGTATTTTTAAAATAAAATAAATCTTTGCCCACTCTGATTGAAAAAGAAAGGAAAATCAAATTCCCAGCATCAAAAATGAAAAAGAATTCACAACAAATGAAGGAAAAATTTTAAAAATCAATAGAAACTATTTGCCCAATTATAGACCAATAAAAGAAAAATATAAATAAAATGCATGAATATTTATAAAAATACAAAAAGCCAAGATTACTCTTAGAATAACAAATTAAACAATCTATAAATGAACTCCTAATGAAAAAAATAAACAAGACCAGTAAAAATCATAAAATATTCAAAGGAAAAGTAATTTGAATAACAAAAAGTATTTGCAAAAGTAGGAAAAATAAGTATTCCTACCAAATTCTTTCCATGATGTAAATATTGGCATGACACCCAAACCAGGGAAAGACAGAAAAGAGAAAGACAAGAACAATATCAATGATAAGCATGAATGCAAAAAAAATTAATAAGATATTAGCATAGAAAGGGAACTCAAGGATTAGAGACCAGATGGGGAAAAAATGATAGATACTCACCTAAGATTCCCCTATAAATAACTTAAATAAAGCCCCAAAACAAATCCTGCACCACATCTACAAGGAACCACAAAAAGATAGGGTGAAATAATTTTCCAGCCCAAAACAACTTAGGTCAGCAGAAAAGGTCTCTTACACAGGGTGAGAGAAAAGTGCAATCCAGTGCTGTCTGTGGGAGCATGTGCTATGGCCCAGCAAACTACTAGTAGGACTTAGCGTGAATTGAATCAGTGGTGGAAGTAGTGGCTTCTGGAGTTTTCAGACAACAAATGGTAAAGAGTTCAGAGACTGGGTCAGAAGGACATTACAAGGGTCCTTTGAGAGCGCTGGGGGCAAGATTCTGTTGCATTGCATCTGGGTCACAGTCCCAGGGCAAGGAAGAGTACTAGTACACCAGAGCTTATGGCCTAAGGGGACCAAGGACCATGGTCACAATTCCAGAGTGGAAAAGAGTACTTCTGGTCACTCACAGGCCAGAGCAAAGACCAGAAAAATAGTAAACACACCTCTCTTCAGATCATACCACAGGAAAAACTGAAAACTTATAGACCCCACAGAACTAACTCTGAAAACAGCTGTCCAAAAAACTTGAAGCTTGGGAAGGTGCCTCCTGAACTCCACAAGCAAAAGCCAACTTTAATATATAATAAAAAGTTGAAAAATAGGTTGAAAAAATGAACAAACAACAAAAAAAGCTTAACTGTAGAAAGTTACTTTAGTAACAAGAAAGGTCAAAATACAAACTTAGAAGAAGACAACAAAGTCAAAACTGCTACATCAAAAGCATCAAAGAAAAATGTGAATTGGTCTCAGGCCCCAAAAGAATTCCTAGAAGAGCTCAAAATGGATTTCAATAATCAAATAAGAGGAATAGAGGGAAAATTGGGAAAAGATAAGGCAGTGATGTAAAGAAATCATGAAAGAGTCAACAACTTGGTAAAAGTCAACAACTTGAAAAATAGTATCTTAAATATCAGAATGGACCAAATGGGAGAAGAGGTACATGAATCTGATGAAACAAAGAATGCCTTCAAAAGCAGAATTGGCTGAATGGATGAAGATATAAAAAATTCACTGCAGAGAACACCTTAAAAAGTAGAATTGGGCAAATAAAAAGAAGGTACAAATTATTCACTGAAGAAAATAACTCCTTAAAATTAGAATCAGAAAACTGGAAGATAATGAATGACTGAATGAGGCATCAAGAATAATCAAACAAAATCAGAAGAATGAAAAAAACAGAAGAGAATGTAAAATATCTAATTGGAAAAACAATTGAATGAAAATAGATCAAGAAGAGAGAATTTAAGAATTATTGGACTACCTAAAAGCCATCATCAAAAAATAACTTATGTATCATCTTTCACAAAATCATCAAAGAAAAGTGCCCTGAAACTCTAGAAACAGAGGGTAAAATTAAAATTGAGAGACTCCAAAGATCACCTACTGAAAAGAGGTTCCAAAATTAAAACTCCCAAGAAAACTGCAACCAAATTCCAGAGTTTCCAGCTCACGGAGAAAATGTTGCAAGCAACTAGAGAGAAATCGTTCAAATATCATGGAGCCACAGTCAGAATTACCACAAGACTTTGTAGCTTCTATTGTAATGGAGTGAAGGGCTTGGAATGTGATATTCCAGAGGGCAAAGAAGTTAGGATTGCAACCAAGAATCACCTATCCAGCAAAACTAAGTATAATCCCTCTGGGGGAGAAATGGACATTGAATGAAAGATGGGAATTTCAAGCATCCTAACAAAAACACCAGAGCTGAACAGAAAATTAGATTTTCACTACAAAATTGAGGAGAAGCACAAAAAGGTAAAAAGAAAAGAAAAATCATAAGGGATTCTGTAAAGTTAAATCGTTTATATTCCTACATAGTAACATGATACTTGTAACTCCCAAGACTCTCATTATTAGGGCAGTTAGAAATATACATTGACAGAGGGCAGGTGTGAGTTGAATATGGTGGGATGCTTGTCTAAAAAAAATAAAATGAAGGGGTGAGAAAGAGGAATGCACTGGGAGAATGGGGAAGGGAAAGGTAGCATGGGACAAATTGTTTCATATAAAAGAGACATGAAAGAGCTTTTACAGTGGAGGAAAAGATGGGAGCTTGAGGGGGAGTGCATGAACCTTACTTTTAACAGAATTGGCTCAAAGAGGAAATAACACATACTCAGTTGGATGGAGAACTTTAGGTGGATTGGGGGAGATGGTAGTCAGAAGCAAAACATATTTGATGGTAGACTGGATGAAAAAAAGAGAGTAGGATAAACATGGGGGAAATAGGATAGAAGTAAGTATGTAGTAAATATAACTGTGAAAAAAATTTATAGCAAGTTACTCCGATAAAGGCCTCATTTCTTAAATATATAGAGAACTGAGTCAACCCTATAAAAATAAGAGCTATGCTCCAATTGATAAATGATCAAAAGATATGAACAGGAAATTTTCCGAGGAAGTAATCAAAGTTATTTATAATCATATAAAAATATTCTAAATCACTATTGATTAGAGAAATGGATATTGAAAAAAAATCTCAGCTACTACCCCACAAATTGATTAATCTGGCACAAAAGGAAAATTATAAATGTGGGAAAGGATGAGAGAAAACTGAGATATTAAAGCATTGTTGGTGAAGTTGTAAACTGATTCAACCATTCTGGAGAGCAATTTGGAACAATGGCAAAGGGCTGAGTATAATCTTTGACCAAGCGATACCACTACTAGGTGTGTATCCCAAAGAGGTTAAAAAAAGGAAGAAGGCCTATATTCATAGTACCTCTTTTTGTGATGGCAAGGAATTGGAAATTGAAGGATGCTCTTCAACTGGGGAATGGCTGAACAATTGGTGGTATATGATTGTGATAGAATACTGTTGTGCTATAAAAAATCACAAGCTGGTTGCTCTCAGAAAGACCGAGAAAGACCCACATGAATTGATGCAAAGTGAAACGAGCAAAACCAGGGGAGCATTGTACACAGGAACAGCAATACTGTAAAACGACCAACTGTTAAGGACTTAGCTATTCTCAGCAGTACAATAATCCAAGGTAATTCTTCCAGAGAAAGAATTGATGAAGTCTGAATGCTAATATAAGCATACTTTTTTAAAAAATTATTTTTCTTGGAGTTTTTTGTCTGTATTTTCTTTCATAACATGACTAATATGAAAATAGGTTTTGCATGACTACATGTGTCTAACCTATATCAAATTACTTGCCTTCTCAGTGGAGAAGTAAGGGATGGAGAAAATTTAGAACTCAAAATTTTAAAAAAGAATGTTAAAAATTGTTTTTACATGTAATTAGAGAAAAATATAAAAGATTATTTTTAAAAGATATTAGCAAAGAGAATATAGCAACATGTCCAAAATATTATACCCTGTGACCAAGCTGAATTTATTCCAGGAATGTAGGGTTGGCATGTGGTAGGAAAATCATAACATGTCATTTGTATTATAAAACAATAAATGCATGTGATTTTTTTAGGAGATAGAGAAAAACTCTAAGTCAAAATACAATATCTTATGTATGTAAAAAAACTAAAAAGCATAGAACTACAAAGAATTATCCTTAATTTAAAATTATTTATCTAATGCCAAAAGCCAGTATTGTATACAGTAGAAAATAAACTAGTATTCTTCCAAAAAGATCATAGGTAAAGTAAGGATGTTCATTAGATGCACTAGTTTTTAAAAATAGTAGCTAACATCTATATAATGTTACAAATTTGCAAAGCACTTTACATGTCTTATCTCGTTTGATGCTCCTAACAATCTTGTGAGGTAGATGGTATTATTATCCCCATTTTACAGATAAAGTAATTGAGCCTCAAATAAATTAAATTACTTGCCCAGGTCACACAACTAATGCTGGCTATAGCACTAAGACAAGACAAAGAAATTGAGGGAAAAAATATAGGCAAAGTGGAAACGAAAGTATCACTCTCTGTAGATACTCTGATCATCTGTTTACAGAATCCCAGAGTTAACTAAAAATTAAATGAAACAATAAATTCAGCAAAGTAGTAGAATAGAAAACAGAACTACATAAATCATCAGCTTTCTGTTGCCAACAAGACCCAGTAGGAATGGACAAAAAAGGAAAATCCATCTCAAGAAGGTTTGAGTATATATAAAATATTGGGAGAGGGTGGACTCTGCCTACCAAGGCACATACAGGAAGCATCAATACAACGACAAAATACTATCTAAGTAAATACAGAGTTGAATAATTAGAGAGTCATTAATTGTTTATAATTGGTTCATGATAATATAATAAAGATGACAATAATACTTAAGTAATTTGCTTTTTTCCTCCTTTAGTATTTTATTTTTTCCAATTACATGTAAAAATTTAACATTCATTTTTAAAACTTTGAGTTCCAAATTCTCTCCTTTCCTACCTCCCCACTCCACTCCCATTGAAAAGGGAAGCAATTTGATATAGGCTATACATGTTAGTCATGTAAAACATTTCCATAATAGTCATGCTTAAGAGAAAATATGCACACACAAAAAAATCCTCAAGAAAAATAAAGTTAAAAAGTATGTTTCTATCTGTATTCAGACACCATCCATTCTTACTCTGGGGATGAATAGCATTTTCTGTCATAAGTCCTTCAAAGTTGTCTTGAATCATTGTATTGCTGAGAATAGCTAAGTCATTCACAGCTGATCATCACACAATATTGCCGTTACTTTTGTGCACAATACATTTCGCTTTGCATCAGTTCATGTAAGTTCAGGTTTTTCTGAGAGCATCCGCTCATCATTTCTTATAGCATGATAGAATTTCATCATAATCACATATGACAATTTGTTCAGTCATTTCCCAGTTGATGGACATCCCCTCAATTTCCAACTCTGCCATCAGAAAAGAGCTGCTATAAATATTTTTATACATATATTTTCTTTTCCTTTTTTTAATCTCTTTTGGGATACAGACCTACTAGGGGAGTTGCTAGGTCAAAGGGTATTTATGGTTTTATAGCCTTTTGGGCATAGTTTCGAATTGCTCTACAGAATGAATCAGTTCATAATTATTCTAAAGATGCATTGACCTCTCATTTTTCCCATATCCTACCCAACAATGGTCATTTTCCTTTTCTATTCTGTTAGCCTATCTAATAGGCATGAGATAATACCTCAGAATCATTTCAATTTGCATTTCTCCAATAAATAATGAATTAGACCATTTTTTCATATGACTACAGATAGCTTTGATTACTTCATATGAAAACTTTTCATGTATTTTGATCATTTGTCAAGTGAGAAACAGTTCCTATTTTTATAAATTTGACTCAGTTCTCTGTATGTTTGAGAAATGAGACCTTTTGCAGAGACACTTGCTTCAAATTTTTTTTAGTTATATTTCTAACAATATTTCCCTTCATACTACTTCACACCCTCTAATTATTTTATTCTCTCTCTTCTTTCACCTTGTCCTTCCTCAAAAGTGTTTTGCTTCTGACTGTTGCCTCCCTCAATCTGCCCTAATTTCTATCACACTCTCTCTCTCTCTCTCTCTCTCTCTCTCTCTCTCTCTCTCTCTCTCTCTCTCTCTCTCTCTCTCTCTCTTTATTAATCCTTTCCGCTCATACTCTCTTGTAGAGTAAGACAGATTTCTATATCCAATGAATGCATATGTTATTTTCTCTTTGAGACAATTTTGATGAAAGTAAGATTAACTCACTCTCCCTCAGCAAAAGCTTTTTTGACTCTTTTATTTGCGTCAATTTACCCCATTCTACCTCTCCCTTTCCCTTTCTCCCAGTACATTCCTCTTTCTCACCCCTTAATTTTATTTTTAAAGATCTCATCCATTCGTATTCAACTTACAACTGTGCCTTCTGTCTATATATACTCCTTCTAACTACCCTAATATAATAATGAGAAAGTTCTTATAAGTTATAAGTATTATCTTCCCATGTAGGAATGTAAACAGTTTAACCTTGTTAAGTTCCATGTGATTTCCCTTTCCTGTTTACCTTTTTATGCTACTCTTGAGTCTTCTATTTGAAAGTCAAAGTTTCTATTTAATGCTGGTCTTTTCATCAGAATCCTTGGAAGTTCTCTATTTCATTAAATATCCATTTTTCCCCTGAAGGATTATACTCAGTCTTGCTGGGTAGGTGATTCTTGGTTGTACTCCTAGCTCCTTTGCCCTGTGGAATATCATGTTCAAAACCCTCCCATTCTTTAATTTAGAAACTGCTAAATCTTGTCTTATCCTGAATATGGCTCCATGATACTTGAATTATTTTTGATTACTTACAATATTTTTTTCTTGAACTGGAATTTGGCTATAACATTCCTGAAAATTTTCAATTTGGGATCTCTTTCAGGAGGTGATCTATGGATTCTTCCAATTTCTAATTTATCTTCTGGTTCTAGAATATCAGAGCAGTTTTCCTTGATAATTTCTTGAAAGATGTTTTCTAGGCTCTTTTTTTATCATGACTTTTGGATAGCTCATTAACTTTTAAATTATTTCTCTTGGATCTATTTTCCATGTCAACTGTTTTTCCAATAAGATATTTCACATTGTTTTCTTTTCTTTATTCTCTTGGTTTTCTTCTTTTATTGTTTCTTAATTTCTCATAAATTCACTAGCTTCCAATTGCTTAAATTTGACCTTAAACAGTTATTTTATCCAGTAAGGTTTTTCACCTTTTCTACTTATTTGGCTAATTCTACTTTTTAAGGAGTTTTTTTCTTCATTAATTTTTTTTGCCTTTTTTCCATTTGGTCAGTTCTTCTTTTTAAGGTACTCTCTTCATTGGTTTTTGGGACCTCTTTTACCATTTGGCGTAGTTTGTTTTTTAAGATGCTATTTTCCTCAGTATTTTCTTTTGCCTTCTTTACCAAGCTATTGACTTTTTTTCAGGATTTTTTTGCATCACTCTCATTTCTCTTCCCAATTTTTCCTCCACCTCTCTTATTTGATTTTCAAAGTCCTTTCTGAGATCTTACTTTCCCTAAAACAAATTCATATTTTTCTTGGAAGCTTTGGACATAGTACTTTGACTTTCTTATCCTCTTCTGAGTATGTTTTGATCTTCCTTGTCACCACAGAACTTTCTATAACCAGAATTTTTTTCTGTTTTTTACTCATTTTCACATCCAATTACTTTACTTTTAACTCTTTGTTAAAGTAGGGCTGTGTTTCCATAGCCCTATCTTGGTTATGTGCAACTGTTTTCAGAGATACTTCAAGGGACTTATAAGTTTTTACTTTTTCCAAGGTGGTATGATCTATGGAGATATGTGTTTACTTCTGTCCTGCCTGTGCTCTGGACTGTGAGTGACCATAAGCACTCTTTTCTGCTATGGAACTGTGGCAAGGGCCCCTGCTCCACTGTGGCCACAAGCTCTTCCTCACCCTGAGACTGCCATCCAGAACTACAGTCAGTATATGATTATGGTCAAAGCAAGAGAGTCCTTCCCCCAGCTCTAGTAAAGAATTTTCTTCTGACCAATTATTCAACCCCCTTACTATTTGTGAGCTGAGAGTTCTGGAAACATTCACTACCACTGCTGATTCAGAGACTCCCAAAGACTGTTCCTGTTTTGCTGGGGCCAGGGCTATACTGGTACGACCTGCACTGGACTGTGATCCACTCTCACCCTGGTGCAACAGACCTTTCCTGCTAACTTTCTAAGTTGTCTTCGGACTTGGTGAGCTGAGAGCTCTGGAGACTGCTGCTACTGCCATTTACTGAGTCACCCTGAAGCCTGCTTCTGATTTGCTTGGGCTTAGTCTGTGTTAGCACCACTTGTGCTAGATAGTACCACCACTCTCACGAGAGGAGTGCAACAGACTTTTCCTGCTGACCTTCTAAGTTGCCTTGGGCTAGAAAATTGTTTAATTCCATCTTTTTGTGGTTTCTGCCATTCTAGAATTTATTTAGAATCATTATTTAAAAATTGTTGGAGGGGTTTGGGGGAGAATTCAGGGGAGTTCCTCACTTTATTCTGCCATCTTGGCTCTGCCTCCATTAATTTGTTTCTTAAGTGATATATCAAACTATCCAAAATTACATTACAAAGCTAGAATAAAATAATAAAATTCAACTAGAAGAACAAAATACCAGGTATCAAAAGGTAAATAATGAGGGAAAATTATAAAGAAAAGTGTTTCAACAGAATCAGATCTCACAAGATTCTACAAAGCAGAAATCTTCCCAAAAAAACATTTGCCTTGGAGTAAAAAGTTGAGGCAACTAGGTAGCACAATAGATAGACTATTGGGTCTGGACTCAGGAAGACTTGAGTTCAAATCTGGCCTGAGACATTTACTAGCTATGTGTCTGTGGCTAAGTCATTTAACCTCTATTTGACTTAATCCACTGTAGTATCTTTGCCAAGAAAACCCCATGGACAACATTGGTGTGCTGGGGTCAATGGAATCACAAAGAGTTAAACACCACTGAACAAACTAGAAAGATGAATCAGTAAGACAGATTAAACAGATAGAAGAAGCAAATGAACATAGTAGTATACTTTTCAAAAACTCAAGATACTAGAACAAAGGTCTCAACAATCAGCAAAACCTTCTGAGAAAACAGGAAAACAATAGAAAAAAATAGATTCAGACCAATATCTCACACCATCTATCAAGATAAGAACCAAATATGTACATGGCTTAGATATCAAGCATTGCATATTTTTGCACCACATACAATTTTGATAGACAAATTAAAGGAAGAAAGGGGGATTGTTCATGTTCAAACAAGTGATAGAAAGGAACATAGAAAATAAAATGAATAGTTTTAATTACATAAAATGTAAAATTTTTGCTCAAAAATGATTAATGAAGCTAAAATTAGAAATTAAATATTGAATTGGGAAAAATATAGGAAGTTTATCTGAAAAAGTTCTCACTCATGATGTGTAAGGAACTGATTCAAACATATTACAAAAGAGCAAATCCCCAATTGACAAAAATTGTTTAAAAAATTTTTTTTGAAAAGTCAATTCTCAAAGGAAAAAATCTAAGCTATTAACAAACCTATGGAAAATGATCACAATTATTAATAATCAGAGAGATACAAAATTCAAATAATCTTGATACTCCACTTTTTACCCATAAGAGCATCAAAAATGACCAATAAATAAAAAGGCAATTATTGGAGTGCTTTCAGGAGAACAGAAACACGGAATACACTCTTGGTGGAGTTATGCATTGATCCAGCCATTCAGCATAGCATCTTGGAACAACACCCAAAAAAGCTATTAACTTTGCATTCCCTTTGACCCCTATTACTAAGCCTATACCACAAAAGAAACTATGAAAAAAGAAAAGGAGCCTATGCATGCAAACATATAGCAAGTCTTTTTTGTGATGGGAAAGAATTGGAAAATAAGGATGTGCTCGTCAATTGAGGAATGGCTAAACAAGTTATGGCATAATGTTTTTCTGATGATGAGTGATTCTGTTTCATATGAACCTCAAAACATTTGAATGAATTAATGCAATATAAAGTAAGCAGAACTAGGACAATAATTTATGTAATAATATAAAAAAACAACCAGGAAAGACCAAAAATTCTTACCAGTAAAGGTGACCAACCATGATTCCAGGGATCCAGAGATGAAATGAAACCAGAGAAATTCTCAGATGCTACTCATCTGAGAATGAAGTGATGAATTCAGGATATAGAATGAAAAGTTTATTTATTATTTATTTATAATAATAACATATTATTATGTCATGATATTATATATGATAATACATAATATTATTATTATTTATTCCCACATGTGGGAATTTGTTTTTGTTTAATTATGTATTTTTGGTATAAGGATTTTGTCTTTATTTCAACTGGGGGATGAGAATGAAGTACAAACACCAACTTGTGAGTAGTACAAGCTGCCCCACTGGGGACTCAACTGGCCAGTTCTGGTTGGGCAACAAATCTCCCTTCCTTTCTTCTTCCTCCTTTCCTTTCCTTTTTCCTTTCCTTTCCTTCTTCTTCTCCCTCTGTCCACATAGTGTATCATATCCTTATGTGAGGGTGATATGCCCAAAGAAATGTAAATTTTGATTACTTATTGCTAAAACTTCAAAAGATATCCTGGGGTTTATAGGCTAGATTTCTTTTTTAAATTTTTTTTTTATTTAATTAATTTGTTTACAGTTTTCAACAATCACTTACATATGTTTTCAATTTTCTCCCCCTCCTTCCTCCACCTTCCCCAAGATGGCATGGAATCTTATTTGGGTTCTACACATATATTCTTATTAAACACATTTTCACATTAGTCGTGTTGCATAGAAGAATTAAAACGAATGAGAGAAACCATGAGAACAAAAAAATAAAACTAAACATAACACAAGAGAAAACAGTCTGCTTCATTCTGCATTCTGATTCCATAGTTCTGTCTCTGGATGTGGATGGCATCTTGCATCAAGAGTCCTTTGGAAATGTTTTAGGTCCTTGCACTACTGTGAAAGGCTAAGTCTATCAGAAACAGTGCTCACATCGTGTGACAGTTATTGTGCATAATTGTTAATTTCTAATGAGGCACTGATTCTCAAGGGTTATGATGCCCTCTGGCTCTGAAAAATGCACAAATACTCTGAGGTGAGGTTTTACTTTGGAGTTTACTCTTTGGAAATGTTTGGTTGGCCAGACAAAACTCTGGGCAGCTGCTAAGGGGTCCCCTGGTTTTGAAAACCCAGATGTGGTGCTTCTCTCTCTGTTAACTATGCATGTATGCATAGTCAGACAGTTGGTCTATCTGTTGATCTGTCATGTATGTATTGCTTATAGTCAGACAGCCCTGTCTACTAGTTGATCTTTGTTTCTCTGTTTGAATTTTCTCTGAAGTTCAGGGTGATGGCTTTTTCCCCTGAACTAAGTGAATGATATATGTGCTTGAATAAAGTAAATTATTGATGCCTCAAAAGTTGTCTTCCTTTTAGAAATGCAGATCTACCAACCCCTGAGAGCATGCCATCCTGGATGTGTCAGGGTGTTTGCTTCTACAGATGATCTCAAAGCAGACTTAGTAAGGGGATCAGTCAAATGGTCAGAAAGAGATTAAACAGGATACTTTTGCTAGCAATGGATGTGGGAATGTGTGCTGTTGGGTAACTCCATTGCCTGTATCCACTTTCAGATCACAGTTCAAAGACGGTGATGAGCATTTTTGGTCATGAAGAATAGTATTGCTTTCAGTAAAAGGGATCAAGGACCATGAGGAACAGTATTGCTTATTGTACCAAGGGAAAGGGGACCCTGAGGAACAATATTGATTGTTCAAGGAATCAGAAGTTCTTCCTGGTTAAGGATCAGAGCCCAGATCAGGAGAATAGTGACCACAACTCTACCAGGATCATGCACCGTTTAGTCATTCAGACTTATTAAAATAATACCGCTATTGTTGTATACAAAATTCTCTACTGAGATCACATAACCCCCAGAACTAGCTCTGAAAACAGCAGTGCACAGAAGTGTGAGGCTCAAGACAATATCTCTTCACCCCACACACACACCTGGAACAGAGTCCAACTATAATATAAAGTTCATGATGGCTCAGAGTAAATGTAAATAACAATTTTTTCCACTTTGGTCAGAAACCCTTAGGGCATTCCCCTCTCAAACTGTTGGGGTTTTCTTAGACTAGGTAAAAGAGGCCATTCTTTGTCTCATTTCTTACTTAGCCTTAACCACCAAATGGGTGTTCCCTTAGTCAAACTGAGACCTGGGAAAGACCTTAGCTTAAAAAGGTCAAGGTCTCCCACTGCATCTGGGGCCATCTCTAGTTGTCCTGATTTATCTTGCCACTGGACCCAAATCATTCTGGAGATGAAAGTGAGACTGGTGATTCTGCACAGGCCTCCCTCACTTAAATCCAATTCACTTACAAGTCATAGCATCAACTTTCTGATGTCATGGTCCTCTTTGAGAATGAAGGCAAACAACAAATTCTTAGAATCCTACTTCCTGTTATTTTAAAAATATATTTTGTAGCACAATTTCAAATCTCTCTCCTGGGCTTCAGCCCAAAATTGCCAATTGTCTGCTGGATAATTCCAACTAAAGGACCATCCATATCTAAAATACAGTATTACCAGAACAAATGACAAAATTCATGAGTTCATGAAAAAGCAGCAATTAAATATTTACTATATTCCAAGCCCTGTGCTAAGCAAAGAAGATGCAAATAAAAAAGTGGAGATTCCTCCTGCTCTCAAGGAGCTTACACTTCAATAGGAGCAGACAACACATAGTAGAGTGGTGGCTAAAACGGATATTTTTTTTTTTTTTGGAAAGTTATGGAGATGTTAAGTGAAGCCATAGGGTAGCAAACCAAAATATCCTTTGCAATATTAATAGCAATATTGATTTGATTATATCTCTAGAACTGAAAAGTGGTGAGAGAGAAGGGTACCAGGTGGGGAGAAAGATACGTTTAGAGAGAGATGAGCTGGCCTGGATGTAGTGGACCACAAGAAACACTCACCAATCAGGAGGACAGTGAGTCCCCTGGAATTGGAAGGGCTAAATCCTCTAGAGTGTTATCTGTGGTCCAGATTGCCAGAAAAGGTTGCCAGAAAAATTACTAGAGCATAAAGTAAAGCATGATTGGAACTAGCCTAAAAGGAGTGAGCCACACAAGAGCTACTTAGCAATCAGTACAGAATTCATTATGTCCTCCCTCCTACCTCATCCTATCTTCCAAATCTTCTATTTTGATTGAGGGCACCACTATCCTACTAGTCACCCAAATTCAGTCTCAGTTCTACCTTCAACTCTTCACTCTTCCCCAACTACTACATCTAATCAGTTAGCAAGTCTTTTCTCATATACCCCTATAACTTCTCTTTCATCTCTTCCATTACCTCAACTCATGTGACTTGTGGCTCCTACTAATTTAGCACACCCATCAGTTTTTGACTGGGCAATTACAACCATCTCCTAACTGATTCCCAGTTTCCAGTCACTCTCCACTCTAATTCATCCACATAACTGCCAAAACAATCCTAAAATAGAAATATTCCAATGTCAATTCCCTGGCTCAAGATTCTTCAATGACTCCCTCTAGAATAAAATACTAATTCTTCAATTTGAAACTTAAATCTAACCTTTGTCATGCTTACTATGCATTTCTGACCTCCACACATTGTACATTTCAACCATCCGGTCTGGGCTGTTTCCTCAATTCAGTATTCCATTTCTTATTTATGTCTTGTCAAAGAGTATCCCCATGCTAGGAAGATACTTCATCTTTACATCCACCTTTCAGAATACTTAGCCTCCTTCAAGGCAACTCTGTTAGTACCTCCTCCCAGGAGCATTCCCCAACTCCAAATTATCTTGTACTTTTTATGTGTGTAAATGTTATACCATACTTCCCCCTCCTCCCCATCCACCCCCCATATAATGTAAGATCCTTGAGTTCAAATATTGTTTTTCACTATAACTTTGAATATCTCAGCTTCTAGTACAGTGCCTTGCATATAGCAGACACATAGTAAATATGTATTTAATTGAATGTAAAATTGAGTTGAAATAAAATTAAAATACATGCAATAGTGTCTTTTGGATAATAATTCTACTCCTTAAGATTCAAGAACATTTCACTATAGGAAACCATTTTATAGTCTGATGTGACAAAATGAGGGAATGTTCTATCGACTCAGTGACTGGAAAGATGGATGTATTTTAGACATCATTTAAAGGTCTGCAGAGAAGGAATGTTTCATAAATAGAATTCTGTGAAAGCTACCATATGCTAACCCTTAAAACAGTGACCTTTTTGGAGCTCCCACATTCACAGCTGCAGCATATGGAAGCAACAGCAGTGTGTAAGACACATAAGACTAGCATTTTCTTAAAATGCAACATAAATGGATGTTTTATTCCAATCAAAAGTCAACACTTTTTTTTAAAGTCAACATTGCTATCAAAAGAAAAACAGTTGAACTGGTAGCTTCCATGACAAAAAGCTGTCAGAATTAGAAACTGCCACAGTTGATCAATTTAGTTAATTTCCGCCGCCATTATATTTTTTCCCTGAACTTCATTCCAAAGATCCCTTACCCTAGTTTCATTTCAACAAAAATATATTAAATACCTACTATGTGCAAGGCACTGGACTAGAAACAGAAGATAACACAATGAAATATGACAAAGTCCTTGTACTTAAAGAGACTACAACCTAGTGGGAGAGCTAAGGTGTGTCCACAAAAAACCATAGTACAAATCATAATATGAGAAGTAAATACGTTGAGGTACAGGATTTTACATAAGATTCAATATAGTGGAGATTATTTAATTTCAAGTGATAAAAATGCAAATATAATTCATCCCGGGTATAAGGGATAGTAAAAACGAATGAATGAGTGATGGTAATCATATGATAAGACAAGACAAGGTGAGGATAATATAAATTATGATAGCTGGCATTTATGTAAAGCTTTAAGGTTTGCAAAGTGCTTTATAATTATTTCTCATTATCCTCACTATACTCCTTCGAAGTAAATGCTATTATTCTCATCTCTTTACAGATAAGAAAGCAGACAGAGGTTAAGTGATTTGACCAGTCATACAAAGAGTGAGTGGCTAAATAGGAATTTGAACTAGGGTTCTCCTGCTACCAGAACCAACATCCTTATCCACTATGCTACCAGCTGTCAGTACAATATCAAATAGTTGGGTTTGACTGGTATGTCAAGTGAAAGATTAGGAATAACAAGACCTATCCCTTAGAATTATGCTATGCTCATAGTAAACATTTAATGATATTTGGAGCACTAAATACTGTTTCTGGGTTATGAACAGCAAAGTATCTTCAGCTTTGTCTGCCTCAGTTCCCTTATATGTAAAACTGGGATAATAATAGCACCAACCTACTAAAGATTTTGTGGGGATGATGAGATGATGGAGGCAGAGCCAATATGGTAAAGTTAAAAGAAGCAATATAGCTTTTCATAAACTTCTCTAAACGGAGCAACAAAATGTACCAGATTGAATCTTGACAGGGAAATCCAAAAAAAAAGTGATAGTGAGTCATTTGTCCAGCCCAGCTCATTCATCACAGGAACACAGAAAAGGGAGGCCTGCAAACACTAGAGATGGAGTCTTTCCAAGAGACCTCTGTGAGTGAAACTCTTTTACACCTAAGGAGAGGCTCAGCAGATGGGCAACAGGAGACCCAAGACAGATATCATGTTACTCCAATACACAGAAGTACAAAATAATATCTTTCTCATAACCCAGTCCCAGATGGCAGATCCAAAGTTAAGTGAAGAGACTTTTGCATTGCAATGGCATTCCTGAGTTGGGAGGCCAAGAAAGGAGGAAGTGTAGAAGCCAACAGCAACAACAGAAATGGTATAGTTCAGACATGAGGCACAAATCAGGGCCCCATTCCCAACATCTAGTCCAGCCTGCAGAGGAATAATTGGGGTAGAAATACCAAATTCAAGGGGAGCCTATAATTCTGCCACTCTGGGCCAACAGAGAGGTTTCCTCATGGCTGATAGGGACAGATTCCAGCAGCAATCTTCTCTGACTCAGACCTAAATTCAGGTCAGAAAATTGCAGAACTCAGACCAGGGAGACAGCAGTAAGATTTTGTCCTGCATCAGACCACTCTAGGAGCCATAAATTTTTACAATTCTCCAGCCTGTCCTGGAGAACCTGGAATAACACAATATTCAGTACCTTAAGAAAGCAGCAGAAAAGTCACCCCAGATCTTCTCTCAAAAAGTGCTAGAGATCTCAACCATCAAGTCCAAAATCAGGAAATAGACTGGAAAAGGAAGAAGAGGAGGAAAAGGAGGAGGAGAAAATGAAGGAAGAACAGGAGGAGGAGGAAAAAGAAGAGGAGGAAGAGAAGAAGAAAGAGGAGGAGCAGGAAAAAAAAGAAGCTCACCATAATGAGCTATTATAATGGCAGGAAAGCTCAAGTCAAAAACTCAGAAGAGAATGATTCCAAAATATCTACTTGCAAAGCCTCAAGGAGAAATGTGGCTTGGGCATAAACTTAACTAGAACTTGTGATAGAGGTAAAGCCATGGTATAAAAAAAGGTTTTTAAAAGGACAGTGATATAAAGAAAGCAGAAAACTGGGAAGAGGGGAATTTGCAACAAGTATCTCTGATAAAAACCTCATTTCTCAAATATGTAGGGAAATTAATCTGATTTATAAAAATACAAGTCATTTCCCCAATCAACAGCCAAAGGATATGAACACGCAGTTTTTAGATGAAGAAATTAAAGCTATCTCTGGTCATATAAAAAATTACTATTTATTAAAGAAATAAAAATTAAAATAACTCTGAAGCATCACCTCACATCTATCAGATTGGCTAATATGACAAAAAAATTAAAATGGATGCTGGAAGGGGTATGGGAAAAGTGGGACACTAATACATTGCTGGTAGAGTTGTGAACTGATCCAACCATTCTGTAGAGCAATTTGGAATCATGCCCAAAGAGTTACAAAACTGTGCACACTCTTTGATCCAGCATTCCACTGTTAGGTCTATACCCCAAAAAGGTAATTAAAAGGGAAAAGGACACACATAGACAAAAATATTTATAGCAGCTCTTTTTGTGGTGACAAAGAATTGAACATCAAAGGGATACCCATCAATTGGGGAATGGCTAAACAAGTTGTGGTATATGATTGCAATGGAATACCATTACACAATAAGAAATGAGAAGTAGGATGATTTCAGAAAAATCTGGAAAAACTTACATGAATTGATGCAAAGTGAAGTGAACAGAATCAGGAGAACTTTATACTCAGTAACAGCAATACTGTTCAATGAAGAACTGTGAAAGACTTAGCTGTTCTCAGCAATACAACAATCCAAGAGAATCCCAAAGGACTAATGATGAAAGATACTATCTGTCTCCAAAGAACTGATACTATACGAATACAGACTGAAGCATGCTATTTTTACTTTCTTCCATTTTTTTCTTTTATCTGAGTGTTTTGTACCAAATTTCTAATATGGAAATGTTTTACATGCTTGCACATCTGATTTCTTACTATCTGAGGTAGGGGAGAAGAGAGGGATGGAGGGAGGATAAAATTTGGAACTCAAGACTTAAAAAAATGTTTAAAAATTTTTAACATGTAATTGGGGAGAAATAAAACATTTTAAAAACTAGATTAAAAAGGACAGTGATATTACTTATAAGGAGTATTGCAAAGATTAAAACTCTATATAAATGCTTGCTATGAAAAGAAAAACAATAAGAACTTGACGTGAATAAAAAAAGGAATTCTAAGGTAATTTTTGGAGAGGTTTTAAGTTGTAAAAGTTTGAATTTTAGTAGAACATGACAGGAGGAGACAAAGGACTTGAGTTGAAAGAAAAGAATGGTTAAAGTTGAAAGAAGAAAGTCATCAGAACTGAAAGAGAAGAAGGAATCAAGGAGAAGGAAGTCAATAGGAGCAGGAAGAATTGGGTGGGGGAGGACTTGAGCAGAAAGTTGGTAAGAAAAGGCAAATAAAAAGAAGGAATGCAATTTGGTGAACTAAGCTGGCAAGATAGAGTGAGGTATGAGTGAGTGAAGAAAAGGAAATTGTCAGTCAAGTTGTAAGGACAGACTTGAAAGAGGACCAGCTCTGAAACTGGAACCCTCCACAAACACTTTACCACATAAGTTCTCTAGTCAAGACACTAGCAAGAAAGATGAAGATTGAGAAGTATAGAGAGCTAACAGTGATCTGAACTGATGGTGAAATAGTTGCAATTCTGCCACATACAAGTGATTGCTATCCATGCTCAAAGTGCTGTCTGATTTTGCTCCTAGAAGAAAAGTAAAGGGGTTGAGGGAATGCCATTCCACCTATCCCAGGCTACTATGGATGGTATTCTTTTAAAAAAGGAGGAGAACAAGATTATGAAGAAGAAGAAACAGAAGGAGGAGGAAGAAAAGAAGGAGGAGAAGAGGTAGAAGAGAGGAATCAGAAGAGGTGTTTTATTGTGAAAAGAAAAAAGTTAAAGAATTTGAAGAGCAGAGAGGACTCCTGATCTGCCTCAAGAGGCTGAAGAGTGGGGCAATGTCACAGATATTGAAGGGTGGCAGGCTCACTGAACATTTGGAGTTTGGAGCTATAAAACAAAGCTAAGGCTCTTTTCGAAGTGGACGGAGCTGGATAACTCTAAGAAAGAATGGGCTGCTCCTTAATCAATGAATGATAAAATAGATCCATATGTTCCATAAGGTTAGAGCATCAATAAAAGAGAGAAGAGACAAATATTAGCAATTAAGGAATCTTGAAAGCACTGAAAAGCAAAGGTCTTGGATCAGAAACAGAATAACATATGGAAAAAGTAATAAGTTTGATGCCACCGCCCAGAGTAAAGGGATTCAGAAAAGGCAGATTTGAGAAGCGAAAAGCTAGTTAGAAAGATGGCTTAAAATTTAAGGATAATGTACTCCTGACCAGGGGTGGAGCACAGCTGATAAGGTCTCATAAGAATGTACTTACTTTTACTCTTTCAAATATAATCAAGAAGTCCTTTAATTAAAAGGTAAACAGGAAGAGAAAAAAAGCTATATGCATCCACCAAACTAGATACCATAGAGGGTACTGGTAACCAGGAATACTAGGAGTAAAAACATTGTTGCTGTTCAGTGTTTCAGTCATGTCCAACTCTTCGGGGTCCTCCAGTTCAAAGCACACCAGGCCCTTCTATCCCACTATGTCTCACAATCTGTCCAAGACCATGTTCATTGTTTTGAACATGCAACAGTTAAATATAAAAGAAGGGGGTCCTATCTAGAAAGTAGTTTGTCTGAAAAAGACGTGGGGGATTTAGTGGACCACAAGCTCAATATATGGATATAGCAACCAAGAAAACTAATGCTGTCTTTGTCTCTTCTTTAAGAAGTCTAGTGTCCGGGACAAGGAAAGTTATAATCTTACTGCCTGATCCCATAACATCTGGAGTCTTGAGTTCAGTTCTGGGTACCACATTTTGAGAAGTATATTCATAAGCTGGAGAAAGCCAGAGGGCAACTAGAACATTAAAAAATCTCAGAGTATGTATGTGGATTGGTCGAAGGAACTAAGAATAATTATCCTGAAGAAAAAATAACTTAGAGGAGTTCTTAATCATTTTTGTGTCATGGACCCCTTTTGTAATTTCATGAAGCCTACGAACCCCTTCTCAGAATATTGTTTTTAAATGCACAAAATAAAATACATAAGATTACAAAAGAAACCAATTATATTAAAATAGTTGTCATTATTAAAGTTATGGATTGTATGTAAAAACCCTTACCTAGAGAGTATAATATATCTGTCTTTAAATATCTGAAGGGCTATCACATGAAAGGAAAATGAGAATTCTTCTGATTGAGTAGAGAGTAAAACTAGGAGAAATTGGTAGAAGTAGCAGAGACAGATTTAAGTTTGCTTTCAGCAAAAATCTTCCTAATAATTAGAGCCATTGAAAAGTGGAAAAAGATACCTCAAATGAGAGTGGGTTCCTCCTAAATGGAAGTCACAAAGCAAAAGGTGAATGATCATTTGTCATGTATATTGTAAGGTAAATTCTTGGTCAGTTGTTTGGCCATTAACTGCCTATAAGATGTATGACCTATGTGATCTATACTATCAATCAATTTATCCCCTGGGTCTCAGTTTCTTAATCTTGTACAATAAAGGAGTTAGATTATATGATCTTTTATGTACCTTTCAGCTCTCAAATTCTGATTTTTTTTGTGAGGAGCAGAACTTGTGATTTCATATAGAGTATGGGTGAAATCCCAACATGTAAACTCCTTCTATCCAAGCAAATTATCAATTTGCTGGTAACTTTTAGTCTTTGAAAATTGCTAGGAATAATGAGAGGTTAAACGCCTTGCCTAAGGTCATTCAGACTTTAACTTCCACTGACTACTAAAAATCAGGAGGAAAGCATATAAAACTTAGAGCTACACTCTAGGAACAAAAGGCTGCATCGCTGCTATGGTAAGACTTAGGTAGAGGTTCTCTATTTGCCTGCCAACAACTTCAAACAATATCCTTTTCATTGAGGCAGTATTTTCCATCTTTGTTTTGTCAAGCCAACATCTGTTTCCATGGAAACAAGAAAGCAATTGAAATTATCAGCAGAGGCATTTGGGTCTGCCAACCATTTAATCTCTGGCTGTTGGAGAAGGCCCTGAAGGCGCCACTTAGCCTCAAATGTTCCATGCTTTAAAAGTTTCTCTAACAGCAGGTCTTTGATGCTTATTTTTTGTTTGAAAAGACTAGTTGAATGTTTTCATACCTGAACTTGGAAGATCATTTTAATAGTATATTTCCCATGATAAGGGAAGGAGGATACATGAAAGTGAAGAAACTCCAAGTTAGTAAAACCCAATGTGGATAACAAAATCCCAGAATAGTTACAGAATAGCAGATGTGATGAGTTATGCTTGTCACTTGATAAATTTATTTACAATAATTACCATATCTATAAGGCCAAGAAGCTCTAATTATCAATATTAGTAAAGACAAAAAAATCACCCATGAGATTTACTCAATGAGGATGTTTGACACTGTCATTAAAACACGTCTTTCATAGAATCCATATGAAAGAGAATTCTTGTAAATATTGAGATGATTCCTGTTGGAAGACAACATTGTGCAGATAACACCATGTCCTAGGATATTGCAGAGCCTCCTCAATGAGATGCAAGGCCAACCAAGAGTTCTGGCAGTTCACAAAGGAAAAGCCAATTGAAGGAAGAAGACACATTTCCTGCATAGCAGGATAAACAACACAACCATTTACCTCCACGCACCTACCCATATCTACCATGCATACCATGGAGGAATTGTGTGTAGATGGACAATGAACTGAGGTTCACAAAGGAAAAGTCAATTGAAAGAGGAAGACACGTTTTTCAGACTACGACATACAGTTGGATAAACAACACACCCATCTAACTAATGCACACCTGTTGGGGGTGGAAGCTCAATTCCATGTGGACAGTCTCGGGCGGGTAAAGGTGGGAACTTCTAAAACCTTAGAGTTCTCA
This sequence comes from Notamacropus eugenii, assembly GCF_028372415.1. Lineage (NCBI taxonomy): Eukaryota > Metazoa > Chordata > Mammalia > Diprotodontia > Macropodidae > Notamacropus > Notamacropus eugenii. The sequence goes on from NC_092875.1 coordinate 271,317,608, forward strand.
TGAGGCCCCCCAGGAAACAGCAGGGAATTGAGGAGTGAGACCGAGCTATCTCATGTATTTCTGCCTCTTCCCGTGAGAAACGTGATGGGAGGAGCATCCCCGCCCTCGAGACTGACCCGGATCTGGGCACACCTATTGTTATCTAACAGGCACGGTATTCAGGTGCAAACTACATGGCCGGAGAGCTTAATTAGGGTCAGGAAAGCCTGAAGGCGCTCTTAGCGCGGGAGGGGCCCTTACAGGACAGAAGGCGCCTCTTCCCTTTTCCTCTCTTTGCTCTCCCTTCCCCCTCTCTCCCCACTTCCACTTCTGCTTTCATTCTCTCACTGTAAGATCTTTGCCTCCTTGGGAGATTTCTCTCTCCCTCCTAAGGAAGAGTTCCCCCTGCACATGTAACCGAGACCCTGAATAAAGCCTAACCCTTGTTCGACTCTGGAAAGTCTCTTCTCTCATACGTTTATCCGGTTTGGCCAGCCAAAGACCTGCGAGGTAAGGTAAGACTCGGGTAGCCCTCAGGCCTCTAGGCCTGGCACATACCAAAGAGGAATTGTATGCAGATAGACAATGAGTGAGGACAGGATTGAAAAGGATGAAAAAGTAAGTAATTACATTTGGAAAACTAGAATGCTTTCAATATTCCCAAATGATCCCCAATACAAGGAACCATTTCTTCCAAAACTAATGTTCACCCCTGACTCTATAGGATAAAGCATTATGAGGTACCAAAGAATCTAAAAAGAAGGCAAACCAAAGGTCAATGATGAGATGAAGGTGAGAAAACACTGTTTCAGTCCTTGTTCTATTCAGGTTTGAAACTCCTAACCCAAAAATCTGTCTTGATTGATAAGTGAAAATTCACTGAGCCATTAGATTAGATTATACTTCACATCACATCCAACTATTCATCCAAATCATTGCCTTTTGACCTATCATTTCCCTACTAGAATGGTACTCTTCAAGCAGTACAGATAATATGCCCCCCATCTCTCAGGGACTTAATCCATTTGATTTTGAAACCATTGCCTTACAGCTGAGCTATTTTGTTTAATATATGAGTATAAACTCACCATGCCCATCATAGATAACTGACTCCAGACTACCTAAACCATTCTTTGCATCTCACCATCTCAGCATCCACTAAAGACATCCTACTGTCTACACCTCCCTCCCAATCCCTTGCTCTGGAAAGAGTAAATCTAACAATAGCACTATAGACCAACTCATCCTATTTATGACCCCTTAGATCAAATATATATGTTATCTCCCACATTAGAATATAAACTCCTCAAAAGCAAGGACTGTCTCACTTCTGGATTTGTATTCTCAGGCTTACTTTCATTCTCTCATGCTAGGCACAATTGGGCACATAACCTAAGTTGTGATGCCAATGATAATTTGCATTCATGTTGTATAAAAATCACCAGGGAATGCATAGTCAGAAAAGAAAGTGAGTTAGAGATGCAGCCAGAGTAAGAGATAACAGATAGACAGCCAGAGCTAGCAAGCACAAAGTGGCAAAAGACCTAGAGGAAGACCCCTAGCAATGTTGAGCAGATAGACCCTCCATGGGAATCTACAGGGCATGAACTATCATAGTACAAAATGATAAGGCATGGGTATCTATACTGGAGAAGAGAGTAGCTACACTGATAACATTACAGGTCTATGAAAGTAATGAACCGTACTATAAAATTCACTAGTTTTATTGAAAGAAGGAAAATATTTAATGTATTGGAGTTCGAATGATCATATATCACATTAGTTAAATAAAGCAATGTGGTATGGTAGAAATAACACTGAACCAAGTCAGAACTTGGGAATTTATCCTGATTTTGTCATTTACTAATTGTCAGTCTGGAGCCAGAGGGAGGTTATTGCTAAAAAATGAGACATTACAGTTTGGTGGGAAAGCACTGGGTTCAGAGTAAAAGGACCTGACTCCTAAGGAAGTTTATTATTTAGAATGGAACCTCAGTCTCTCAGTTCCCTTATCTGTAAAATGAGGGGTTGGACTGAGTAATCTTTGAATTCACTTCTTTTCTAACATTCCATAATTCCTGATCTCTCTCACTTTCCCAGGAAATATAGTCAACAAATCAAGTCAGCAAACATCTATCAAGTGCTTACTTACTGTGTGCCATGAACAGTATAAGACCTGAGAATATAAAGAAAGGCAAAAAAAAAGTCTCTGACCTTAAGGAGAGTATGGTGGGAGCTTGACTTCTAATCCCACTCTAGACTTCATTTCCCAGGAGCACCACATTGGGCAAAACCCTTGTCTTCCTTGTGTCAAAATTCACGGCAATATTCTCTCTTGTTCCTACATTACAATCCTACTCCAATGACTCAATGTATTATGGAAGTGACAACAGGTTATGGAAGGCTACTTCAAAGAAGCATCAGCTCTATCAAGACCTATCAAGATGAAAAGTCTTTGAGAGTGCACCCAGTGATCAATTCTATATTTGTCACCTAACCATCAGGCAGTCTCTGTGTGTATTCATCCTTCATTACTGAAGAAGACCATACCATCAGAGAAATAATGACATGACTTGCACTTGACTTTGTTTTGAGTGAGGGAGGGCTATGCAGGTCACCAGCCTCACTTCTCCTCCAGAACCATCTGAATCCAGTGACCAGATATCCATCAGGATGACTGGAGATGACCCAGGATGAGGCAACTGGGGTTAAGTGACTTGCCCAAGGTCACACACACACACACACACGGGTGCATGGACACTCAGCTAAAGTGTTGGTTAGTTTTGCTGAACTCCTTTTTTTCTTATTTTTGTAAAAAGGCGTGATTCTGCTGCAGGGATGTGGAAGGGATATGCCTGGAAATCAAAGACATCACTGAAAAAGTTGGAGGTTGAGTGAACTGATCTACCATCTCACCCCTACTTAAAGTATTAAACAAAGTCCTCCAACCCTTAGGTCTTTATCAAGTGAGACCATCTCCACTAAACTCTACTAAACAGATTAATCAAAGGCATGTAAACTAACATACTACCTTTCAAACACTTTGTGCCTCCCATAAAACAGCATTCCAGTTCATAACCCAGAATGGCAAGAGTGTCTTAGAAATGACAAAAAAAATTTAAAAAGCCATTCCAGTCAAGTTTCTAAGAGGGAATAATTTGAGAGGTGGGCAACATGTCTTGCAATGCTTAATATGTGTCAGAATGAATTAAGAAAAGGAAACTTTAAGGAAAGTTGATAGTTGTTTTCAAATATTTGAAGACTGTCATAGAGAATGATTCAGGTTATTAACTTAGTCCTAATAGAGACAATAGGGACAATGAGTAGAAGTTACAGAGAGGAAGATTTTTGCCCAATACAAAGGATATCCTCAGAGGTCTATAAGTAGGATCTGGAGGATCACTGACCCAGGAAGCTATATAAGAGATTCAAGTTCAGGTGAGGGTTGGTCTTGATGCCCTATATGAGATCCCTTCCAGTTTCATAATTCTGTTACATTACTAGCCCCTACTGGTGCTCCCCAAATAAAAGAATTAGATCAGAACTCTATGAAGTACACAGCTTTCATTCACCTTGTAGAACAGGGAATAGAATCATTGCATTTCAGACTTAAGAGCAGCCTCCAAGGTCAAGCTGAGTCCAATCCCTATTCAATTCATAAATCTATTCTTTAATGGCCCAATGAGTCATGACCTCTGTCGGAAAACCTCTCATAGCTGGAAAATCACTACCACTCCGTTGGTGATCCTACTTTTTGATAGTTCTATTTAAAATTACTTCTTTTTACTAAGATGAAATCTGGTGCCCTATAGCTTCTATCCATCATACTTAGTTCTTCCACCAGAAACTCCCCAGAGATGAATAACTGACCTAAGAGAGAAAACACCTTAGTAATGCCCATCCAACTGTTGCCCTGTGGTTTTGTTGCTTTAGGGCCCTATTCAGCATCTTATCTCATTCCCAAGAAATCACTCATTTTCCAACTATGACTGAATTATAAGAGTTAGTCTCTAAATCAAGGATTTTCCAATGGTTTTGCCTATCATAGATCCCTTTGGCAGTCTGGTGCAACCTATAGACTCAGATTTATAAATGCATAAACTAAAATATATAAGATTTCAAGAGAAACCTGTTATATCCATGTAATCTATAGGTGTCCATACACCCCACGTTAAGAACCTGGATTGAAAGATCAATAGAAGTAATGAAAATTATTCCCTTTTCTTAAGTATGTTGGCTGATTACAATTCAAAGTGTAAATAACATGGAATTTAATAGTACAACTGCACCCCGTCCTTTCCACCCTCATATTTCAGCTATACTTATTTCTCTATTGTTCTAAGAGATACTCTGATTCTAAATAGGATTGACATAGCATCTTGGACAAGGCATAAAAATGGCAAGAGTTATGGTAAAATTCACTCTATGGGTAAATACCCTCTTGTTACTCTGTAATCACATTTCCATATTCACCATAATTAGAAGAAGAAGGGAAATGAAGTAAGAGAGAAGTATCATAGAATGGTCATATAAAGGGAGCCTGGCCAATGAGTTCAGTCCTTAGTTCTTAGAACATACTCATATTTGTGATGGGACATACAAAACATGTACCAGATAGTACTTGGCCTGGTTCAAATCTAACAATCAGAACCCTGGGGAACCAGTTGCTAGTTGTGAGTAACTGAGGTGCCAGTCATGCAATAACAAAAAAGTCGTCTAATTGGTTTTGGAACTGAAAGAATTGTTGATTCAAATGAGACCGAGCCAAAATTGAGTCTGTGTATAAAAGCAGCCAATTTTTCACTCTCTTCCTTGACAGTTTTTGAGAGAGAATTCCTTTGAGCTACTGGATTAGCGATAGAGGTGCTATCCACTTCCCTTCACCTAAACAATGACATATGTTATTGTTGTATTTATTGATTTTTTCCTGATCAAATGAATATCATAAGAGTACTCAAATGACCATGTTCACGCTCAAGTTCCATCAGAGAGATCATACTTCCACCACTTAGAAGTCCTCTTCATTGAGATGTTTGGGAGAGGTTGTCTAAGAAGGTAAGATGGTGACCAACTTGAAGCTTCTTTTGTGGAATCACCTGGAAGAGGTAATCTAGCAATGTAAAACACAGAGATGGCAAGGAAAGCTATAACAAGTCTTTTAGAGTTTGCAGGAATGAATGAGGGTAAGCAGGGGCAATGTTAGCACAGTAAATCAAGGTAACAAGGAAATCCAAATACTAGAGAGAAGAGAAGCTGAAGTATAGAAAATGTGGGTTAAGCAACCTAGATTACAATTGTGATTCATCTGAAATAGAGGAAATGATGTGCTCAGTCACCCATCCTTGAATTCCAAATTTTATATCAATTATCCTGTAGACAGCTAAGTATCTAGGTGAACAGAATGCTAAAGCCTAGAGTCAGGAAGACTTGAGTTTAAATCTACTCTTAGATTCTTACTAGCTGTGTGACCCTGGGCAAGTCACTTAACTCCTATTTGCTTCAATTTCCCCAACTATAAAACAGGGATAATAATAATAGCACCTACTTCACAGGTTTGTTGTGAAGATGAAATTCTTTATTGATACAGCACTCAGCACAATGCCTACCACATAATAGGTGGCTAATAATTGTTTTCATTCTCTTATGTAGAGTATAGATGTGCAGCTGTGCACTCTGCTGCAAAAAGCAAAGATTGACAGAGATCAAAACTCATTTTTGGGATATGCAAGAGGACAAATGATGGCCAAAGCTTGCCAATGTACTGAGGAGAGTCAACCAGGCACTGAGGATGGAATGAGGTGTGAGTGACCTGGTTTCAAGAGTTATATTAGAACTATCTGACTGGCTGTCACAGAATCTCAGTTAGGTGGGATTTCAAAAGCCACCTAATCTAAATCATACTTGACCAAGAATCTTCCATAATATGCTGAACAAGTGGTCATCCAGCCTTTGGGAACCTCTAGGGAGGGGAACTCATTACCCAATAACTGAAAGTTTTGCCTTAGCTCAAGTTGAAATTTGCTGCGTTTGATATTTCTATCCATTGTTCCTAGTTCTGTGGCACCAAACTTTCTTATCTACTCATCTGAACAGAGAATGTGAGATGGATCACCTTGGAAAGAGCACCACAACCATACTATGAACCAGATTTACCCAGCATACAATTTCTTTTTGAGAATAAGCCATGAACTTTCACAAGGTATTCATTCTTTTAGGTCACTAGAACATTATTCAGACCTTTTGTAATGCTTAGTGTTCGTCTGTTCCTAAAATTCACTCACATAGAATCCTTCACTTCCTTTGAGATTCAGAAAAAATACCACTTTCTGTATGAAGTCTTTCCTATTCTCCCAACCACTAGATGCTATGGCCCTTCCTCTCTACCTCCATTATATTTATTTTGTTATCTATTCTGCATCTACTTATGCAGATTGTGACTCTGAATGGAACACAAGCTCCTTGAGAACAAAATTTCACCTATTTCACCTTCTACTTTATGTCCCCAACATGGAGAACAGGGCCTGGCATATAGTTAACATTTAATAAATGCTGATTGAGTGATTAGCACTGCTTCTAAGAGCATCTGACATTCTTAAGGAGTAGCCTGTACACCAGAAGAATCTGGTTCATTTTTTCCATTCAACCTTTCCTATGCTATTTTTTGTGATTTTGGCCATTGACTTAATTTCTGTACTTTGCTCAGACCTCAAAATTTACTTTAATTTAGGTAATATGAAAATGAATATATTGATTGATGGGGAGTTCCATTAATCCTGAAGTCCCCAGGCTGCATCACTGAAAGCTGGAATTGTTAATAGTTGATTTGAATGAATTAAATAGTATTAAATTGAAAAGGGGGGAAGGGAAGAAATGAAAGCTAGTTGAAAGTGCTCCTCAAGCTAGTCAAGAGCACATATCCTATAAATAAATATTTCTGAACAAGATAAATATTTACATCCATCTCTCACTCTTTCTAGAATTCCCAGCTTGTTAATTTCTAAGGAAATACATTTCTCCACAGCCTAATCAGCCATTATCAGCCTTAATGAGCTCCCTCTATTATCGACAAATTAGTCCTCAGGGACATTGTGCTCAGACCAAACTGAACCAGCACAGTCATGTACGATATCTTGAACGACCTACAAGCATTTCCAACTAAAAGAACAGAAAGCAAAGGAGAGAACTAAGAGTTTTGCCTTTCCCTATGTCAAGCTGAAAATTTGGCTAAAGGAGTCAAACAGGCTAGGTTATATGCAAATTCATATTGTTTTGTCTCTTAAAGCTAACCTAAGCTAGTGAACTTGTACAAGGAGCCAAAACATAAGTTCTGACTGTCTGATACAAGAATGACCAAGTTTAAATCTGTTTTAATACAACCCCAGGATGCCTGCATCCCTCAGATTTATGGTCTCTATGTGTGTTTAACTATATCATGAGAAAAGAATTTTCTTAATTGAATGAATTGTAAATACAATAAGATAAGAGAGTTGACAAAGTGTCAATTGAAATTACAACTCAGGATATCTGTGTTTTCTTCACTATTAAGAAGCCATAGCATAGTATATGTCCACAAAATATTAAGATACGGAAAAAGTTCGATTATTCAAGATAGTGTCTTGGGCTAAGGGTCACATCCTTAAACAGAGGAAAAATACTCTTAAGTCAGCCCCATCTGGCCTTGTTGACATAGGAAGAGGTGTTCTCTGAGTTTATTCAGAGAACAAAGAAGCTCTTAGGTCCTGGCTGTTCTTATGGCTGATTAATTCAGACTCTGGCTTTACCGAGTTTATTAAATTGATATTGGATTATTATCACCTATCAACAATTTTATTGCCCCGTATTTCTTCAGGAGTTTAGAAAGGGATAATCTATTTGTTGTTTGTTTGTTGCTGTTGCTTCTTTTTTTCATGATGATTATTCTGACTATAATCCTCACCAAAGTACAGATGTTATTGATTTGGATCAACTTAAAAGGTGGCAAACGCAGACTAGGTGATTAAATGGAAAAATGTCTCTCTAAGTTTCTGAGCTGTTTTTACAGCAGATTCATAATTACAGAATTTTCAATAATCTAGTGTAGTTTTTTTTACAAAAACGGTGATGCGGAAATGATTGCTTTAAATTTACAAATCAGTTTTTACACATAGTAAAAGATACCAAGTCAAAGACTTGTTATTCATGTACAAAGGTGTCAGCCACTTAAATAGATATGAACACTTATAATAGAAAACCAGATCTGAGTCAGCTCAAAATTTTCACTATCAAAGCCCCTCTTACCACTCATTTCTTCCTTTTCCCCAACCCTACATCCTGTCCCATGAGCTACAGAGCACAGGGTAGTCTCAAGCAGAAACTGAAGTATTTTACCTGATTGCAGTACAGTATGAAACAGGAAGCAACAGTCTATGCTAGAGGAATTTACTGGTTGAGGGGAACCTATGGTGAATTCTTCTATAATGAAAACACTTCCACCACTACCAATATACCTTTTTTTTAAAGTCAAGATTTCCATTTATGAGATTTGAATACATAACTGGTACTATCTGTCCTGATTCTGTTGACTTAACTATAGGGCCCTGTGGGGACCCACAAGATTGTTGTTTCCAGTCATGTGTGACTTAGCATTGAAGGTCAATTGTGATTTGAGATGACAAAGCATCCCTATTTTGGCCAATGAGCATGAAAAAATCAGTGACTCAATGGAGCATTAGAAAGGGAAGATAGTTTCTTCCTTCAACCCTCCTGTTTGGACAAGCAGTATTCTTGCACTAGACTTACAGTGTGGTTAACCAAACACACAACATGGGAAAAATCTAACCTATCTTATTAAAGGATAGGATCCTCCATGACTGAGCCAGTATGTTTGGTTTATGGGTCCAGAGTAGACAGGTTTTTAGTAGACATGGAGTAGATGCAAGACCCTAACCCCATGGTTCCAATATCCATTATGTACTTAGTTTAATAATTTTATAAATGACAGAGAAAAGGTCTAAAGTTTCCCATGCAGTTTTCAGTTCTGCTTAGCTATTAATTCTCCCTACTTCCCTTCCTAAAATGTGGTTATGTAAACAACAGTGCATGCAGGGACTTTATCTCAGTGAAGCTCTGTCTGGGTCCTCAGGCAGCAAATTTACTGAGATGCCAGCATGTCTTTCACCAAAATCACCTCATCTCGCAATACCACACTTGGTTTATTTAAAGCTTTCAAAATTAGCAACTGTGATTATTGTGTTAGGCAGCAGGAAATGAGATCTCATAAGCTTCCAGGGTTTGTATTTGGTTTTTTCTGTAAAACACAGAAAAGTCATTACAATATGGTATCATATTCAGTGAACAACCATGACCTTCAAAGCTGAACAAATGTAGGGTCTATGTATGCAAAACAGAAAAAAAAAAAAACAAATTTTAACTGTTACCTGAAATACTTCTGAAAATCCACTTAAACCCAAAATTTTTCTTCTTTCAAGTCATTAAGAAGCATTTATTAAATGCCTACTATGTGCCAGGCACTGTGCTAAACTCTAAGGATACTAAGAAAAGCAAAAAAACAGTCCTTGTTCTCACTCAAGAAGTTCACAGCCTAATGTGGAAGATAACATGTGAAGAACTATTGACAAACAAGAGCTATACCGGATAAACTGGAGATAATCTGAAAGGGAAGACCCTAATATTAATGATGGGAGAAGAGGTGACTTGCAGAAGATGGGAGGAAGGCACACGGGAAAGTCAGGAGGTGGAGAAAAGAATGAGAGTTCCAGGAACAGAGAAAGGCTTTTGAGAACACCCAGAGATAGGAAGTGGAGGGTCTTGTGTAAAGCACAGCAAGGAAGCCAGCATCGCTGGAGTATGGCAGTAAAGTGTAAGAAGACTGGAAAGGGAGGAAGGGACCAGATTATGAAGGGCCTTAAAAATCAAATGGAGGATTTGATCATTGATCCTGTAGACAAAAGGGAGTCATTGGAGTCTATTGAACAGAGGGGAGGGAGTATGGGACTCAGTCAGACACATTTTATAAGACCAATTTGATATTTAAGTGGAAGACAGACTGGAATGGGGAGAGATATGAGGCAGGAAGGATAAAGAGCAAGCTATTTCAACAGTCCAGGCTTTCAGTGATAAGGTTCTGCACTCAAGTAGTGGCAATGGGCCATCTATGTATATTGTTATGTAATAAAATCATAACTCCTAATTAGCTTCTGTTTTTCTACCAAGAAGAAAGACCTTCAGACAGGGAAAAATCATTCAATCAATAAACATTTATTAAACACCTCGTAAGTGCCAGTCACTGTACTAAGTGCTGGGGCTACGTTAAGAGGCAAATGAGAATCTTTGACTTTTATCAACTTATAATTTAGTGGGGGAGACAATAGGCGAACAAATCTACTCAAACCAAGGTATACACAAAACAAATATAAAAGAACAGAGAGAAGGCACTAAAATGAATAGGAGCTAGAAAAGGTTTCCTGTAGAAGATGATATTTTAATTGGGCCTTAACAAAGTCAGGAAAGCCAATGGTTGGAGTGAAGGAAGGAGAGTATACCTGTAATGGGGGAAAGCCAGAGAAAATGACTGGAGCCAAGAGACAGAGTATTATATTCGTGGAACAGCCAGGAGGCAAATGTCACAAGATCAAAGAGTATGTGGTGAATTGTTAGGTATAAGAAGACGGGAAAGGGAGGAGGAGACTATAAGGGTTTTGAATGCAAAACAGAACATTTTTCATTTTATCTTGGAGGTAATAGGAGACACTGGAATTTATTGCATTGGAGAGAGAAACAGTGAAAGCTGCACTTTAGGACAATCACTATAATGGAGAAAGAATTGGAGCAACAAGACACTCAAGGCAAGTAGACCCAATAGAAAGCTATTACATAATCCCAAGTGTGAAGTGATGAGGGCCTGCACTAGAATGGTGGCAGTGTCAGAAGTGAAAAGAGGGCATAGATGAGAGATGCTCCAAGATCAGCAGGCCTTGGCAACAGATTAGATATAGTGAGGGTGAGAAACAGTAAGGAATTGAGGGGAACTCCTAGGTAGTGAGTCTGAGAGACTGGGAGAATGATGTTACCCTCTGTAGTAACAGGGAATGTAGGATGGAGGGAGGGTTTAGGGGAAACAATCATGACTTCTGTTTTGAACATGTTGAGTTTAAGATGTCTATTGGACATCTAGCTTTGAGATGTCTGCAAGGCAATTAAAGATGCAAGACTGGAGATCAGCAGAGAAGTTAGGATGTAATAGATGGATTTCAGAATCATTAGCATTGAGATGGTAACTATATGTGTGGAAGCTGATAAGCTCACTAACGGCAACAGTAGAAAGGAAGAAGGGAAGAGGGCTCAGGACAGAACCCTAAGGGACATCTATGGTTAGAGAACAGAATGAAACTTTAATAAAAAACTAAAAGTCCTCCAAATTATAGGAGACCTTAAAGCAAGGAAAAAAAGTCTCTGGTTACCTTTAGTTCAAATCATCAGACACAGAAAAGTATTGAAAGAATTTGCAAATGTGATTGTTGTGACATTGTCCATGTTCTATTGTCTATCATAGAGAATGGGAGAGATGCCACAGGACTGGACATTAACCAGATGTTTCCATTTTTAAAAAGGTGAAAAAAGTAGCTACTTCCCTCCACATACTGGGAAGATTAGTGGCATTTCTCATAAAATGAGTTATTAAATGGGTGGTTTATGAGCACTTCAAAAGAGACGTACATATGACAATCTATCTCCCTAGGCCCACCTCTAGTACCCCCTTCTAGGAAGATTAGTCTTGAACTCAGTCATGGTTGATCAGATACCCAAGTCTAGGCTATGTCAGACACCTAAGCATCACTCATATGTTCTCTTTAATGCAATCTACATCCAGTTGGCCCTGGAGCAACAAAGGACTCAGCTACTGACCACAGAGAGATACCCAGGGGAATACAGAAACATGACACAGGCCCTTGGGTATTGTTCCCAGGTGAAGATCAGCCAGGGCCACATAAAACCAACATTAAAAGGGACTGGAAAGAACACCAGGCAGCTATAGCCAAAGCCTCTGCTAGCTCCCTAGAATCTGACTTGGCTGTTCCATGCCATACAATGCACCAAAGAAGATAGGCTTCCTTTGACAGACAAAACCAATACAGATTGACTTCATCTAAGTACTTTCTTTTATCTGATACAGGTTTAGCCAGAGCTCCAACTGAGCCCCTTTGCCCTGTACCTGTGGCTAATACATGTATTAATTAAGAGTAAGTCACACTAGGCTCACCTCATTTCCTTTTTTGACATAGATACTAGAAATGTCATAGAAATAGCAGATTTGAATTTTACAAGATGTTTGACAAAATTTTTCACCTTCTGTGAAGAAAGAATCACAGACAATGGCTCTAAACCTGAAAGGAACTTCCTATTACATCTAGCTCAATCTCCTCAATTCAAAAATGAGGAAATAAGTACCAAAGGAGGTTAATGTCTTGCCCAATATCACACATGCCATAAGCATCAGAGACAGAATTTGAACCCAGGTTCTCTTACTACAAAGCCCCCATACTTTCCACTACTCTAATGGAACGCTGCAGTACCCTATCATTAGCCATGCATTATTAAATGTTTTTTATCAATGACTTGAACAAAGGCATCCTTATCAAATTTGCAGATGCCATGAAACTTGTTGGGATCAATATATTGAATGAAGACTAAAGACCCAGCAAAATTTCAATAGAGGAAAACTATTGGCAGAGGCTGACAAGATGGCATTTCCCAAGAACAACTGTGAAATCCTACTCTCTGGTTCCAAAAATTAGCTTCACAAATATTAGGTGAGGGGTATAGGGCTAGAAAGCATTCCATATGAAAAAATCCTAGAGTAGAATTTAATAAACTTAATATAGTTCAGCAACATGACGTGACAGTACAAAAAAAAGCTAATGAAACATTGGGCTGCATTAACAGAAAAATAGCGTCTATGGGAAAAGAGTTTTGCTGTGTTGTCCTTATGAGATCACAACTGAAGAGTCATACCCCGCTTCTAGGATCCAGAACTGGTTGGTTGGTTGTTTGGTTGGTTGGTGTCCTCCATTCTTGAAGAGGACCAAAATGATACCACCATGAAAAACTCAAGTTTCAGTGTGTCTAACTGTGACTAATCAGACCAATATAAGCTCGGAATGCTCTACCGCAAATTGGGCACAGATAGTCAGTGTGAACATTTGGGGTGGATACTCCAAATTTGGGGATTCTATATTTACTTTATGCTGTCTCAATTCTGCTTTGCTCAGAAAGGATGGCACCCTTTCTGATGTGGGCATGCCATTCTGAGTGGTCCTGTGCCAGTGTCTCCCATATCCCACAATCAAATCCAAAGTATTTGAAAGAAACCCTGTATCTCTTCTCCTGACAATCATATGGCAATCACCTGTTCCTTGTGAGTTCTCCATAAAATAGTCTTTTGGGTAAGCATACGTTTTGCATTCAAACAATGTGACCAGCCATTGGAGTTGTGCTCTCTGCAGCATAGTTTGAATGCTTAGCAAATCATCTTGAGCAAGGACTTCAGTGTCTGGTACCTTATCCTGCCAGGTGATCCTCTGAATCTTCCTAAGATAGTTCAAATGGAAGCAATTCAGTTTCCTGGCATGGCGCTGGTAGACTGGTAGACTGTCCATGTTTCACAGGCATACAACAATGAGGTCAGTACAATAACTCTGTAGACTTTCAGTTTGGTAGTCAGTCTAATACCTCTTCTCTCCCAAACTTTTCTTCAGAGCCTCCCAAACACTTAGCTAACTTTGGCAACGCATGCGTCAACCTCATTGTCAATGTGTACATCCCTGGAAAGTATACTACCAAAGTAAGTGAACTTATTCATAGCATTCAAAACTTCTCCATTTGTTGTAACCGATGGTTCCACATATGGATGGTGTGATGATGGCTGATGAAGCACTTGTGTTTTCTTGGTGTTAATTATTAGGCCAAAATTAGCACAGGCAGCAGAGAACTGATCCACACTTTGTTGTATCTCAGCTTTAGAGGCTGCACTGAGTGCACAATCATCTGCAAACAGAAAATCATGCACCAATACTCCCTCCACTTTGGTCTTGGCTTGTAGTCTTTTCAGACTGAAGAACTTACCATCAATACTGTAGTTGACCTTGATGCCGTGTTCATCCTCATTGAAAGCATTTGACATCATGGCTGAAAATATCATGCCAAAAAGCATGGGAGCAAACACACAGCCCTGTTCACTCCATTGGTGACTGAGAAGGCATGAGATCATTGTCCACTATCCAGAATCCTCACAGCAAATATTGGCATCTAATAGACTGTGTGATTGTAAGGAGAAGAAACAGACCAGATGTGAGAGTGACAAAGGCAATGTGTGGTGCAGAGTGCTGGACTTATCATAGACTTGTCCTTTCCAAGCTAAATATTCTCATTCATCGAAAGTGCTGCCCCCAAGGCAAAATGACTACCAGCAGAATTAATGTCAACAAATTAGAGCTCTTCTCTGAGCTTGAACAGTTTGCTGCTGACTTGGAAGGAAAGTTCAGTCAACACACAGTTGGCAACAGTGGAGCAGAAAAGGAGTGGGTAGCTTTCAGAGATTTGTTGTACAGCACTGAATTTGCTCATCTGGATCAGAACACTCGCAAATACCAAGACTAGTTTGATAAAAATGATGGGGAAATTCAGAAGCTGATAAATGAAAAATGTGAACTCCACAGGATTTACCAGCAGGATAATTCATCCACCTCTAAGGAGGCAGCATTTAATTCTATCAAAATCAAAGAACAAGCAAAGCTTAGAGAGATGCAGGATTCCTGGCTCAGTAAGAAGGCAGATGAAATTCAGTTTTATGCTGACAGTAACAATCCAAAGCGCTTTTATGATTCCCTGAAAGGTATTTATGGACCAAAAACCTATGGTCCTCTGCTCTGTGCTGATGGAGCCACATTGATTCGTGATAAGGACATGATCCTAGAGAGATGGACTGAACACTTCCATAGTGTTCTCAACAGACCATCATCAATCAATGCTGAAGCCATTGACCATTTACCTCAGGTTGAAGTCAGTTCCTCCTTAACTGAACTTCCAACTGAAGAAGAGGTTTTGAGGTCCATTAGGCTCCTTTCACGTGGCAAAACACCTGGTGTTGATTCTATTCCAGCTGAGATTTACAAGATAGGAAGGAAGACCATGGCTCATACAAAAGCTGACTGAAATTTTCCAGGTTATATGGCAAGAGGAGGTTATCCTCCAGGAGTTCAAGGATGCCTCCATTGTCCATCTCTATAGAGGTAAAGGGAATAGATTATCCTGAAACAATCACAGGGGAGGTCTCTCTTAGTCATTGCTGGCAAGATTCTTGCTAGAGTCCTCCTTACTAGACTGATCTTTCAGCTGGAAGATGGTTATATACCTGAGAGCCAGTATGGCTTCAGAAAGGGCCGAGGAATAGTCAATATCATGTTTGCTGCCCAACAATTCCAGGAGAAATGCCAGGAGCAGAACAGAGGTCTGTACACAATGTTTATAGATCTGACCAAGGCCTTTTACATTGTTAGTCATGAGGACTTACGGAAAATTATATCAAAATTTGGTTGCTCAGAGAAGTTCATCAGTATTGTACATCAATTTCAGAATCCAGAACTATGGAGGTATAGAAGGATCATTAACAATTTGTAGCACCTCCTTGTCATTTCCCTTTCTTGGTTCAAAGCTTCACAAACTAACTCTAAGACCCTGAACTAATCCCTTAATCTTTGTTCAACTCAGTTTCTCATCTACAAAATGAGACTCTACACAACATCTACTTCCCAGGGTTGACAAATAAAATGAGGAAGATGAATGTCTAAGACAGTGAAGGGACCTGAAACCTTTCCATAAGAAAACAAGGGAAATTTTTCCAAGATTGGAAGGGTTGAGGTTTTTTGAGGGTAGGGGAAAGATTTGGAGAGAGAATAATTGTGTGAAAGAAGTAGTAGATGCATTCTTATGGACACTGAAAGGCAGAACTAGAATCAATTAGTAGAAGTCACATAGTTCAATATAAGATAAATATTTTGGTTTGTTGTGTTTTCTGATTAAAACAGCATTAAATCAAAATCCCCATGTTTTTGAGCCCCTACTGTTGAAAGTTTTTTAAAAAGTATTTTAGGATGCTTTCTTGTCCTAGCAAATAGAATCTAATGGAGCATAACAAAGCTTTCCCTGATGGTTCAGGATCTCACAATACCTCAGGGTCAGTCTTTGAAACATCACTAAACATCATCTAGAACAGCACCTGAAGATGTAGCCAGCTAAGACTTTGTAAAATATTAATTACTAATACCAGTTTACTTTCTTATTACTGATCTCAAAATTCTTCCCAAAGTGGATCACAGAAAAAGGATTAACTAACTGAGAATTCGAATTAATCATATTTAACTCTAACCAAAATGTATTTTCAATGTGCCATCAAAATTGCAATGATTTTACTTAATAAAAATAATAGCGATAATAGATAGCATTTGTAATGCACTTTACCAAAAAAAGATTGTTAAAGTGCTTTACAAATATTATCTCACTTTATTATCATATCAACCCTGGGAGGTAGATGCAAATTTTTTCTCCATTTTAGAGATGAGAAACTGCAGCAAAGCATAAATGACTTGCCCACGATCACATGGCTGATAATTAAGTGTATGAGACTTTGAATCAAAAAAGGGAAATGACAGTTGTTGGAAGGCCTGCAAGAAGATAGGCGTAATAATGTACAATTGATGCAACCATGAAATTAAGGCAACCATTTGGGAAAGGAATTTGGAACTATGCATTAAAAGTTACCAAGTTCATATACCTTCTTAACAGTGACGCTACAACTAGGCTTATACTCCTAAAGAGATCAAAGAAAAAGGAAAAGGCCCTTATTTTCAAATATATCTATATATATATGTATGTATATATATATATATATATATATATATATATATATATATATATATATATATATATATATAGCAGCTCTTTTCCTAGTAGCAAAGAACTTGAAAGTAAATAGAGGAAGGTTCCCTTTATTTGGGAAATGGATGAACAAATTGTGTCATATAAAATTAATGGAATATGATTGCGAAATTTTAAAAAATGAGGAAAGTGAAGTTTCTGAACAAATATGTGAAGATGTATTAACTGATGGATGCAGTTGAAGAAGAAAAAAAACAGAATCCAGAGAGCAACTTATATCATAACATTTTTAATAGCTCCAATCAATTTATTAGAAGTGATGATTGATTAGGCATCTGCAATGGTGACTTCAACTTCTACACCTGGCTCAATGCTGATAGAAGTGATCTGTTTAATAATTTCATAAGGATGGTACAAATCAATAAGGAGTTTGCAGATTCTCATCTGGAGCTGATCCCAAGTCTTCCAACCTTAACTGCAAGGATATTTTCTAGTTGTGATTCAAAGGGTCTTAGTAAGCATTCAAACAGGTCTCTTCGCTTTCAGGTTCTTTTCTTTGGTTCCTCTAATTAGGTCAACACATACTATCTCAAGTGATTTCAAAACTGGGGCTACTGAGGGTGATTCAGTTCTGGTGAATGGTCACTTTGAACTCCACATGTGTCTTGCCCGCATCTGCCATTACAGTGGAACAGTTTCCTGACCCGTTTATTTTTCGATGAGAGCAAACATTGGTGAGTAAAGAGGAGGAGAGGCACGGACATGGACTCCCCCAGCTGCAGGGGTGGTACCTTCACTAAAGAACAAAATATTATAAAGGAAAGCAACTAACAAATTCTCCAGAACTCTGATCAATGCAATGACTGACATGATTCCAGAAGACTATCAAGCACATACTTCTCATCTCCTGAAAGAGGAAATAAACACAAGATGCAGAGTAAACCATGTTTTTTCAGACATGGCCAATAAGAAGATTGGTTTTGCTTGATGATATGCATTTGTTACAAGAGGTTTTTGTGTTTATTTCTTTTTTGTAGTGGGAGGATACAAGAGGTAAATATAGGCTAGCCCTCTCCCCAAAAAATAAAGAAAAGAAGGTCATTTGGAGCATCTTAAATGCACAGAAGACCACAAAAAAATCACAAACATGATAGCTTTGAAAATTAATCACTGAATATATCATATATTTTTAAAAGATAACTTCTTAAATTATCTTGTATCTGTTTGTATATCTATCCTTCAGATGTCAGGTACAATTCTTTTTTTCATTTTGTGTTAGTATATCAACTGTGCTTAGACACAGGGTCTTATATAAAACATTTGCTTGATAAATGTTTGTTGAATTGATTTGAACTGAACCCAACTTAACTGAATTGAACTGAACTGGGTTATTGTGGAGATCACAAACATGAAGTGCCTCAGAATTGTAAAGTGTTCTATGATGTGGGAAATGATTATATTAGGCTCTCCTTTCAAAAAAACTCTGATGCTAAATGTTCATCACTGTTGCACTGCCAGTTGTGGTTTATAATTATGCAAATAACTCCAAAGGCACAGACTCCAATAATGTGACTGAATAGGGTCCACCTGCTTTAGCTGGGCAACCTCTTCAGCGCTTCACTTTATTTTGTCACTGAATTCTTAAACCGTCAAGGCTTTTAATTGGATGGTGGTCTCCATGGCATGATTCACAGATGAATGATCCAAGTTAGACTAGGAGAAGGAGTCAAGGAAAGATATTTATATGTAAAATATTCACATAGAGCAAATCACTTTTTGGAGAAAGTCACATATATTTTAGGTAATTTTGTTAAAAATAGGATATACCTAAAGAAAAGAAATATAAAGGGAGAGTCATACTTTTCTTGTCAAAGCCTCTGGAACAAGCGACGCTGACTTCCATTACTATTTATAACCAGGGCTTCACTTTCTTTCTATTATTCAGGAGAAGGGCTGTAACCATAGGAGCAGTGGAAATGAGTGAGAACACAGAACCAGATTTGCATTCTGCTATGTAATTCCCCATGCAAATTTTGGCCCCATGTGAAGTCGGGCTTAAGTATAAAAACCATCGGTTAGTGACTGTTCAAGAGTTGCTTTATCAGTAAAAACCAGGAAAGTCTGAGAACAGGAAAATGTCTCAATCTCTAAGATAGGAAAAGAATTCTAAGGTGCTACATGAGAATTGCTTCAGGAAAATGAACAGAGCCAGGGACTGCTGGGAAGGTCAATGCCATATGAATAACGTACATCATTCAAAGGTAGAAGGTATTGGTCTTTGAGTCAGAAGAGCAGAGGTAAGTCCTGGGTCCAATTTTTATTAGCTGTGTAACCTATAATAAGTCATAAGATCATAGATATTGAGCTACAAAGGACTGGAGGCTAGCTAGCTCATTTTTCCTTTTTCATAGATGAGGCAAGTAGTTCAGTGGATAAAGGACCAGGCCCCCAGTCAGGTAGACCTGAGTTCAAATCTGACCTTAGACTTATAATTACAGTGTGACCCTGGGCCATTCACTTAATCCTGTTCCTCAGTTTCCTCATCTGTAAAATGAGCTGGAGAAGAAAGTGGAAAGCCACTCTTTGCCAAGAAAATCCTAAATCGGGTCACAAAGAGTTGAGCATGACTAAAGCAACTAAACATAAATGAGGAAACTTAGTGATTCTCAGTTTTATATTTTATGCTCTTAAAAACATTCTTCTGTCCATAGACTTCACCCGACTGAAAAAAGGAATCTAGCACACAAAAGAAATTATTAAAAGCACCTTAACTAGAAGACATCTTTCCTGATCCCCTAGTCATTCAGGGATCTCTCCTTCCTCCAATAAACATTTATATCTGTATCTGTGTAAACACTGTATTCACTCAGTATCTAAAGGGTTGGACTTGTATTTTGTTTTGGTCTTTTACCCCAATGCCCATCTATAATTCATGACATATAGGTGGCGTTTAAATATCAGATTGAACTGGTTCCAACTGGGAGCCAGAAAAATATGTAGTTATCACCTCAATATTTCTCATCAGGCATGTGCCACTTGAGTGTTCAGCTCTTTGCTTTTAAGTATTCTCATCTATAAAACAATTAGAGTAAGGTAAAGGGCAGGGAGAATATTTCTTGGGAGTACCTGCTACAAGAACAACAACAAGGAAAAATGAGGAACAGATAGGCCAAAACTGAAGGAGAAAAGCCTGAGAAGTATATAGATGAACCTGCTCACCTCCTTTAGCAGTGGCACAGAATTCTTGCTCACTTTCCTTTCTGTCATTGATCTCATTCTACAATGCTATTAAATAAACTAACGGAATTTGTCAGGTACTATCTACCCTTAGTCTTATTTTCACCTTATCATAAATAACTTAAAGTAATGGTTTCCTCCTCTGTAAAATGGAAATGATGCTGTTTGTACTACCTGCCTCACAGAGCTGTAGTGAGAGCAGAGTTTTACATACTTTAAAGGTCTCTAGAAATGTGATCCATGATCACATCTGCCTAGGAGACTTACATCTGGGTTCCTTTGTGATTTCTTTCAGTCATGTGGTCATTGTCCAGTCATTTTGGGCATGTCCAACTCTTCATGACCTCATTTTGGGTTTTCTTGACAAAGATACTGGAGTGCTTGCCATTCCTTCTCCAACTCATTTTACAAATGAGGAAACTGAGGCAAACAGAGTTTAAATGACTTGTCCAGTTGGTAAGTGTCTGAGGTCAGATTTGAACTCAGGAAGATGAGTCTTCCTGACTTCAGGCCAGATACTCTATCCACTGTACCATCTAGAGATGATCATCATCCCTAGTACCAGTTCAGCACCTTGATGGGCTTCAAAAGATTAGTGAAATGCAATATATGTCCCCTAAGAAACTTGAAATCAGTTTATCAGTTATCAGCATGTTTCTTTCACTTATAGAATGTGAGATCTTCCTAAAATTACAAGCTGATCATTGAAATGCCAATCACATTATAATGAAGCCAGAAGGGTACTGCCCCTTTCCACTCAGAATAAGAATGCATTATCAGAACATTGACCCAGTGGCAGCAGATGAGATTAATGGCAAGATTACCCTTGATTCATGATATCTTCCAAATTCTTTCTTCTCCATCCCCAAGATGTGGGCTGTTTCTATTTCACTTCTGCAAGAGAATGGAAAATAGACCTTCTGTAAATGACTGAAGTTGTAACTAGTGTTTGGTAACTCAGACTTCATCCCAGGGTGCTAAGACAGAAGGCATTAAAAGTACTTGGAGGGAACGACAGAGCTTAGCACCTAGTTTCTTGCTTATTAAATGAAATAGGAAGCTACCACATGTAGCTTTCTTCATTCCAGGTGAGTTCCTCCCTGGTTAAATCCAAACCCCATTCCCATGGGTTTACTCAAAAGTATAATTTATACTTCCCTGCCCCAGGAACAGAAATTCTTAGTTATTACTCCTATGAGTAAGAATTCTTACCCATAATAGTTTCAGACTAAATTTACATTTGCAACATGCAGATAAGCAGCAGACATCAAATAAACTTATAGTTACAAAGAACTTTTAAAAGCCCAGTTACCTAGATCTAGTCCAGATGTTTTGTGATAAAATGCTAATTGTTCTAGATCAGCCTCATGCCCCAAAGTCCTACATGTACAGATACATTTCAAAAGCAAAATCTGATCCCCTGCTGTCAGAGTTCCTGCATAGGAGATTGTGTTTTCAGGTTTTTATATTCCTGGTTCTACATAAAACTCAACCTGAGTCAAGACCTTAGTGTCTAAGACTAATCCTCATCTAAGAACATGAAACCGCAACAAGGCTATATATCTCCAAGGCATACAATACATGACCTACAATACAGCCTCCTGAGTTCTTTGCAGTGAGCTTAAAATATTCAGGTAATAGGATATAAATTTTCCAGATTTAATTTTAAATTTAAGTAAAAAATGGATTTCTGCCATATCATATAATTAAAGTTAATATAGGTTTACAAATTTCCTTTTCAAACTTCATCTTTTAATCAGTTACCTAGCACTTGAGTTTAGGTACTCAATAAAAACTAATCTTCCAAAATACATCATTTATTCAAAAACTATTTAACAACTATAATATGAAAGGCCCTGGGCTAGATGCTGTGAACCATGGAAATACAAACAAAACATGGTTTCTGCCTTTAAAAAGCTTCTAGCCTAATAAGGAAAGATGACAAATAAGCATAATAAAATTACAAAATGCTATGTGATAGTCTTGCACTAAATCACTTCTAACATCCTTTACAACTCTCAATCAATGACCCTTTGATATAAATATAAAGTGCTAGGAAATCAGAAAAAGGAATTTTTTGTCAACTCTACCTCCAAAAGCAAATCTCTGACATTACTTGTTGGTTTCAATGAATCTCATATAAAATCTATAAAATCAAATGTACAGAACTATTTCAGCATGGCTGCATTTAACTGTCATGAATTCATCTATAAATGAATTTTTGTTTATATGGATATATCTATAAATATTTACCACATTAGAAATTTTAATGTACTATTGTATTATTACGAAAACTCTTTTATCTTCTCAGATACGCTGAAAGGGTCTCAGGCACGTCCAAGTGTTTCTAGACCACACTTTGAGAAGCATTTGGCTAGCATTAGATTCAGTCTCAAAATATGAAACTTAAGAGTGACACATAAAGAGTCTCATCCTTGGGAGAATCACTTAAACAACAAGAAAACATTAAGCACTTAGTATTTGCCTGATGTAGGACTAAGTTCTGGGATGGCAAAGGATGGCAAAAATAGTCTCTACCTCAGGAAGTTAACATTTAAATAAAAATGTACAATTACAAGATGGAGGGGGAGAAGAGGAGATATCAATTAAATAACAACTGCTCTGAAAGTATCTGGGGGTTTTAGTGGACAGAAAGCTTGATATGAAGTATCAGTGTCAAGTGGTAACTGACCACAAAAGCTAAAAAGATCTTGGGCTACACTGAGAAGCATAGCTTCTAGGGCCAGGTATGTGAAGCTTCCCTGCACTCAGTTCTTTGTTATACCTCATCTGGAGTACTGCATTCAGTTCTAAGGCACTGTCCAGAAGCATGTCTAGAAAAAGACAATAGGAATGAGGGAGGGCCTTGATGAGAAGCAGTTGAAGGAACTGGACATGTTTCAGCATAGACAGAACTTAAGAGAACAAGACAAGGGAGAGGTTAAATTCATTCCACTTGTTTCCAAGAAGCAACGTGGCACAGTGGACAGAGAGCTGACTTTGGAGATGGAAAGACCTGCATTCAAGCTTTGCATCTGACACATAGTGGCTACCCGACTCTATTTCACTTAATCCTCTGAATGCTTTAGGCAAGTCTTGAAGACTAGAAGTACAGAAAAAGAGACAATCCATCTTGGCAAAGGGAATCTCCTCATCCAGAAATTCTTTGTACTAATGAAATCACAGGGCCATTTCATTTCTTGGTTTTGCTCAGTTGTTTCAGTCATGTCTGACACTTCATGACCTCGTTTGGGTTTTCTTGGCAAAGATATTGGAGTGGTTTGCCCTTTCCTTCTCTAGCTCATTTTATACATGAGGAAACTGAGGCAAACAGGGTTAAGGGCCTTGCCCAGGATCATATACTAGCAAGTATCTGAAGCCGTATTTGAAATTCAGGCCTAACACTCTATCTACTTTGCTACCTAACTGCTCCAATAGCCTGTCACTATCCCTTAATTTGGACTCAGAAGGCAGACCCAGGAGCAAAGAGTCAAAGTTGGTGAAATTTAGGTTTGAAATCTGGAAAAACTTCCTAATAATTAAAGTTGTTCAAAAGCAGATTGGACTACATAGAAAGGTTCCTCCCTCCTTGGAAGTCTTGAAACAGAAGCTAAACATTTACCAGCATGTGTTGTTCATATTAGAGTGGAGATCCCTTTTGTATATAGTTGGAACTAGATGGCCACTCAGATCCCTTCTAACTCTCACATTCAATTATTCTCTTATTTTTCAAATCCTATATGTGTTCTCCTACTCTAGACTACCCTTTAAGTGTTATATGGCATTTAAAGCTGAACAAGCCTTTGCATATCAGCTAATCTAACTCCTTCTATATTAAGAAAAGTAAGCCCCAAAGAGTTTATTTATCTAAGTTCACAGAACAAGAACACGGCAGAAGAAAGTCATAGACATCCTACAGTGTAAGAGCTAGAAACAGCTGAATATCCAGTCTCCACATTTTGAAAATGGCTTGTATTGATATAGTCCTTAAGGTTAATCAAGCACTTTCCTCCAACAAAAGTGGGAGCTAGGTAGGATAAATGTCATTATCTCCACTTTACAGATGAGGATGAAGAGGCTCAGAAAGGGCAAGTGATTTATTTTTTGGTCTTTAGCCACATTTTGAGAAATTTTCCTTAAGTGTGCATCATTTGCCTCTTTACCTTATAGGGTGCATTTGTGCAGAATGAGCCAAAATATGAAAAAAAATTAATTTCAGATCCAATAAGGATGTGATTTTGACATTCATCTGCAGACAGGTGGTAATTGAAATTATGAGAGTAGTTGAGCTTCCTGAGGAAGGGAATGCATGGGAAAAGACAGCTAATTACTGAAGCCAGGGGAAGGCTTAGGTTTAACCTTTATCATGCTTGGAAACTCTGCATCAGAATAAATTGCACCCCTCCAGTTAGTGTCAAATAACTGGATTTGAAGTCAAAGTCTCAGGATAAAGTGCTGTAAACAAACATATCATATGGCTCCTTTTTGTCCTTTTATTGTTGCAGCATGACAAATTCTCCTCATTTCATCATTTTGGAAATAAAAAAACTTAAAAGTCATCATCAAGTCTAACGTCTTCATTTTATAGATGAAGAAACAGGTTCAGAGAAGTTAAGTGATTTGGACAAGATCACAGAGCTCATAACTGTAGCAAGGGATGGAATTAGCACCCAGGGCTTCTGGACTCAAAGCCCAGTGCCCTAGCCATCAGACCACACTTCTGTGGTCGGAAGAAGATAAAAACAATTCACTTGAAAAGGGAGCTCTGATTGAGGTTTAATCAATGAATTTTAGACTCTCAGGCCAGGGAAAAGATAAACCAGTGATGAACAGATAGCCTAGTGAATGACATAGAAGGAAAGCCTGAAAAGATTGATCTGCATGACCACATTTACTCATCGGGGAAAAGGGAACTGGCATGCATCCAAACCAAATACTCTGATTTGTTTTCAAAGAAGCAGAATCCAGAAAACTAATGATTCTTCTGGGAAGGAGAAATTCAATGATGGGTTTATAGCTATGTCAATTCTGTAATAAATTCAGCTTCAAGTTTGTAAGCTGATAACATGCAAAATTGTGGGTTGATAGGGAATATATAAAGAGCAACAGATTTTCCTATGATTTCATAGCTCATTTCAGCAGGCATGAAGATATTTGTTTTTGTTTTTTGATAACCCAATCAATTTTGTGTGGTACCATGGAAGCTCCACTACACTAGGAATCAGAAGGCCAACTTCACAATCCTGACTCTGAAATTTTGGTAGCTGAAGTCCCTTCAACAAGCCACTCTTCTTCCCTGGACCTCATTTTCCTGATGTGTTGATTAAGAAGGTTAGAAGAGGTCAGTCAACAAATTTGATTGTGTCTACTGTGTTGTAAGCACTTTGCTAAGGGCTGGAGATACAAGGGCAAAAGTGAGACAGTTCTTGACCTCAAGGAGCTTACATTCTAAGAAAAGGATAAGACACAGATAGGACAGTGGTGGTCAGGGATGGAAATTTTGGTCTCGACATTTATAGGGGTAGTGAGCAGAGCTATAGAGTAATAGACTGTCCCCCTTTCTATTAAAATGGCAGCACTGACTAGGAAAAGGGGAAAATGGGAGAAAGAAAATGAGGGAGAGAAAGAGGGTGAAGGGAAAATATACGTGCACTAGGGCATATGGCAACAAGGTAGGCATGGCTGGATGAGATGTGAAGCACAATCTGGGACACCTATATACTGATACTCTCTACAGACCTTTTCGAGCTACAGAACCCTATGATTCCATGACTTTTCACAAGTACTTTCAGATCTTTTATAAGAAGCAAGCAACGAAAAAAAAAAAGAGAGAATATGGCTATTTAAAATCCAATCACATGCAACATGACTAATATGGAAATGTTATGCATGACTTCATATGTATAATCTAGATAAAATTGTTTGCCTTTTCAAGGAGGGAAGAGGGAAGAGAAGAAGGTAGAGAATTTGGAAGTCAAAATTTAAAAAGAAATGTCAGAAAAATTTTGCATGTAACTGAGAACTATATAAATATAGAAACTGAAATATAGAAATAAACAGAATAAAGAGTAGAGTAAATAGAAATAAATAAATCTAGGAAGTTATATAGAAATATCTCAATAAATTGAGAAATACAGAAATAAATAAGAATATATTGGGGGAAAAATAAATAAATTCAAAACAGTGATTTCAGTTTAAATTAAGCTTCTCTGTCCATACCCCAAAGAACACTGACATTTAAACACCATGTACCCCATGTTCCAGAAATGGAGCACTAAGAAAGATTCAAACACCCATTTAATGTTTTTTTAAAATGTAAATTTCCAAACACATTTATGCACAATAATCACCAGTTAATTGAAATTTACATAGAGCAGAGTAAGATATAAAATGTCATACCTGGATTTTAATTTTTATCACATAGAGGCTTAAAAATGATAACTAGACTATCTCTAGGCCAGGATATGAATCAATATTCTAGGTCCCCAAAAAAATTATAGCCCTGCTTTTTTGCAAAGGGGTTTAGATCTTTAATTCCACTGGTTTAAGGAGTTCTTACTAAGAGAATTTCTTCTACAGATCTGTACCTGCTCTTCAATGTATAATTATAAAAAGATGCCTAGGGCACTGAAAGGTTAAATAACTTACTTAGGGGGTCACATAGCCAGTATGCCTCAGACAGACCTTGTGTCCAAGTCTTCCTGGCTCTTAGGTCGTCTCTCTATCCACTATGCTATGCTACCTTTCCTAGGTTCCCTTACTCATTAATAATTACAAAATAAACCAGCAGCTACATGAGCAATATTTACATATTTGGCAAGAGGAAAACCCTTACATGGTGCCCCTTATTATTCTGATTCTTGACTGATTGTTATTTATTGACTTTTAGTCTTAACCCTCAATACTCTGAATATTCTTCAGGAAGTCTGGAAGTTTTATTAAGATAGGGGGTTTCATTGAGGTTGGTATTGCTGAAAATATAGTCTTATGATTTACTGCTATTCAGTCATGTCTGACTCTCGATGATCCTATTTGGCAAAGATACTGGACTGGTTTTTCATCCTTCTTCAGCTCATTTTACAGATGAGGAAACTGAGGCCAGCAGGGTTAAGTGACTTGCCCAGGGTCACACAGCTAGTAAATGTTTGAGGCCAAATTTGAACTCAAGAAGATGAGTCTTCCTGATTCCAAGCTACTCCAGTCTTACTGAGCTTAAGATCTAGTCTTCTTAACCTATGGGTCAAGGAACTTAGATGGGAAAAAAAGAATTATAATTTTATTTTCACTAACCTATAAGTAAAATTTAGCATTTTCTTCATTTATTTAAAAACATTATCTCAGAAGTGAGTCATTGGCTTCACCAGACTGACAAAGGAGTAAATAATGTATCTGCCATACTCAGAAATATTCCATATTAAATCAAAAGGGTCTTAGGATCAAAAGAGATCTAAAGTTGGAGTCCTATTATAAAGGAAAGGAACCTTGGATCTGGTCTTGAGAGACCTGAATTCAGAATTGAGCTCTGCCTCTTAGTAGCCTTGTGACCATGGGAAAGCTCCATAACTCTCTGAGCCTCAGTTTCCTCATCTATAAAATGGGGACAATATTCTCATAATACATACCTCACAAAGCTCCTCTGAAGAAAGCCCTATGTAAATGCAAGCTGACTTATCCAGGGCAGCTTCTAAAGATTGATGGTATAGGTAACTGTCCACATGGTGGTATCTCAGGGGGTCCTGAAATGCCTCCTGTGTCCTAACCTTACAAATGTCTCTTCCGTTCACTAACTGATCCCTGAAATGTGACCTTTTCTTTCACTCTATTAGCTTAAGGCTTTACTCTTATTAAAATTAAAATAGGTCTGGGACAGAGTCTACTTTGAGGTATCACACATGGTTATGAATGAGTTTGAAGTCCTAAGGTGGTGAGGAGAAATAAGAGGGTGAGATCCCTGCGATCCTGAGGGAAGTGAGGTGTCCCAGAGTGAGAGATAAAAGTGCACAAAGGACAGGTTCAGACAATAAACACAGATTTGCTCTACATTATGTCTACTATAATAGTCTTTTGGAACTACTTTGACCTGGCCAACTCCAACTCTTTCGGCAGCTACTTTGAAATGAGCCATATTTATGTCCACAATGATAAGTTAAAGTTTCTGTAATAAAAATACTTTTAACATATTCTAACAGGTTAAACCAAGCAAAAATAATAGACTTTTGAAGCAATCTGTGCCTCCAAAAGGGAGTCCATGTCTATCATTCCAGATAGAAGACTTATCTCAAGCTTGCTGAGTTTGGAAAGGCCTATAATCAGGTAGTTTGGCTGCAGGGAGATGATTTTTTTTTTAACCAAAAAGCAATCCTAAAAGACAATCTACCAAACCATAAGGGGTTCCAACCTGAGTTAACAGAGTGAGAACTCACACCTATGAAACTAAATATCCCTGAGTTATTGAAATGTAATGTGGCCCCTGTATGTGCAAATCTTTAGGGCTTACAGGGGATTTTCATAATGTATTATTGTTAACAATAAAAATGAATAGTAATAGCATTTCTATAGTACTTGAAAGTTTGCAAAGTCCTTCATGAATATTAACTCATTTGAGCCTCGCAATGACCCTGGAAAGAAGTCACTATCATTATCCTCATTTTATAGATGGTGGAAACTGAGGCAAATAGAAGTTGTGACTTGCCCAGGGCCACAGAGCTAGTAAGCATTTGAGTTCAGATTTGAACCCAAATCTTCTTTACTCCAAAGTCTATTTGCTGTGTCACCTCGCTGCCAAAAGACTCAACCAGGCCTATAGCACAAAAGCATTTATACTGTCTCATTTAACTCACAAAAGTGAAATATTCAGAGACAAGGGAATAAGGCAACATCCCAAAAGGAAGGAAGGAAGTTAAGGCAAAAGATACTACTCGGTCTCAATTGTTACAGATGATAGATATAACCAATTTCAGTCATCAGAGGGGTCAGTTACTGACTCCTCAGCTGTTGTGGCCTTTGATGATTGGGGTAGAGGGGAACTATTATTAAACATTTAACAATCATCTCTTTGAAAATGTAAGACACTCTTTAATCTACATAATTAACATTTTCTCCATCCCTTTCTTATGTCTAAACAATCAACAGGACAGTAAATCTAACTCTGATTTGTACCATTTATCAATTTCCAAGTTGTAGATGCTTACACTAAAAATTTAACATTCAACTCTTATAAACTGCCTCAATCTGACTCCAGCTATCCCTGATTATCCCTATCTTTTGTCATCTTTGTAATTTTCATTTGCATGTATCTCACCATTAGTGCTTTGGAGAAATGTTTTGCACTGTTGTTAATAACCAGCAATTATGTTGACTCCAGTCCACCCCACCTTAAGGTGAGAGCATAGGAAAGATTTAAGTAGAGGAAGTCATTAAAGCTCCTTTACAACAATCACCCTTGGACTTGATACACTAAGCCAGTGACAACCCAGGACTACACTACCATGAGGCATTGGAGTAGGACTTTGGACCACCAGCCTATCTGAATCTTATGAAGTTCTAGCAACTTGATTGAATGAATTATAGAATCCCAAGAAAGGAAACATGCATTTCCTAGGTACTTACTATGTGCCAGGCACTGTGCTAAGCATTTTACAAATATTATCTCATTTTATCCTCACAATAACTCTAAAACAGAGATGCCATTATTATCCCCATTTTACCATGGAAGAAACTCAAGCAAGCAGAGGTTAAGTGACTTGCTCAGAGTCATATAGTTCAAAAATATCTGAGGCTAAATTTGAACTCAGGTCTTAAGATTTTAGATTTAGAATTGGAGGGCAGCTTCAAGGTCACCTAATACAACCCTCTCAATTAGTTGAGAAATTGAGGCATGAAATTAACCACAAATATGAAGTGACAAGGTTGGGATTTTATTCCTGGTCCTCTGTCTCTAAATCCAGGACTCTTTCCATTGTACCACGTTTTTCATCCATTGAAAAGACTCTAATTAGGCAGGTTGTCAGATATCTCATCTATTGTCAGAAGACTCAAAAAAAAAAGAACCCAAAAGACAACCATCGGGCCCAAAATAAATCTAAGCACATGAAGATTGTACATGTGTGCTTGTTACCTTCATACACACTGTATCAATATTTCAATTCATAAAAGAAAGAACAAAAATGACAACAAAACATTATTTTATTCAATTTCTTAACTGGTTCCATGGTACAAGGGAACTTTAGTAGGCCAGACACTTAAAATGCTCCTCTTATATCTTTTTTTGTTAATTAATTTATTTTTAGTTTTCAACATTCACTTCCACAAGATTTTGAGTTCCGAATTTTCTCTAAAGAATAAGAGACATTAACTCATTGATCTTTGTCATTCCAGATTCAAAGTATTTCAAGTGACTCATCAGCTACCCTCAGTCTCTGTATCTTTCCTGCAGCAATGGTGATTACAAGAGGTTCTAGAAATAAAACCAACAAACATTTCATAGAATCAAAGAATCTTAGGACTAGAAGGGACCTCAGATCTCATCTAGGCACTATTTTACAGAAAATGGAAGTCCCTTGAAAAAATACCCAGTATGGAACATGGCAGAATAGAAGACAGGAAGCAGACTTAGAATCAGAAGGCTTTAAAATCTGTTTCTTCCTACCCATGTGACCTTAGGCAAAATGAGGTGAGATGGGGCAAGACTAAATAAGTCCTAAGATTTCTGCCAATTCTATGGCCTGTGATGAAACGATTTGTTCAAACGATATTATTAGTTATTGTCAAAGCCTGGATTCAAATCAGGGTTCTTTCTACTCTTTCTTTCATCATGCTTTCTTTCAAACCTATTAAATCAGGGGACCATAATGTCCCAATGCTCCTAAGTCCTCAATGCAGACCAACATCCCATTGTGTATCCTTGATCTATATATTTCTTTGTACTCATATACCCAAGGATTTAATAATAAAAGTTTTTTTTCCCGAAGCTTTAAACTTTCAGATTCTTTTTAAAAAAAGAATTATTCTATGTCATAAATCTGAATCTTTATTTTTATCCTACAGTTAAATTTCTGTCCCACACTGCTCAAATCCCATCTGAAAGCTATGTTACCTATTTTGGCAGTTTTTATTAAAACAAAGTCATTTTCCTACTCCTTTTAGGGTTCAAACTGTTGATCTATACCAGTGACAACATATTCCTTTAACAGTTGGTTTAAAGGTTTTTCTTTACACAAAAGTACTTTACTGCTTGTTTTAGCACTAAAGTCCTCTATATCAAAAGGTCTTTCAAAGAGAGAGTACGTTGCATACAATTCCTTTTCCTAATTAAAAATCAGTGAACCTTCTCTCACAGAGAAAAAGTCAAACCAAAATAATACAAACTACTCTTTACTTATGTGTAGCCCTTGGCAGATTTTTTCCCAGTCTGTTAGCAAGCCTGTATAGGAAAAAAATTCTTTATTCCTGCCTTAGAATATTCCTTTCATGTTCCTGCCTCTATAACTTTCCTCATGGCATTTTGGGCCTCTAGAATGCCCTCCTTCACATCTTTGCTTCTTGAAAGGTCCAGGTCAAAGGCTATCACCTAATATTCTAGTCATTTATGCACATGTCATTTCCCCACTATGTTATAAGGACTCTTAAAGGGAGAGACATCGTCTAATTCATATTTGTTACCTCCATAGCACCTATCACGTTGCCTTGTACATGTTATAGATGCTTCTTAAGTAAGTCTTGAGTGATACTGTCTTGAGCTTCAGACAGTCTCTGAGGAAGTAAAATGGAATATGTCAAGATAAAAAATGGAAGCCAGAAAGCAGTGTTGGGTCTGCACAGTCTCAAGTAACTATGATTTCAAAAGCTTTAGCTCCCGTAGGCAACTATCTTCTTTATTTGCCATTTGGATTGTTATCATCTCCAACTCCATAGCAATTTCACTCCCTCCTATGAACATTTGTTTGAATTTGTCAGTTAAGTGACATTCAGAGAATATGCTATGTCAAAAATGTAGCATAGAATAGGATTTTGAAGCATAGTTGGCTTATGTAGCAGTTTGCGAATATCTAAACTCCTAAAAATTGTTGAATATCAAGCAAGAATAATGAACAGAATTAAAGTTAACAGAGTATTTTAGTGGATGAAGAGTATGTGCATTTGGGACACATGGTGGATCCACAGAATCATTTTCAAGCCATGATCTATGTCTCTAGTAAATATTAAACCAGACATCAAATAATAGCACAGCAGACCGGATTTCTGCATACCTCTTAACCATTCATTTTGCCACTGTTATTATCCATTGATTCAGTAATTCAATACTTTGGATGTAGAGGGGAAGGGGAAAGTTGAATTAATGCAATGAGTAGGCAAAATTACCCAGAGTGATATCAAAGAGCACTGATCTTGGAGTCAGATGTTCTAGATTTTAGTCTCATTCCCATCACTTATTATTTATCAGAGTAGTAAGTAGGAATATTTTCTCTTGGGACAAATATCATTGGGTTTAGGAAAAGCAGTGAGGGAGGCAGCAGGCCATGACTACTGAACAGAAATCAGAATAACTCTGGGTGTCATCCATGGAGGTGGATGATCTTATCCTTGCTTTAGTGGAAATTAAGCAGAGAAAAGAAAGGTAGGCCCCAATGGGGCTTGAAGGGGTTAGCCCATGACTGTTTGCACCATATGTCAATGTCTAGCTACAGAGGACCCCAAAATAAGCCAGAAGGAAGTCAACAACATTGAGGAGGAAAGCACATCTTCCAGATGTTGGTGCCCTGGTGCAAAGCCCTATTCACCCCATAGTGATAGTTATGTCTCAGCTCTCAACATTACCTTAGATAAATCACTTAACTTCCAAGAACCTGGTTTTCTGCTATAAAATGGGGATAAGACCTGCCCCATCTACAGCACAAGTTTTTTGATAGACAAAGGTAACTGATGAACTGTCATGGTGCTGGAGTCTGTGAATTTTCACCAATAACTGAGCACCTACCTATTGGTTCCTTTAGCCTGCTTCTGTTGATAGGTTCAATATGAGGGAAAAAAGACAAAAAATGCACACAAGGTGCTCAAAGAAGTCTAAAGAGGAAGGCAGAGGTTTCAGGTACAGGAGGTCAGGAAAGATTTCATGGAAGAGATAGCACTTGAATTTGGTCACACTATGGCAGAGATCTAGAGAAAGCCCATTTTAGGCCTGGGGAGCTATGAGGAGGAATGCACAGGGATGTGCAAATGTTTTGTCTAAACAGTAAAATGGAAAAGCACCATTTATCCTTTGGAGCAAAAAAAAATCATTTAATTCACCAGAACAGCAATTAAATGGCTAGTAACAAAGGATCTTAAACATGCAGCTGATTATTCATTGAAAGAATTGTACGTGTTCACTTTTAACTATTAACAACTTCTGAGATGATTTTATAGAATAAAGAATGATATTTCTTATAAAGCTGAGTCTTAGGTAGGATAATTTGGTCTTGGCTATGGCCAGATCCTCCACACCTTTTCTCTTATTTCCAAAATAATCCTTGTGTTCAAGATTCACTAATTGTATAAAAGGCCCAGACACACTTTTGGAGATTTTCTCACTCTCCTCTCATTACCCCCATCCACAAAACCTAGGGAAATCTCTAACAGTTATCATACACACACACACACACACACACACACACACACACACACACACACAATTAGACCTACTATATGTGAGTATTGTGGTTGTACTGTTAAGTTGTTTCAGTAGTGTCCAACTCTTTCTGGCCCAACCTGGGGTTTTCTTGGTAGAGACACTGGAGTGGTTTTCCACTTCCTTCTCCAGTTCATTTTACAGATGAAGAAAATGAGGCAAACAGGATTAAGTGACTTGCCCAGGGTTACACAGCTAGTAAGTGTCTTGAGCCAGATTTTAACTGGTCTTTCTGACTTCAGACCCAGCAATTCTACCACTATGCTTCCTAGCTGTACTTGTGATTATACAGTTCACAGAATTAAAGAAAGTTTTACTAAGTGGCAAACAAAAGAGAATTCACAGCTGAACTCTTTTTTTCCCCACAGCTGAACTCTTAAAAAAAAATAGGCAGACATCTTCCAAGTAACACTCTTCCAAAGAGCTATATACAACCTCAGTAACTTATAATCATAAAGAAGCAGGCTGATCCCCAGCTGCTCTCAGCAGGTGCTGCCAGATAGAGTTTTCCTAGTTAGTCAGCTGCTCTTCCTGTGGTTCTATACAGCTTCTCTATTATGCCTAAGGTACCACCATTCTCCCATTCACCCAGGTTCAAAACTTAGGCATCATCCTCAACTCCTCATTCTTTCTCAACCCCCATATCCAATCTATTGCCAAGACCTGTTGACTTTACTTTCCTGATATCTCTCACATTCCCCATCCTTCTGTCATCTGACAGCACCCTGCAATGGGCCTTCATCACTTAACACCTGGACCCTTGCAACAGTCAGCTGGTTGATCTATTTACCTCAAGACTCTCCCAGCTCCAATCCATTCTCCACTCAGTTGTTAAACTGATCCTCCTAAAGCACAGGTTTAATCATGTCCTCACCACCACCCCCATTCAGTAGATTGCAGTGATTTCTATCACCTCCAGGATGAAATAGAGAAGCCCTCCATTTGACATTCAAAGTCCTTCATAACCTGTCCCACCCCACCTTTCCAGCTTTCTTATACCTTACTCAACCCCATGTACTCTGCAGTACAACACAACACTCCTCATGTTCTTTGCACAAGACACTCCATCTCTCCACTCTGGCACTTTATGTATTTTCACTGGCTGTGCTCCATGCCTAAAAAACATCCCTCTTCATATCTGCCTCTGATTTAAGTCTCAACTAAGATTCCACTTTCTACAAGAAGGTTTTCCTGATTCCCCCCCCCCACCCCGCTTAATTTTAGTGCCTTCTCTAGGTTGACTGCTTCCCATTTATTTTGTATATAGCTTATTAGTACAAGTTGTTTGCAGGCTGTCTTCCCCTTTAGGTGGTGAGCTCCTTGAGACCAGAGACTTCTGCTTTTCTTTTTATCTCCAGCACTTAGTGCAGTGCCTGACTCTTTTCAAAGTTCCACATGACACCCTACAGGCAGGTTGAGGCTTTGGGCTGTAAATGTTCCTCTTATAATTCTGCATACCTTCCAGCAGGCACTATCAGATATGGCTGACTCTGTTATGGCTTTTTCTACAGAGCAGCATCTTCTATGCTTATAACTCCCCAGTTGGCATCAATAGATATTCTGAGGTAAGGCCAAATTCTCTGCCATAGTAAATCTTCTCTATCATCAGGTGCCTTCTTTATCACCCTTCCATAGTGTGTGTGTGTGTGTGTGTGTGTGTGTGTGTGTGT
The DNA here is from genome assembly GCF_028372415.1 of Notamacropus eugenii. Lineage (NCBI taxonomy): Eukaryota > Metazoa > Chordata > Mammalia > Diprotodontia > Macropodidae > Notamacropus > Notamacropus eugenii. The sequence goes on from NC_092875.1 coordinate 271,353,092, forward strand.
GTGTAATACTTAAAGGTATATTCTCATTTCATACATCTAAAAATAATTTACAAAATATACTTAAAATGTTTTCCACAAAAATGTGGAAAATATATTATGCTTGATGGCATCATAGATAACTATTCAATACCAAGACTTAATGTTTATATAATAATAACAATATATATTAAGATGACATAGCATTAAAATGCTTAAAGGAAAATTAAATTGCAGAGAGATAGAGAAACTATAATTGTAACAGTGGGGAGAACCTCAACCTTTTAAATCTAGATGAAGCTAACAGAATATTCAATAAAAATAAGTAAAGAAGCTGAATGGAATATTAGAAAAGTTAAATATGATACATCTCTAGGAATTATTAAATGGAAATAGCAAACTTCATATTCTTCAGGCTTGTACATCATCTTCACAAAAATCGACTGTCAGTGCATAAAACTGAAGGGGGGAAAATGTCAGACTCATCCTTTACCAATCACACGGCAAAAAATTCAAATGCACTAAGAGGATCCTGGGGGAAAAAAGTTTTAAAAAATGGAGACAAAATAATTTAATACTAAAGAATTGGTTGGGCCAAGGAACAAATCATAGAAACAACGAATAATTTCATCAAAGAAAATGGCAACAAGATAGCGTACCAAATCTTTTGAAATGTAGCAAAGGCGGTCCTTAGGGACAATTGTTTTTTCTGTAAGTGCTTTCATCAACAAAGGAGGAAAAATAACATGTTGATGAAATTTGCCATGCAACTTTTAAAAAGCGACAAAAAAAGCAGCAAATCAAAAATTCTCTTCTAAACACCAAATTGGAAACCCTGAAAATCAAAGAGGAGAGTAACAAAAATGAAAGCGAAAAAGAAACCAACACTGATAAGTAAAACAAGGAACCATTTTTAATTAGCGAAACAAAAAGCTAATCTAGTTTTTTTTAAGAAGGGAAAAGCTGAATTATCAATAATAAAAATGACAAAGTATAATTCACAACAATTAAAATGAAGGAAACTATTTTGCCCAGTTCTATGCCAACAAAAGTGAAAGCTTTAATAAAATGAATGAATATTTAAAAGAAGCATATAAAAGCATGAGTACTACATTACAGGATATGAAGACAGAGACTTTTCTCCTATAGTAATTATATTTTTTTAAACTTTTGACGTCAGGTCAACTAGTAGTTCTTTTTTAGTGTCTCCTATGTGCCAGGCATTGTGCAAAGCACTAGAGAAAAAAAGAAAAGAAAATTAGAGTCCCTGAACTCAGTCATGGAAGACAACATGCAAACAGCTATGAAATACATACAGTGTAAATTGGATACGATCTGAGAGGTAAGACACCAACATGAAAGAAGGTTGGGAGTGGCTTTTTGAAGCAAGAGGGACTTTAGCTCAAGGAAGCCAGGAGGTGGAATGGAGGAGGGAGAAAGTTCCAGATATGGGAGATGGCCAGTGAAAGTGCTCAGAGTTTGGAGAGGGATAGTAGGGTTAAAAGAACAAAGCAACAACATCAGGGGATTGCAGAGAAAATTGCAAGGAGCAAAGTGTAAGAAGACTGGGCAAGCAGGAATGGACCTTGTGTAATTTTTGTATTGATTAATAATTCAGTCTATAGATTGATATAATACAGTGATGATATACTTGAGATAATTTACAGATCTAATGGATCTATAATCTCAACAGTGTGGGTTTTCTCTCATGAAATTAATTTATAGCTTTTGAACAGGGTCATTCACATTGCATCTTACAGTGAAAAGGGCACTAGAATTGGAGTCAGAAGAAATGGAAGATTTGTTCAACACAAATTAATGGTTAATTTCTGACAAGTCATTGTTTGTGCTTGAGACTTCATTTCTTATTCCAAAAAGTGAGAGGGGTTGGAGTAGAGGATTCATTTCAACCAAAAAAATTTTAAGCACCCAATGTCTCAGGAACTGTAACAGACAAAGCCAGAAATAACACAATTTTGCTCTCAAAGAGGATCTAGTTTACTAATGAAGCCAAGACATGTTCATGAATTAATATGACATAAGGTAGATTGTCAGGCTTTGAGGCCGAAGGGCTACCGGAGTCTTACCTTACCTGTCGCAGGTCTTCAGCGGCCAAACCGGATAAACATATTGAGAGAAGAGACTTTCCAGAGTCAAACAAGGGTTAGGCTTTATTCAGGGTCTTGGTTACATGCGTAGGGTGAATTCTTCCTCAGGAGAGAGGAATCCTCCTCCTCCCACGGAAGCAAAGATTATACAGCAAGAGAATGGGAGTGGGGGAGGGGAGGGACCCTCTGCCGTCTAAGGGCCCCTCAACACGAAGAGGGCCTTCAGGCTTTCCTGACCCTACTTAAGCTCTCCCGCTGCATAGTTTGCACGTGAATACCGGGCGTGCTCTCAGCCCTTAGCTAGACAACAACAGGTGTGCTCAGACCATGGATTAATCTCAAGGGTGGGATGCTCTCCCCAGCAAGTTTCCCATGGGGAAGAGGCGGAATTGCACGAGATAGCCCGGGTCTCACGCCTCAATTCCCAGCTGTTCCCTGGGGGGCCTCATGAGAACTCTGAGGTTTAGAAGTCCTCACTTTTACCTGCCCGAGACTGCCCACATGAAACTGAGCTTACATCCCCAACAGTAGAGTATGATAAGGATAAAGAAGTTCAAGTTTAAGGACAGTTTTCAACTGAGAGAATCAGGAAAGGTTTTTATGGAAGAACCTGAGGTGTGTCTTTAAGGAAGAAAAATTGTTTCAAAAGGCAGAGGTAAAGGATGAATGCAATCCAGGAATGGGACAGAGGCAGAAAAACAGAGAGAAAAACTGAGGAAGAATCAGTCCATTATAACTAGAATGTAGAGGGGTATGAGAGACAACTAGATGGCGAAGAGGATAGAGCATTGACTTAAAGAGAGGAAAATCTGAGTTCAAATCCTGCCTCAGATGCTTATGAAGGTATTAGACCCAAAGTTTGGGTAATTTAACTTACCTGTTCCTCAGTTCCCTCATTTATATAATGAGAGGGTTAGATCAATGGCCTCTAAGTACCCTGACAGCTCTAAGTGTATGATATTATTTGGGAGTAATTTAAAATAAGAAATATTTAAAATCCATTTCTACTCGTATGATTCCCGAGATATTCCAGTCAATAGAAAAGTAAATAAATTTGATTACCTTCATGAACTTTGGTAAACTAACATACTTATGAAGATTTCTATCTTGAAATATGCCTCAAATCATTATTAACCTAGGTTCTATAGGTTATTTCTTATTATGTTACTTCCTCCTAAGTAAATTAATGTTTATATCATAAAAATAAACAAGGACATTTAAAGCAAAAGGATAATAACATAATGGAAAGACCTCTGGACTTGAAGTCAGTAGACATAAATTATAATTTAAGCTCTGCCCCTCCACCCCCATCACCTTGGACAAGTCATTTCACCTTTCTGGGCCTCAGGTTGTATGTCTGTATAATGGAGAAATATTTCTTGAACAACTTTTTTCACAGGGTGATCATGAAAATTGAACGGAAAGTGTATGTAAAAACTTTTGTAAACCTTAAAGAAGTAGCACTTTAATCAATCTAAGTTATTAAAATGAAAACATAATAATTTTGAGTTAGAAAGATAATTCTTGGTCTCCTAACTTGATCTACTAAGCTAAAATGTTCTTGATGACACACTAAAAAGTGTAGACATGAAAGCTCAAGCATCTCTTCCTATTCAAGAGTTAGAAACAGAATCTAACTAAATGGAATTTTCTTGATTACCAAACTGGATCACAGATCAATCAGGTCTTCCTTATCACCAAGTTAATCCCTCAGAGTACATAGCTCTAAAAGGCTAATCCATCAAAGAGAAAGAAGATAGATAGCCATTATTGAAAGCAATAATGCCTTGCAAGGTAACTATCCTTCTTTACCATGGCAACCCTGGCTACTCTGCAATGCAAGTTCCTCCTATAATCAATGACTGGGAATACAGGAAATATATCCAATAAAACCGATGTTCCCCCCATTCTCAGCAACTAGGCCAATGTCATATCCCCTGAGGATGGCCAAGAAATAGTGTCGATTACTTAAACCCTGCCATCACTCAGAAGCAAGAAATTCAGTGAATTCATCTAATGATCCCTGTTGTCCTCATCTGCCTAGTATATATTGTCATGGTCAAATGTATTATAATAAACTCTCCATTTTCCAGACTAATAAATGAAGGGATATCAAAAAGAAGATAGAAAACTGTTTCTATCAAACAAATCTTTGGCTTTCAAACCATGTCTTTGGAGCAGACTGAAAACACTCAATCACTTATTAAGCACATACTGTGTTCCAGACATTGTGCTTGAGTCTAGTAATACAAAGGAAAAAAGAAAAGAAACAAGCTTTTATATATGTGCCAAACACTGGGCTAAGTGATTTACAAAATATTATGTCATTTGGTCCTCACAACAACCCTGGGAGATAGGTGCTATTTTTATTCTCCATTTTACATTTGAGGAAACTGAGGAAAACAGCAGTTAATTGATTCACCCAGTATCTGAGGTCATATTTGAACTCAGGTCTTCCTGACTCTAAGCTCAAGGCTCTATCCACTGTACCACTTAGCTCTCTCCAAAAACAAAGCAGTCCCTGACCCCAAAGAACTTAAATTCTATGGGGGCTATAGGACAGAGGAGAGGAGGAGGACATGCATACTTATTAAGCAGGCACAAAATCTATTCAAAATATGGATATTAATGTATTCCGTGGGTAGGAGGTATTGCTTGAGGGAGCAGCTAGGAGGATCAAGAAAGATTTCAAGAAGGAGATGCTTGAGCTACCCTTTGAAGAATGCTAGGAATTCTAAAAAAGCAAAAGAAAGGATTGAGTTCATTTCAGACAACAAAGAACTAGATAAATATCTCATTTTATTCTCACAAAAACCTGGGAAGTAGGTACTGTTATTATCCCCATTTTGCAGATAAGGAAATTGAGACAGATTGAGGGAAAGTGACTTGTTCAAGATCACACAGCTAGTAAATACCAGAGACTAAATTTTAAATCAGGTCTTCCTTACTTCAGGTTCAACAGTCTATCCATTACACAACCTAGCTGCTTCACCAAACAAGGGTAGGTAAGTTGGCCAATTATTTAAAGCAGAAAAGGAAGTAAACCCATAATGTGGGATGTTTGGCAAATATTACTTTTTAATAAATGCAAAAAATTCCATGCTCTGTAGTGCATAGTTCTGTAGTAAGCAGATAGGTGACACTGAGTTTTTTAAAGGATCTTAGCCTTTAATGGACAGCAATAATTCAACTCAGTTCAAAAAACATCCTTCAATATATGGACTGAGGTACTAATTCAGTGCACAACCTAACGAGTTGAATAAGGATGAGTCTTCCACTAACTAGCTGTGTGGTTATGGGCAAGCAATGTCTTTGCCATTTGGTGTCTCAATTTTTGTTCTACAAAATGGGAGGGTTGGAATAGATGATCTAAAAGTTTTCTTTGTGTGAGTCTGATCTAGTTTATATTTAGCAGATATGAAAAGAAGAGACTCCAGTGATGGAAAATTATTTATATTTAGCCAGGGTTCAACCATAGAAGGTCTAGATTAAAAAAGAGCCACAGACTTTCTGATGGAGAAGATATCTCTAGATCTCACAGAAAGTTAGCAGCATGAAGAAAGGCCTCCTCACAGAGTAGATGTTCTTAAACTGGGATCCAGGGATCACTTCCCCCTAATGTGTATTAAATTCACAAATTTGAATGGGAAAAAAATAAATCTTTTTTTCATACATACAACTATATATGGAAATATATATGATGATTTATATATATATGTATTTTTCTATATATGATGTAATATATATTCTGTTCATCATTCAAAGTGCTGGTTGTAAAAATATGGAACAAGACACAGTCTCTGTGAACAAGGACTTCACAACGTAGTCAGTGTCTAAATGTAGGGGAAGCTAATATAAGTTATACTCAATCCATAAGCATTTGTAAAGGGCCTCCCTTGTGCCCTGTATTAGGCTCACTGCTGGAGAATACAAAAAAGAAAGTGAGGTAGATGCTTTATATTGCAAACTCTGTCCCACAACCAGTAACTTCGAGTACCTGTCCTCAAGAAACTTACATTCTACTTGAGAAAACACAAAATGTGTTAAAAAGAATTTAAAATATTCTATAAGCAAGGGGACAGGGGAGGGATGAGTACCAGCAATTGGAGGAATCATCAGGGCCTCTTGAAGGAGATGGAACTTGAGCTGAAGCCGGATGGGAGTGAGAGGAGAAGAGAGAAAGGAGAATATTCTAGGCACTAGAGACAGCTTGTGTGCAAAAGCACCCAGATTGTGGACCAGATTGTGAAGGGCTCAGAATGCCCAAAGAGAAAAGAGTTTGAATTTTAAGCTGTAACATGCACAATGTACAGGAGAGAAAACCCAAAATGGAGAGACTGCTTATAGTTAATGGGATTTTGGAAACCTTCATGGTAGCACCTGAGCCAGACCCTGAATTCAAAGCAATTTTAAAAAATTTATTAAGAGCTTTTATAAGGCAGCTGTCTTCACCATATAGGCTTGAGTCTGAGTCCTCCTCTGACACACACTGACTGTGGGACCTTGAACAGGTCATTTCTTAATCGCTCAGAGCCACCTCATACATACCTACTTGGCAACTTTGTAATCCTCTAAGGTGAGGAACCCTGAGAATTCACATTAGTAGAAGGATTTCCTCATAAAAGGTCCCTCTACCTATGAAATTAAGGATATAATTTTAAAAAGTCTCTCAATAGGTAAAAATATACAGAGAAGAGATAATTTATGGGATATTCTTGTAATTAGTAACACAATTTTCAAGCACAGGGCCTCAGGGTAGATATTTAATTTTCAAAACTTGTATAGGGGACATAAATATCTTGTCCTTGCTCTGCTTGTGGTGGGGAATGAAGGAATACAAAACATTCCTACATTTTAAAATATTACTAATAAAAGCCACAAAATAATAGAGTAGGAATGGAGTGCTGGGCCTTAATTAAGAATACCTGAGTTCAAATCCAGCCTCAGACACTTTTTAGCTTTGTAACCCTGGGCAAGTCATTTAACCTCTGTTTCCTTCTGTTTCTTCAATTGTAAAATGAAGATATTAATAATAACAAGTACCTCACAGAGTTGTTGTGAGGATTAATGGAACATGGGGGAAAAAAACACAATCATAGTATATCGTACTTGGAAGAGATCTCAGAAAGAATATACTGTCTGTTCCCTGAGTACCTCTAAGGGGTACTCTTATAGGAAAGAACCTGGTTTGACTAGTCTGGAACCAATTCTCATGGGTGGCCCTATCAATATAATTAAGTGAGGTCATTTCTGGACTATCCACATCGGGGGGAAGGGAGGAATCTATTCCATTTTTGGATAACTCCAATTGTAAGAAATATTTTCTCATGTTGAGCTGCAATCTACTTCCTTACAACTGTCCCTGATATCTACTCTGTAACATTTTGTATTTACATGTATATCTGTTGTTTCCCCCCATAGAATATAAGATCCTTGAGGATAAGAACTTGTTGGATTTTTGTTTTTGAAGTCCCAGCACCTCGCACAGTATTTGGAACATTGTAGTCACTTAATCGATGCTTGTTGATTAATTAGTTATGGTTCTCTAGGACCAAGCTGAGTAAGTCTAATACCTTTCCATCTAACTCTATCTGAAAGATTTAAAGAGAGTTATGAAGTCCCCCTAAAATTTATCTTCACCAAAGTAGACATTTCTGCTTCCTTCAGCTAATGTTCATACAACATATCCACATGATCACACACTTTTTATTTGTTTCTCAAACATGGTCGAAGAGGGAGAAATCAACTTAGGTAGGACTCATTACGACAACACAACACCATCACCAATATAACAATAATAAATAATAACTAACCTTTATATAGCATTTTGGGGTAGCTAGGTGGTACAGTGGATAGAGTATCAGAGTTGGAGTCAAGGAAACCACATTTCAAATCCAGACTCGCACACTTACTAGCTATGTGACCTAGGGCAAGTCACTTAACCCTTACTACCCCAGTTTCTTCACCTGTAAAATGAGCTGGAGAAGGAAATGGCAAACCACTCCAGTATCTTCGCCAAGGAAACCCCAAAGAGGCCACAGAGTCAGACATGACTGAAACAATTGAACAACAAAATATAGCATCTTAGAATCCCAGGTGTAGAGTTATAAGCCATGTGACACCTCTATTTTGTGGAACCTGGGCTCAAGGTCTATCTTATTTTGTTGTAGTTCTAGAGAGCTTGCCTTTATAGCAAATGATTATAGATATCCTAGACATTGCTACCCACATAGTATAATGAGAAAAAAATGTTATTCCATTGTAGATGTGTCCGTGTTAATGTAGAGCTGTGAAAACATCTGCTCAACTTGCTATAATCAATTATCCATTAATATTTTACCTTTCTCAGAATAGTTCAAAAACCCCTGCTTAGCCAGCTGAGTCCCCTTGGTTCTCCAAGTCTTGATCATCCTCATCAGTTTCCAAGCTTTGTACTTGCCCCTCCCCGCTAACTTTGTACCACCCTCCTTTGATTTGTCTGAATTCTCAAAAGTTTATAAATTATTTAGCTGTACTGAGCTTAAATGGTCTGAAAAGGGATCCTACTAGCTTTTGTCATGAAAAGTTATAAAATGCCTTTAATTAAACTGAAATCTCCACACTCTGGATGAATTTTCTAACATCTTCATTTTTACAGATGAGGTTCAAAAGGGTGCGATGACTTAGTTGCGGTCACACAGGTGATACATGACAGAACCTTTGGGTTCAGCTTTGGTTTTATGAACTCAGATCTTGTGACTCCAAGTTAAAATTTTTCAATTTTTCCATACCGATTTATCTAGAGATTATCTCATCTGATCCCTCACAACTCTATATGGTAGATAGTGTAGGTCTTATGAAATCCAAGTAGGAGACTCACCTTTGCCATGGCTTGAAGAGATCCAGAAAGCAAACTATACGAAGTTCAGTCCCAAACTATCTTTGAATTCTCACTCTCAAATCAATCACCAGTATCCGGGGAAATAACTAAAGTATACAGCACTCCAAACTTTTATCCCTTTTTCTAGAAGTTCTGTCATGATCTCATCAATAGCTCAACTACAATCACACAAGCTGAGTAGCCAAGAGGAAATGAACAAAGAAAAGAAGAGGCCTGCTGAGATCCGCCTCATCCTCTTCACCACCAGCTGAAAAGACATGCACAATGGAATCACAGATGTTCTCTCCTCAGTCTTCCAAAGTGTGAGACTCAATCTTTCAATCATAAGACTGGAGTTAAGGAACTCTCGGTTCTGTGTGTCTGTATTACAGCCTTTTAGCTTAGCTGATGCTGGGCTTCTGTCTATAAGCTCTCAGAGTCATTTCGGAGAAGTTCAGGCGCTTCATTTTGTTTTGCAGGGAGGAAAGGTGGTTTCCTCCTTCTTCCTTCCATCTGGTTGCTAATGGATATCTCGGGAGATACCTGGTGATGTTTTTCTTTCTGATGCATCCTCATATGATATTCATGAAGGTATCTCAAAAACAAGTGACTTAAGTCTGAAAAATGAGGCATAGCCCTAGTCACACTTGATGCAATTTAAACAGGAGATTCCTTGCCATCTTTCAAACTATTTTGTTTCACAAAGTGATTCTCATCAGCAGCATTTAGGAATTTTATCTCTCTTTTTCATCCCACTTCTGTTTGTTTGACTATTTCTTAGGAACTGATGTGTTCAGGGTATCATCTCCTAAGCTTATCAGTCCTCAAAAAAAAGATCTTTTCTGAAACTAAATTATCCTACTTCTTCATAATTTTCTCTAGCTGGTAAAGTATTTTATTCAACTAGTATAGAATAAAGAGTTCTAAATTAGGGATAAGAAGATCTGGGTTTAAATCCTGAACCACTCAGTTACTACTTTTGTAACTTTTAGGCAGGAAGCTACCTATATGGACCTCAGTTTCCTCATCTGTAAAAGCAGGGACTTGGACTAGAGGAATGTTTGGACCTTCATTTTTTTCCTACTGATAGAATATTCTGCAGGGGCCATAAGGCCCTGTGAAGATGAACAGCGAGAGATAATGATCCCACAGATTACTGTCATTCCAACAGTCACAGAATTCATGAACTCAAAACTTCCATGGAATTGTTGCTCCCTAAGAAGTTACTCTCCTCAGACTGGTTTAGCTCTGCAATGTCTTTGCCTTGTGTCTTTATACACTATGTTGATAATGATTTTATTTTTCTTACTATATATCTCTAGAGAATGCATGCCTGCGGTAGGCATGCTTCTTATCAGTGAGCAAGGAATTCCCAAAGCTCAGAGATGCAAAAAAATCAAAATTGTTACCACTATGATTAAAGGCTTTATCTGGGGGCATTTCTCATTGACTATCTGTAAATCCATAGACTGTCTCTGAATTCATTTTTAAATTGTGTTGCCTTGGGCTTATTTTGTTTCTACATCTTAGTATCATCTAACCTGAAACAGTTATTAAGATATAAACGAAATGTGGTTGTGAGTTAGGAAAGGGAAAACAGCAAAGAGATTTTATAATTAAGTTTAGAACCATTTAGTCAAACTACGGTAGAGTTTTGGTTCCAGGGCTAGGAATGTATAACATGTCTCAGTTTTTTCGTTTCAGGGTAAGATTTATATACCAGCACTTCTGAGCTCACATGGACTTGATTCCTTCTCCAGGGCTACTCAATAATAAAAGCCTTTCTTTGACTTACACCCCTACTCAGTGTCCAACCAGAGTATATCAATTTTCAATTTTTTCTGTTCTCTCCTAGGTATATTTAGTTTCCCTAGTAGCACAAAGTTACATGACAGTGTAACACCCTCACAAAAACACTAGGAATTTTTTTCTACCCACCTTAGGAATAGAGAAAGTTTATATAAGATAAGGAGTTAAGAGGTTTTCTCCCTGTGCAATGGTAATTTGAAGGAGAGAGAAGAAGAAAAAGGAGAGAAGAGGAGAGAAGAGGAGAGGAGAGGAGAGGAGAGGAGAGGAGAGGAGAGGAGAGGAGAGGAGAGGGGAGGGGAGGGGAGAGGAGAGGAGGAAGGAAGGAAGGAAGGAAGGAAGGAAGGAAGGAAGGAAGGAAGGAAGGAAGGAAGGAAGGAAGGAAGAAAAGAAGGGAGGAAGGAAGGAAGGAAGGAAGGAAGGAAGGAAGGAAGGGAGGAAGGAAGGGAGGAAGGGAGGAAGGGAGGAAGGAAGGAAGGAAGGAAGGAAGGAAGGAAGGAAGGAAGGAAGGAAGGAAGGAAGGAAGGAAGGAAAGGAGGGAAGGGAAGAGAAGGGAAGGGAAGAGAAGGGAAGACAGAGACAGGGGAAGGGAAGATGGAGAAAGATAGAAAGATAGAAGTCTTTCCAATGTACACATACATATATTATGAAGAAATAGCAAAATCCAGCCACCAGTGATGTCCATCAATATCACTTATCTAGTCTAAAATAATGCATCTTTTCTTAGTGTGCCCTCAAGTTGAAGCTATCCTCTGAGTCATTCAGCTCCAGCAGTAAAACAGTTGGCAGCCCAATAAGACCAAAATGTGCCATAACCTTGTATTTTAGGTTAATTAATAACAACATTTGCCATTTTTAGCTCTTCTTTACATGATATTGATCAAAATACTTTTCAGCCCTTCATGTTTTATGACAGGCCCAATAATTGCTCCCACTGAAGAAACTAAGGTCCAGAGCAACCCTTAAATCTATGTCTTACCACATACAGCCACATCTATGCAGTAGTGATTAGATGAGTGATTCAATCTGCTCACTCTATGTTTTTTGAATGTCTCCTTTGTGCCAGACACTATGCTAGAAGATTATAAAGGAAGTATAAGACATGGCCCCTCACTTCAAGGAGTCTACAAAATCAGATTCATTTCTGACTCAGTCCTCTCTTCCATCCCCTTTTTCCAATTTGTCATGAAGTCCTGTTGTTTCCTTCCTTTGAAATGTCTCTCTTGTCCTCCCATCATCTCTATTCCCACTGCTACCACTCTGGTCCAAGTCCTCATTCCTTCCCACCTGGAGTTTCACAACAAAATGACTCCCTGCCTCCAGCTTCCAATCTGTCATATAATGCAATGTGATTCATTGTGCCTAATCGTTATGAGAAAATGCCCACTTTCTGATCTCACAGTGATTTATTTAGAGGGTGGCAATGCTTCTTTGAGGAGAAAACTACATAAAGACTGAAATTACTTATGTTTCCATGCAAATGTGTGTCTCTGGAAAAGGGTTAACTATCAATGTTGAAATATAAGTGTGGAAAGCTCCTTGAAGTAAAGCCAAGATGGCAGAGAAGAGCACCCACCCAGCTGAAGTCTTCCAACATTCCCCCTCCAAATAACTTTAAAATAATGCCTCAAATCTAATTTTGGAGCAGCAGAGCCAGCAAAAAGTGAGGGTGAGACATTTTTCCAGCCTGAGACAACTTAGGAGTTTGGTAAGAAAGGTGTATTGCAGCAGTATGTGCAGCAACACAGGTAGACCCTGAAGGTAGCAGCAACAAGCACCAACAGCAGTCTCAGTCCAGAGATGGTAAGGGGGTCTAACAACTGGTCAAAAAAATTATAGGGAAGCCTTTGCTGGCACTGGGGACAGCTGGCACTAATTAGCAGTTCCATTGTCCATAAACTGTTCTGGGTCACGGTTTCCAGGTAAAGAGAACATGTTGTCAATTAAAAAGGAGAAGGGGTCCTAGTCATAGTTTCAAGGCAGGGAGGAGCGATAACCCTTATGACTAGAGATCAGGTACCTTACCTGGATAAAGAGCACAGTGCAGACTAGGAGAGCAGTGGCTAGACCTCTCCCAAGGTCATATCACCCTGGAAGAACCAAAAACTTGTAAATCCTCACAACTAGCTCTGAAAATAACAGCACAAAAAAGCCTAAAGTTTAGGATAGTACCTCCCTACCCCCAAGTGAACAGAGACCAACATTAATATAAAGCTCAAAATCAAGACATAGGCTGGAAAAATGAGTAAACAACCAAAAAAGAAAAAGAACTTGGCCATAAAATGTTAACACTGTGGCAAGGAAGACCAAGACACAACTTAGAAGAGGACAATGTGAAAATAACTACACTAAAGCTGCGAATAAAATTGTTAATTGAACCCAAGCCCAAGAAGGAATTCCTGGGAGAGTTAAAGAAAAAGATAAGAATGGCAGAGGGAAAACTGGGGAACAAAATAATGAAGAATTAAGAAAATTATGAATGAGAATTAATAACTTAGTAAAAAGAGGCACAAAAAATATGGAAGAAAATAACACTTAAGGAAAAAAAACAACACCATAATTGGACCAATGGTAAAAGAGGCACAAAAATACACTGAAGAAAAGAACTCCTTAAATAGCAGAATAGGAACAAATGGGAAAGAAGTTACAAAATTCACTGAAGAAAGTAATTCCTTGGTGGAACCAAGAAGGTAGAATAACAGCACAGACTTTCTAGAGTGTTCCTGCCAAGCCAAGCCAAATACTTATAAAAAAAAAAATGACTAAACAAATTTTGAAGCTGCAGAACCCACAGAATGACAGAGTGAAGCAAATCTCCAGGCTAAGGCAGCCTGGAAGGTCACTGGGAAGTATCTATCACAACTCACAAGGGGCAGAGCCCAGTCTGGCATGGGCCATACCTGCACAGACAGGACCTGAGCAGACCTTGGGGAGACTGGATCTCTCACATCTGTGGCACTTTTGAGAGTTCAGGATCCCAAAATGCCAAAGACAAATTGGAAGGTCAATGGAAAAAGCCTGTGGGACCAGTATGGAAGAGTGGAGTGGTCAGGCCACAGCCCCAGGCAGCAGAGGGGGGAGGGGACAAAGGAACCCCCAGCAGTCACAGCAGCAGCAGAAGAAGAGAAGGCAAGTGTTTCTGGAGCTCTAGGCTCACAGATTGTGGGGGAATCCAGTGGCTGACAGTACATCCCCCACCCCCACTGGAAGCAGAGATCTACCTTAAGAAAGAGCTCACAAGTCAAGTAAATGGCTGGGAAAGTTAGCAAAAATGAGAAAAAGAATCAGAAAATAGAATCTTACTTTGGTAACAACTAAGACCAAAGCATGCAAACAGAAGAAAATAAAGTCAAAGCTCCTCCATCTAAAGCCTCCAAGAAAAATATGAATTGGTCTCAGGCCATGGAAGAGCTCAAAAAGGATTTTGAAAATCAAGTAAGAGAAGTAGACTAAAAACTGGGAAGAGAAATGAAAGTGATACAGGAAACTCATGAAAAACAGGTCAACTGCTTGCTAAAGGAGACAAAAAAATGCTGAAGAAAATAACACTTAAAAAATAGACTAATCTAAATTGCAAAAGAAATTCAAAAATCCAATGAGGAGAAGAATGCCCTAAAAAGCAGAACTGGCCAGATGGAAAAGGAGGTCCAAAACCTCACTGAAGACAATAATTCTTTAAAGGTTAGAATGGAGTAGATGGAAGTCAATGACTTTATGAAAAATCAAGAAATTATAAAACAAAACCAAAGGAATAAAAAAATAGCAGACAATGTGAAACATCTCACTGGAAAAACAACTGACTTGGAAAATAGATCCAGGAGACACAATTTAAAAATTATGGAACTACCTGAAAGCCATGATCAAAAATGAGCCTAGACACCATCTTTCATGAACTTGTCAAGGAAAATTGCCTGAATATTCTAGAACCACAGGGTTAAATAAATATTGAAAGAATCCATTGATTGCCTTCTTAAAGAGATCCAAAAAGAAAAGCTCCTAGGAATATTGTAGCCAATTCTAGAGTTCTCAGGTCAAGGAGAAAATATTGCAAGCAGCCAGAAAGAAACAATTCAAGTATTGTGGAAATACAATCAGGATAATACAAGATCTAGCAGCTTCTACATTAAGGGATGGAAGGGCTTCAAATATGATTTTTCAGAGGTCAAAGGAGCTAGGATTAAAAACAAGAATCACCTACCCAGCAAAACTGAGTATAATACTTCAGGGGAAAAAATGGTCATTCAATGAAATAGAGGACTTTCAAACATTCTGGTCTTTTTGACTAGGGCTGAATAGAAAATTTGACTTTAAAACACAAGAATCAAGAGAAGCATGGAAAGGTAAACAGGAAAGAGAAATCATAAGGGACTTACTAAAGTTGAGCTGTTTACATTCCTGCATGGAAAGATAATATTTTTAACTCATGAGACTTTTATAGTATTTGGAGGGATTATATACATAAAGACAGAAGGCACAGGGTGAGTTGAATAGGAAGGAATGATATCTAAAAGAACAAAATTAAGGGGTGAGAGAGAAATATGTTGGGAGTAGAAAGGGAGAAATGGAATGGGGAAAATTCTCTCATAAAAGAGGCAATAAAAAGCTTTTTCAATGGAGAGGGTAGAAGGGGAGGTGAAAGGGAAAAAGTAAAGCTTACTCTCATCACATTTGGCTTAAGGAGGGAATGACATGCACAGTCAATTTGGTATGAAAATCTATCTTACGTTATAGGAAAGTGAGGGAGAAGGAGATAAGTGAGGTGTGGGGTGATAGAAGTGAGGGCAAATGGGAGGATGGGATAATTAGAAGTAAATATTTTGGGGGAGAGACAAAGTCAAAAGAGAGAATAGGATAAATGGGGGACAGGATAGGATGGAGGGAAATATAGTCTTTCACAAAATGACTTTTATGGAAGTCTTTTGCATAACTACACATGCGTAACCTATATTGAATTGCTTGCCTTCTCAGTGGGGATGGGTGGGGAGGGAGGAAGGGAGAGAAGTTGGAACTCAAAGTTTTAAAAATTAATGTTAAAAATTGTTTTTACATGCAGCTGGTAAATAAGAAATATAGGTAATGGGGTATAGAAATCTATCTTGCCCTACAAGAAAATAGAGGAGATGGGGTTAAGGGAAGAGAGGAGTGTGATAGGAAGGAGGGCAGATTGAGGGAAGGAGTAATCAAAATGCACAATGTTTTGAGGTGGGGGGAGGGGAGAAATGGAGAGA
Organism: Notamacropus eugenii; assembly: GCF_028372415.1. Classification (NCBI taxonomy): domain Eukaryota; kingdom Metazoa; phylum Chordata; class Mammalia; order Diprotodontia; family Macropodidae; genus Notamacropus; species Notamacropus eugenii. The sequence goes on from NC_092875.1 coordinate 271,369,069, forward strand.
AAATTTGGCACTCAAAATCTTATGGAAATGAATGTTGAAAACTAAAAATAAATTAATTAATTTTTTAAAAAGTAATTCCTTAAAAATTAGAATTGAGCAATTAAAAGATAATGGTTATGAGACATCAAGATACTGTCAAAGTCAAAAGAATGAAAAGATAGAAGAAAATGTGAGTATCTCTTTGGAAAATCTACTGACACGGAAAATAGATTGAGAGATAATTTAAGAATTACTGGATTAGCTGGGAGTCATGATCAAAAAAAAAAGAGCCTAGACAATATATTTCAAGAAATTAGCTAGGAAAACTACATTGACATTCTAGATCCAGAGGGAAAAATAAAAAGGGGAAAGAATCCACTGATCACCTACTGAAAGAGCAAAATTAAAAACTCTCAGAAATACAGCCAAATTTCAGAGCTCCTATGTCAAGGAGAAAATTTTGTAAGCAGTAAGAAAGAAACAATTCAAATATCATGGAGCCACAGTCAGGATCACACAAAATTTATCAGCAGGGAATAATAAAAGGGTAGGCAGATTAAGGAAAGCTGTGATCAGAAACAAAACAGACTTTTGAGGATGGATAGGATAAAGAGAGAGTGAGAATGATAAATAGAAGAAAATAGGATGGGGGGAAATACACAGTAAGCATAACTGTGAATGGGAGATGGGATAAAACAGAAGCAGATAGCAGAATGGATTGGAAACCAGAATCCAATGATATTTGAAAGAAACACACAAGAGTTAAAATAAGGAAATGAGAAAAATCTTGGTGCTTCAGCTGAAGTAAAAAGGCAGAGATAGCAATTATGATCTCAGACAAAGCAAAATAAAATCTAATTAAAAGAAATAATCAGGGAAACCACAAAAGGTACCATAGACAATGAAGTAATATCAAAAATATCTACATGAAAAGCCTCAAATAAAAACATGTCTTGGTCCTAAACTCAATTAGAATTTGTGAAATAGGTAAAGCAATATTATAAATTAGAGTTTTAAAAAGGACAGTAATATAAGGAAAGCAGAAAACTGTCAGACACAACAAGTATAAAGGCCTCTTTTCTCAAATATGTAGGGAATTAAGTGCAATTTATAAAAATAAAAGTCATTCCTCGATTGATAAATTTTTATCAGGGATGAGACCAGGCAGTTTTCAGAAAACATCAACACTAACTATAGTCACATGAAAAAAAGTTCTAAATCACAATTGATTGGAGAAATGCAAATTAAAACAACTCTAAACTACCACTTCACACCTAACAAAAATGATAAAAGCTAGAAGAAATGAGGGTAAAATAGTTATACTAATTAACTGTTGATGAAGATGCAAATTGATCCAACCATTCTAAAGAACAACTTGAATCTATGCCTCAAGGACTATAAAACTGTGAACATCCTTTAACTCAGAAATACTACTACAAGGTCTGTACCCCCAAAGAGATCAAAGAAAAGAGAAAAGCACCTATATGTACAAAAATATTTATAGCAGCTCTTTTTATGGTAGCAAAGAAGTGGTAATTGAGGGAATGTCCATCAATAAGGGAATGGCTAAACAAGTACATACTTGTGATAGAATACTACTGTGCTATATGAAATGATAAGCAGAAAGGTTTCATAAAAATCTGGGAAGATTTATATGAACTCATGCAAAGTGAAATGGGCAGAACCAGAAGGCCATTGTATGCAGTAAGAACCATATTATAATGATGATCAACTGTGAGAGACTTAGCTACTCCGATCAATACAATGATTCAAGAAATTTCAAAAGGATTTATGATAAAGAAAGCTATCCATCTCCAGAGAAAGAACTGGTGAACTCTGAATGCAAATTGAGGTAGTTTTTTCACTTTCTTTATTTTTCTTGCCTCTTTTGTGTAACAAGGCTAATATAAAAATATGGTTGTCATGATTTTACATGGATAATTGATATCATATTGCTTTCTCAAGAGGTGAGGGAGGGTCAGGAAGGTGAGAAAGAATTTAAAACTCAAAATTTTTAAAAATAAATAAATATTTTTAAAAGAAATTAACAAAAATAGGAAGCCATTTAAGTGTGGAACTAAAGGTCTTCTTTGTCCCCATCCAGAAACTATTGTGACATCAGATGGTAACTTTTATAAAACTGCAAACATCTGTGTAATGTGAACAGAGAGGCAAGTCATCTCTGGTACAACGGACATAAAAAGGCTAAGACATAAAAGCAATTCAAGTAACTTTGCAGTGGGGCCAGAGTAACAGCAGGAAGGATTGGAGTGAAGTAGACAAAAAACAAGATATTAGTAGGTGAAGTATAACAAAAGTGATCTTTGTACAACTGGCAGAATCAATTGAGATAATGAAAAGACCAGTTATATTTTATATTTAAAGTAATTCTCATTCCTTTCCTTCTGTACTATGGTTAGGAAACTGCTTGTGGCCTCTAAATTTTAAGAATGAGAAATAAAAGTCAATTTTTTAAAGCAAAGGGGGAGGTGGGGTTTGAGCAAGAATAAGGGGAGGAAGGGAGAAAAGGAAGAAGTTAGAAGGTAGAGATCAGCATTAGTTTAAGTCCAAAAAAATATATAAAAACATATACATAGTGAAATTGAAAGTTTGCAAAACTCTTTCCATACATTATATTCACTTGAACCACACAACAACTTGATAAAGTAGACACCACAAGAATTATCATCTGCATTTTACAAGTGAAACTAAGACCTTCCAGAAAATTTAAGTACCCGGTCAATGTTACATAGCTAGTAAGAATGAGAAGGTGGATTTAAACCCAGTGCTTCCCAACTATGAGATCAACACCCTATACACTATACCACATCCAAAGGTGATGAACGGTGATAGTAAGGACAATCAAAAGGTTTCTGAAGCACTGAGAAATTTCATAAATTTGAAATGATATATCAGACTAAGTCAGAGTTACTACCCAGACTATTCTAAAGAGAGCCATGGAAAACAGTAACACAGGGGTTAATTATTTTTTTTTAAAAAAAGACCTGGCTGGAGGCTTTGGTTTTAAAGAATGACATTTCCTAGATCCTCTGGTAGAAATATCACTCACCTTAGTGATAACCGCCTGGGAATCTACTCCTCCTCTAAAAGTAAATATTTACACAAAATTATAAGCTAACTCCATGACCAGACCATGCAAACCACTCAAAGAGGTAAACCCAGCTGACTGATTCAAAACACCTCAGTATCCCAAATGCACCAGCCCCAGGTAGTGAAAGAGTACTATCACAGTCAAGAAGGCTATTGGTCTATTGGTCTGTGGAGCAGCAAGGCATCAGCTATTTCTGATAACCACTTGTTCCACCCTCTATTCTCCTCTGACGTTGCTTATAGGCAGACCACAAAAGCAGAGCTAGCTAAGGATTCTGGGCCATTGATGGCACGGAGCTAACTTATCAAGAGAAAGAATAAGAGATCTAGGATCTCTGTGTGGCAGATAAAGCAACATTTCCTGCATGGCTTTCCCTGTGTATCTTTCATTGTGAAGGAAGAATCTAATCCATGAGCTACGCTAAAGTGGTTAAAAGTTTTAAGCTATGGCATATACCAAAGGATTTGGCTAGTAGATGGTGCCATAACACCAATGATAGGGAGTGGAGCCAAGATGGCAGAGTAACAGCATAGACTTTCTAAAGGACTCCTGCCAAGCCCAGCCAAATACCTATAAAATATGGCTCTAAACAAATTCTGGAGCTGCAGAACCCACAGAATGACAGAATGAAGCAAATCTCCAGCCCAAGACAGCCTGGAAGGTCACCAGGAAGTGTTTATTGCACCACTCTGGGAGGAGAGCGCAGTCCAGTATGGGCCATGCTGGCAAAGACAGGACCTGAGCAGGTCTTGGGGAGACTGAATCTCTCACACCTGTGGGGGTTTCATGACCCCAAAACGTTGAGGATAAATTGGAAGGTCAGTGGGAAAAGCCCGTAGGACCAGTGCAGGAGAATGGAGTGGTCCTGCCCCAGTTCCAGGGCAACTGAAGGGAGAGAGGGTGGAGGAACCCCCAGCATCCACAGCAGCAGCAGGGACAGCTACAGCCACTGTTTCTGGAGCACTAGGCCCACCTACTGTGGGAGGATCGAGGAACTGACAGTACACTGGAAGCAGAGAACTACCTTGACAAACAGCTCAAAAGTCAAGTAAATGGCTGAGGAAATAAGCAAAAACGAGAAAAAGAATCCGATTGTAGAATCTTACTTTGGTGACAAGGAAGACTAAAACATGCAAACAGAAGAAAACAAAGTCAAAGCTCCTCCATCCAAAGCCTCCAACAAAAATATGAATTGGTTTCAGGCCATGGAAGAGCTCAAAAAGGATTTTGAAAATCAAAGAGATGTAGAGCAAAAAGTGGGAAGAGAAATGAGAGCGAGGCAGGAAACTCATGAAAAACTGGTCAACTGCTTGCTGAAAGAGACCCAAAAAAATGCTGAAGAAAAGGACACTTTAAAAAATAGATTAACCCAAATGGCAAAAGAGATCCAAAAAGCCAATGAGGAGAAGAATGCCCTAAAAAGGAGAACTGACCAGATGGAAAAGGAGATGCAAAAACTCACTGAAGAAAATAATTATTTAAAGATGAGAATGGAGCAGATGGAAGCTAATGACTTCATGAAAAATCAAGAAAGTATAAAACAAAACCAAAAGAATGAAAAAATGGCAGACTGTGGAATATCCCATTGGAAAAACAACTGACCTAGAAAATAGATCCAGCAGAGTCAATTTAAAAATTATGGGACTACGTAAGACCAATTGTGGTTGAAATCTTGACATCCTCCAAATATTTTTCTATTGCCTCAAGTGTTTGCTGCAACAGAGATAGTAAGAACCTGGCAGTCACAGGTTGAGGGACCGTTAAAAAGTATAAGAAAATAAATACTCTAACTTCTTTCCAATAATAGCTAACATTTATATAGCGCTTTAAGATTTGGAAAATTCTTTACAAATATCTCATTTTGTCCTCCAAACACCCCCATTTTTACAGATGAGGAAACTGGGGCAGACAAAGGTCAACTGACTTGTCCATGACGATTGAAATACTGTGAGGCTGGATTTGAACTCAGGTCTTCCAGCTCCCAGGGCCTATGTTCTACGCATTGTGCCACCTATCTGCCTGAGCAAGAATTGCAAAGACTCATGTTGAATGGAGTGGATAATAGAGGCCTTTTTTTTCAGGGTGTTCTGGAGGAAATCCTAAGTTTATTCTCCTTCCTCCAAAAGAAATATATTATCAGTCAGAGTGTATGTCCTCAGAACTGTGAATTCACATTATATTTTATACTGTAGCTTCCCCTATGGAATATGCCCAGTCAATTCATATTCATAGGTTTGCATCATCAGGAAGATCAACTCTCCATGCCTTAATGCACTTTGTGGGTCTAACCTCCTAAAACTATACTTCAAAAGGCCCCTCCTCCAAGAATTCACCATTAATAGTCATTTTCCTCAGAGCTGAAGTACGCTCTCTCTCTCTCTCTCTCTCTCTCTCTCTCTCTCTCTCTCACTGTCTCTCTCTCTCTCTCTCTCTCTCTCTCTCACTGTCTCTCTCTCTCTCTCTCTCTCACTCTCTCTCTCTCTCTCTCTCTCTCTCTCTCTCTCTCTCTCTCTCTCAATATACACAGAGTCAATGAGAAGGGGGACACACACAAAACATACAAATAGAGAAGTACACACATAAGGTTTATATGTGACCAAGGTAATTTATGTCTCTAGCAGGAAAGGGCCCTATGTTTTATTTTTTTGTCTTCTCACAGTGTTCTAACTGTTCTCCCTGGGCTCGATATCTCTAATGAGTAGGTCCTTCAAAAGGAGTCTGTGGGCCAGTTCTTCTCCTTAGTTGAACTTTGTAGGCCTGGTCCCTGATAGGCAAGGCATTTTTTATGACTATATTCTTCTACTGCAACACATCCATGCTGAGGGAGGAGGGAAAGAAATAGAAAGAAATGTTCCCCCCACCTGCTGTATAACCTACCATACAAAGGAAATGGTGAAAAATGAGTCTTTTCCTTTCTTCAGAGCAATCTCTCCTCAATGACCAGAACTCCCTTCTCAATTGACTCCAGAACTAACCACCTTGTCTTTATCATTAGTTGTTTCCTGTGTGGTATTCTTACTTTCACCCAATTACTAGACCCTTTGCTCCTCTCAAGTTGATTACGGAATTTCTTCACAGATAGGCCAACCCAAGTTTTGTTTTGTTTTGTTTTGTTTTTTGTAACCTTCACCATCTGTAAATTAAATAGTAGCCCAAGATATAAAAGGAAATATCTGAAACTGACATAAATACCATCTAAAAGTATTTTTCTACTTAATTTCAGCTATATTCTGATGTATGGTTTCAATATATTAAAGAAGGCAGGAAAACACTAACTCATAAGGAGGTAACTATAATAGAAAAAAAACTTTTAATCTTTTAAAATACTATCATTCTGTACTCAGTGCCTATGCTCCCACCATGACCAATTCTGATAAAGTCAAAGAAAAATTTTATGAAGACCTAGAGACCCTTATTATCAATGTGCCAAAAGAGGACAAGCTTATAATTCTCGGTGACTTTAATGCTAGAGTAGACTCAGACTACCAGACTTGGCAGGGAGTCCTAGGGTGGAATGGAGTTGGAAACAGCAACAGCAATGGTCATTTACTGCTAAAGACTTGTGTATCACATGACCTTCTCATCACCAACACTGTCTTTCATTTACCTAAGCACAATAAAACTTCATGGATGCACCCTCGCAGCAAACACTGGCATCTAATAGATTATGTGATCGTAAGGAGAAGAGACAGACAAGATGTGAGAGTGGCAAAGGCAATGTGTGGTGTAGAGTGCTGGACTGATCATAGACATCCTTTCCAAGCTAAATATTCACATTCATCAAAAGTGTCGCCCCTAAGGCAAAATTACTACAAGATGAATTAGTCAACAAATTAGAGCTCTCCTCTGAGCATGAACAGTTTGCTGCTGACTTGGAGGGAAAGTTGAGCCAACCCACAGTTGGCAACAGTGGAGCAGAAAAGGAGTGGGCAGCTTTCAGAGATTTGGTGTACAGCACTGCATTTGCTCATCTGGGTCTGAATATTCACAAACACCAGGACTGGTTTGACGAAAATGATGGGGAAATTCAGAAGCTGATAAATGAGAAATGAGAACTCCACAGGATTTACCAGCAGGATAGTTCATCCACCTCTAAGAAGGCAGCATTTAATTCCATCAAAAGCGAAGTATAAGCAAAGCTTAGAGATATGCAGGATTCCTGACTCAGTAAGAAGGCAGATCAAATTCAGTTTTATGCTGATAGTAAAAATCCAAAGAGCTTTTATGATTCCCTGAAAGGTATTTATGGACCAAAAACCTATGGTGTATCACAACTACTCAGTGCTGATGGAACCACATTGATTAGTGATAAGGACATGATCTTAGAGAGATGGGCTGAACACTTCCATAGTGTTCTCAAGAGACCATCATCAATCAATGCTGAGGCCATTGACTGCTTACCTCATGTTGAAGTCAATCCTTCCTCAGCTGAACTTCCAACTGAAGAAGAGTTTTGAGGGCCATTAGGCTCCTTTCACATGGCAAAACACCTGATGCTGATTCTATTCCAGCTTAGATTTACAAGGTAGAGGGACCATTATTCATAGAAAAGCTGACTGAAATTTTCCAGGTTATATGGCAAGAGGAGGTTATCCCCCAGGAGTTCAAGGATGCCTCCATCGTCCATCTCTATGGAGATAAAGGGAATAGATTGTCCTGAAACAATCACAGGGGAGTCTCTCTTAGTCATTGTTGGCAAGATTCTTGCTAGAGTCCTCCTTAATAGGCTGATCCTTTACCTGGAAGATGGTCATATACCTGAGAGCCAGTGTGGCTTCAGAAAGAGGCAAGGAACAGTCAATATGGTGTTTGCTGCCTGGCAACTCCAGGAGAAATGCAGAAGCAGAACAGAGGTCTGTACACAACATTTGTAGATCTGACTAAGGCCTTTGATACTGTTAGCCATGAGGGCTTATGGAAAATAATGTCAAAATTTGGTTGCCTAGAGAGGTTCATCAATATTTTATGTCAATTTCATGATGGCATATTTGCCTGGGTTCTGGATAATGGGCAAAGCTCTCATGCCTTCCCAGTCACCAATGGAGTGAAACAGGGTTGTATGTTTGCTCCCGTGCATTTTAACATGATGTTTTCAGCCATGTTGACAAATGCTTTCAATGAGGATGAACACGGCAGCAAGGTCAACTACCATAATGACAGCAAATTCTTCAATTTGAAAAGGCTACAAGCCAAGACCAAAGTGGATGGAGTATTGGTGCATGATTTCCTGTTTGTAGATGATTGTGCATTCAATACAGCCTCTAAAGCTGAGATGAAACAAAGTATGGATCAATTCTCTGCAGCTTGTGCTAATTTTGGCCTAATAATTAACACCAAAAAAACACAGGTGCTCCATCAGCCACCACCATACCATACATATGTGGATCCATCAATTACAACAAATGGAGAAGTTTGAATGCTGCAGATAAGTTCATTTACCTTGGTAGTGTACTTTTCAGGGATGTACACATCAACAATGAGGAGGATGCACACATTGCCAGAGCTAGTTCATTATTTGGGAGACTCCAAAGAAAAGTTTGGGAGAGGAGAAGTATTAGACTGACCACCAAATTGAAGGTCTACAGAGTCATTGTGCTGACCTCATAGTTGTATGCCTGTGAAACATGGACAGTCTACCAGTGCCACACCAGGAAACTGAATTGTTTCCATTTGAATCGTCTTAGGAAGATTCCGAGTATCACCTGGCAAGGTAAGATACCAGACACTGAAGTCCTTGCTCAAGCTGAACTGCTAAGTATTCAAACAATGCTTCAGAGAGCACAACTCTGATGGACTGGCCACGTTGTTGGAATGTAAAATGTACACTTGCCAAAGACTATTTTATGGAGAACTTGCATAGGGCAGGTGATCACACAATGGACAGAAGAAGCAATACAAGGACACTCAAGGTCTCTCTCAAGAACTTTGGATTTGACTGTGTAACATGGGAGACACTGACACAGGACCACTCAGCATGGCATGCCCACATAAGAAAAGGTTATGTGCTCTTTGAGCAAAGCAGAATTGAGACAGCACAAAGTAAACACAGGATGCACAAACTGGGGATATTCACCCCAAATATTCACATGGACTATCTGTGCCCAACTTGTGGTAGAGCATTCCGAGCTCATATTGGTCTGATCAGCCACAGTAGAACACAGTGAAATTTCACTTTACAATGGTGATGTCATTTTGATCCTCTTCAAAGATGAAGGACAACCATTTTGTTTGGAAACTTATATGAACTGACTGGTGTTACTTGACACTGTAGAGAATACAGACTCCCCAAATCTCTCTTTATCAAATAGGATTATGCAAATTAATGTGACTATAGCTTGGACTTGGTCAAGGAGAAAAAGAAGGAAATAAAAGGGTCTTGAAAGGAAAGTCATAAGGATAAACAGAATAAGTTTATGAAACCTAAAAGACAGTGTAATGTAACACTGTGTCCCTGTTTGCCCAGCATACCCAGATATTCCTGGCAGAGGAGATTTGTCTGGAGGTTGTTACAGGAAGTAAGCTGTGGTACATATGCCATAGCTTTGGCAGGCAGATGTGCCATTCAGGATCATTTTGGGAAATTGTAAGGGCAAACAAAATAGGATCTTTTGCTGTTTTTGTTTTAGTACAAAGTGCCTCTGATTGAGTAATGTGATTAGAGAAGATCTTCTCTATCCATTAATTGGCCTGCCCATTAAGTGGAGTTTGATTAGGGAAGATTTGTAGGAAGGCCCACACCTTTTGTTAATGAGGCACTGGTTCTCAAGAGTTGTGATGCTCTCTGGCTATAAAAAATGTATAAGTATTGTGAGGGTCAGGTTCTGCTTTGGAACTTAGTTTTTGGAAGAAGGTTTTTATGCCAAATGAGACTCTTGAAAGCCACTATGCAGTCCCCCAGCTTTGAAAACCCAGATGTTGGTGCTTCCCTCTCTGATCTAAGAACCTGTGATACACCCCCAGTATATGACAGGGCCCTTATTGTTACAGAAATATACTAAGGAAAGGACAGAAGCAGGATTCTCTTTGCTGAGACCAGTCACTGAATTCATTAAACCTGCTCCATGACGTCAGGGGCATATTCTAAGAGGAACAAGGGATATCATGAAAAATGAGTCCAAAAAGTTGAGTCCTTTCTTCAGTTATCTTTCTTCTCAATGACAAGATAAACAGGGCTGAGTTGCACCCCCCAGGATGAATCAACATCCCTGAGCCTGCCTGAGTCGCAGATACTGTTTTTCTCTTTAACATCTGCACATACTAGCTGGTTCAAATGGGTATGAGGCATATAACCTATGTGAACTTCGTTGTTATATCTTTAACCTGCTCAAAAAAGGACTCAGACTTCCAGTAGTCCCTTGATTCAGATTGATCTATCTAGAAGTAGAATGATGTAGTGAGAAGGTTCTGGGCTGTAGGAGTGATGGACTCACAGTCAATTGGAAAATGTTGTTTTTAGTGTGGTCTGTGTGTTAGCTATTTTATACCATTTATTTATCTGCAGTTTCTATCCTGAGTAAAACCTGCAGTATCCAAGTCTGTATGAAAAGCAACTCCATTATCCCAAGGTCACATGACCTGTCCTAGCCCTTAATGAAATATAGCATGTCCAAAAAAGAGAGAAGTGGTGTTTCACCAGTAGAGTGGGAATTACAGCTGATTTTGATTAGGTAGCTATACAAATGCCTTTCTCCTAGTGACAGTGATTCAGAGTTGACCTGGAGAGTAAGACAGAGCTAACAGATAGGGAATCAGAGGCATACAGGGTTAAGTGACTTGCCCAGGGTCATATAGCTACTAAGTGTCTGAAGTCAGATTTGAACTTATGAAGATGAGTCTTCCTGACGCCAGGCCAAGCCATCTATCTACTATAGCACCTAGCTGCCCTGGGTACCTCTGTACACAGCACTTAAATGAACATGAGATTCCTCAACGAATGCTACCTGGTGGCTCAGTTCAGAAGGGAAGAGGGCTTACTCATGGACCTCTCATAATAATAGAATGTGAAGTAAACTGCAAAGTTGTGGGGAAAGGGGTAAATGAGATGGGGGACAGGCCTGGGACAGAGAGCCACAGGACTCCTCAGAACCTTATTTCATCACAACTATGACTTTCATCAGTTTTGTATCATGTTCCATGTCTCCCTCTTTCATATTATAGCATACATACTATTCATATTTCAAAGAGTCCATAATATGGCTCCACCCTATCTATCCAACCCCATTTCCCATTTACCAATGTTTAATATAGTCTCCAAACAAGCATTCTCATTGTCCCACAAATAGTATATTTTTGTCCCATACTTACATCTTTCCTACCTCTATAAGTCTGATTAAAAAAAATATGTCTTTAAATAGCAACAAAAAATAGCCAGAGCAACAACTACAAGACTGAACTTTTTTCTTTTTTTACCCTAGGTTTTTGAATAATTGAAGTAAATGTTAGTCCAAGGTCAAACAGATAATAGAGTAGCCCTAAGGACTTGCCTCTCTTTATGCTCCAGTGGAAACAGTCTTGACTCAGGAATCAGGAAACCTGAATTTAAATAATTCATTCATGCTTATTCTCTACATGACCTTAGACAAGTCACTTAACTTTCTTGGGCCCTGTTTTCCTCATCTATAAAGTTGGCGAGTTGGTCCAGATCCCCTCTAAGGACTCTTTCTGCTGGAAATCTAGGATTCTTTGAAAACCCTGGTCCTCTGACTCCAAAACCAGCCCTCCTTCCAAAGCCCTGCTAACACACTTAATCATCCAGACCATTCTTTCTTTCCAATGCCCTCAAACTGACCTGAGAAAAAATGCAAACTACACAGCTTTCATTTTTCAGCCTTGTCTTTGATTTCTTATTGGCCTAAAATATGCACTTCGATTCACTTGACTTTGAAAACAAGGGATTTAGCTGGTTTGAAATGAGCCTAGAGGAATTGTTCAGCTGTACATTGCTTTACAATTTACAAATTCTCACAATAACCTTTTCAGGGAGGTAGTCAAGTATTATCAATACCCCCAATATTACAAATGAGAAAACTGAGTATCATGGAGACTTAAATGACTTGCCCAAGGTCATACACTAAGGAGTGGCTTGACTTAGTCTCCAAATCAGTTGTCCAAACTCCAATACTCTTATCTCTGCTCCATGCTGACTTAAATTCTTTTGATACATTTTAGGGTTGTTGTTTTTTAAGTCCAAAGCTTTACATAGTATATCCATAACTGAGAAGGCTTCCTGCAAGTTTGTTAAGTATATCATTAGGACTTTACAAAAGGAATAGTGGCTAAAGCTATAGACTTGGAATAAGAAATATATATTCAAGTATTGCTTGAGTCATCTAGGTTCAAATTCTTTTTCAGATGGTTAACTAGCTCTATGAGTATAGACAAGTCTCTTAATCTTTCCAAGCCCCAGACATCCCTCCAAATTATAAAATCAGGATAAGTTTATATCATCTTGGTTGGAGGAGTTCCCACACCCACAGATCCTATATGTTTATGACCAGTTACCTCGCAGATTGAGATATTCAATGATTATCCAATTCTTACAGATAGGGAAGTTGAGGAAGTAAAAGAGTCAGTGATCCATCCTGTCTTATTCAGTAAATGAGCCCCTATAATGACTTTTGCTTTATCCAAAAATAAATCTGAGAATCCCTGCTTCTTCCTTAGATAAGAAGCTGCTTTACCGTAAATAAATGAGTCTTTCATTTAACTACTTGCTTTGGATAATATCAGTTGTGGCTGTTCTAAGGCCCTGGGAAAACATTTCACCATATACATATATAGATATAGATATAGATACTGCCTCACAGCTCTGGAACAGTTAATTTTCTTGCAGAGGGAACAACAAGTGAACATTTTCTTCACAGGGAATGGTTCCTTCACCTTAAAATCAGGCTTGCTGTGTTAGAAAGAAAACTATTTTTATTCTTCCTATGGAAAGAAAAGTCTCTTCTACCCCTTACATGGAGAACAGTTCAGTCACATGGCAAGGACATTGCTTTTTCCTCCTCCCAAGGTATTGTTAGCTTCCTTGCACCTTGCCTGTGATGCAGATAAGCCTAATTAAAGATGTTTTGATGGCGGGCTATTTAGGAAGATGCTTAAAAATTGCCTTGCACTTCAACAAATTCAGAATTTGCTCTGCAAAGTCAGATTATTGCTGAAACATTAAATTAAACTTGATTTGAGGTTACAATTTAATTACTCAGAGCCAGGATTCTGCAATGCTCAAATTCTTTGGGGCAATATTTTTATGGTAAGCAATCCTACCCTAACAATAAATTGTTCTTGGGCCCATTCCATTCAACAGAATAATGTCTATTCCCTGCTCTGTGGAAATACCTATGGTTGCTCTAGATCAGGCTAGGACAAAATACAAGCAGGATAGCAGCTTCAATTTAGACATATAAGGGTCTTGGGAAGTCAAACAAGTCTAATTCTCTCACATTACCAAAGTGAAAAAAGGGACTGGGAGAAGTTATGGGTCACACAACTAATAAATAAAGGCAGGCTTCAAATTCAGATCTTCCTGACTCCATGTCTAGCTTTCTATCTACAATACCACCCTGATTCTGTATAGCAATGTCAAATGACATGCAGTTCATACTATAGTTCCATGCTTGGATCACTTCCCCTCTTTCAATCCGACTTCCCTATCTCTCCCATCTCCTGTCTCCTACACATCCTTGGGAGCCATCCTATACAGCTTCCATACATCCAAGCAACTGTGAGTATGCAGGGTTAAAGGAGTCAACCCTGTAGCATTCTACACTTTTCAATCCTGATGTTTTTATACAGATTAAATCAGGTTAAAATGATCAAAGAGCATCCTGGAAGAGGATAGCTTGATCCTATCATTTTAAAATATGGAAAATAATGTATTTGCATAAAGCCACATAGCTCATAAATGTTGGAACTAAGATTTCAACTCATGCGTGCTGATTCCTAGCCTCTTTCTTTATTTACACTAATGAATTCCAAACATGTAGGTATCATCTTGGTGTCCCAGCTCCCTATCTGAACCTCATCATTAGTCAACTAGTTACAGCTACGTACTACAGTTTCTCTAAAAGAATGACATCAACAGCTTTAGAGGTATAAGAGATAATAGAGGCCAACTCATCCAAACTCCTTGTTTGATAGATGAAGAAACCAAGGGTCAGAGACACTAACTGATGTGTCCAACCTTACACATGTATTGAGTGGCAGAAGCAGGACCCAGGTCTTCTGACTTCAAACCTCGTGCTCTTTCCATTATACCATACTTCCTCAGGTTAAAAGTTACAGACACTGATTTGAAGAAAGTGTAGGTATAAAAATATCATGACCAGGGAGCATCTCTCCCAACTATTCCATATTTCAGATGTCATGTTATTTCTTCAAACTGGTAATAGAGAAACCCTTGGGTAAAATGAATCCACACTCATTTTCTCTGTTTACATTTTTTTTATACTGTGGAACAAATAGAAATTTAGAGCCTCAAACTGTGTTCATTGATCCCTGGTTTAGCACAAATGCAGTTTGGCAAGAAGGAATAATTATTCCAGTAGAGCTTTGCGTTTCTAGAGCAACCTTTCTTTTAAAGAACTCATCTCATTAATTCTCCGAGAATCCCAACAAGGCAGGCAGGAGGTTTTATCTCCATTAATAAAAACATATTCCATAGAATTGCTGATTTAAAACCTCATAATGAGATCAACAAGTGCATGACACAAACCCCCAGCGAAACCAAAGAGAGAGCAATTAATTTAAAAAAAAAACTTTCAGGTTACTATGACTCATGCTGGAGGACCTGGGAAGGAATGAAATGTGGAACACAGCTGCTGCAGGGGAAAAGAATATGGTAGCAAATGAGAAAGGGAAGCATAAAGGGCTGGGGCCCCATGAGTCTGGGTCTCTTAGCAATCAGTACAGCTGAGGAACTGACCAGATTTTGACAGATTTTTGAGTTGAGCTTAGCCCTAGATAGAGCTAATAGAATAGAAAATTTACAAGATTATGATTATAAGAATATAGAATAACACCCCTTCTGGACCACTTCCCCAATTTGCACTAGTTCTCATGGGTTGTTAGATTCCCAGAAGGGAGTTGCTAAGTAGCAATGTACAAATAACCACGTGAGTGACAATTCTTAATACTGTTGCTCAGGAGCCCCCAGCAGTCTGCTTCTCCTTACCAATTATCCAGTAGACTTAATTAGTTTTTAGCTGAGGCATTTGCTAAGATGGTATAGTAAGAAAAACTGGCATAAATCATTCCTCTCAAAATCCCAGTATGCAGTCTGCCACACATTCAAACAGCATCCACAGGAAGAAAGGGTTCAAATTGAAAGTACAATGGCACTAAGGCACACACATACAAAAGTAATACATAAATCCTGGTACTACAAGGCCTATAAGTCCTATCTCTCTGCTGAGTTTTCATTCAGCTTACCTTTGGTGTTGTATTTTTTTCTCTTTGGGTCAATCAACTAGTCTCGAAAGGGCTACTTCTTTCTTGAGCTCTCTCCTCAATACAGAGAAGAACCTTCTTCCCTCTGGCAGCTGTCTCTCGATATCTGGATCAATCTGCTATGTATATCTCTGTTGCTCACTGTATACAGTTTTCTACTGGTCCAGTAACTTTGATCTCATACCTGAAGGAGTCGCCTCACTTACTTTCCTCTGGTACAGGGTAAGGGCCTCCTTCTGCAATAACCTCCAACTCTCAAACTTGAGTTCTTCTACTTAGGAGGCTAAGCCAGAAATCAAAGAGTTAACACTTAAATGTGACTTTTCTAGGGGGAAAATGCATGTGAAAAAAAGACTCATAAGAGATAGTGATTTGTCTTCAAGTGAGAGGAACCTGAAAAATTGAGTGCCAGGTCATAAAAACATTAGATCAATGAGGAGAAATCATTTCAACAAGCCAAATATGTACAAAACAAATCTCCACATGAAGTGAGAGGTCATGAATATAATATATATGATGTAAACTTCAGTGTAGGACCTATCCTTTTATGGACAGTCCTATTCACCCTTCATTCACTCTGATCCTGTGTTCTTCTCACCACAGATTGTCACCTTACCCCTGCCACCTTCTCTCTCTGGAAAATCACTATACCTCTGCAGCCCCTTCCTCTAATTGATCAGTTCCTCCTGGAATTTCCATTTTAAGGAAAGTGTTCATCAACCATTTTCACTCCTATGTTCTTCTCTAGGCTCCACCCCAAACTCTCCAGATTTCTTTCTCCACTTTCTATTCCATACTCCAATCCCCCTTCATCACTTTTCAGCTTATTTTTATGTATTTGTCTTCCCCTGTGAACATGTAAATTCCTTGAATTGCAGAGACTATCTTTCTTTTTGCTTGTATTTGTATTCTCAGCACTTAGAATAGTGCCTGACACATAATAAGTGATTAATAAATGCTTTTAGGCTTGACTTGACTAAAAAGCTTCATATGTATATGTGTATGTATATGTATATTATATGTGTGTGTGTATATGTACAACCCAAGAGTGTGGACTAATTCTCTCAGCCAATCACAAGATATATTCTAGGTGGTATAGCTGTCTTCATCCAGTAGCTAAGACCTGACAATCCTCTCAACTTGATTAAGAAAATTGTTCACATTTCTGTGGAGTTTAAGAAAGTTGTTTAACATCTCCTTTAATCTGTGATTATATGTTAGGACTAGTGTGACTATATCAATTGAGGTGGGGATAGGAACAGAATTATACAATAGAATCATAGCTCTAGAGCTAGAAGGGATCTTAGTGGTTATCTAATCCAATCTTCTTAACTTATAGATAATGAAATGTGGGACCAGAGAGGTTAAGTTATTTGCCCAAGGTCATGCCCTGTACTTCTTTAGTAGACCCTCCAGCCATCATAAATGATAACTACTCCTTCCTTCAATAAAAATCATCAGGAAGAACAAAGAGTCAAGAATGTGAAAGGAATCAATGACAAAATATGTGAAGGAAGGCAGCCTTGCAATACCAGCTTTCAAACTATATTACAAAATGTCAAAACATTTTGCTACTGGCTCAGAAACAGAGAGATGGATCAGTGGAACAGATTAAGTGAACAATATACAGTGGTAAATGACAATAGAAAATCTGGAGATTGTTAAGCCCAAAGATTCAAACATTTAGGGCCAAAGTTCACCATTTGACAAAAATTGCTAGGAAAACTGGAAAGCAGTTTTTCTTTATTATAAACTAGGCATAGGTCAACATCTCATGCCATGCACCAAGATAAGGTCAAAATGAATTAAAGGTATAGACATAAAAGGAGATATCATAAGTAAATTAGGGGAGTAAAATTTACTTGTCAGATCTGTGGATAAGGGAAGAACTTATGATCAAACAAAGGATAGGGAGGATCAAAGTAAGTAAAACTGATAATTTTGATTACATGAAATTTAAAATTTTTGCATAAATAAAACTAATGTGATCAAAATTAAAAGGAAAGCAGGGAACTGGGAAAATTTTACAATAATTTCTGAGATAAAGTTCTCATTTTACAAATATATAGGAAGCTGAGCCAAATTTAAGTAAAAAAGAGCCATCCCTAAGTTGATTGTCAAAAAATATGAACATATAGTTTTCAAAAGTAACATAAAAATATCAATAGTTACATTAAAAATACTCTACATCACTATTGATTAGAGAATTGCAAATTAAAACAACTCTGAGATACATGCTATACCTATCAGAATGAATAACATGACAGAAAAATAAAATGACAAATGCTAGAGGGAGTGTGGAAAAATTGAGACATTAATGCACTGTTGGTGGAGTTGTGAACTGGTCCAATGATTCTGGAGAACAATTTTGAATTGTGCCCAAAAGGTTATAAAACTGTGTATACTCTTTTACCCAGCAATACCAGTATAAGGTCTACATCACAAAGTGAGCAAAGAAAAGGCAAAAGGACCTATACATACTAAAATGTTTATAGCAGCTCTTTTTGTGATTGAAAAGAATTAAAAATTGAGAGAATGCCCATCAACTGGAAATGGCTGAACAAGTTGTAGTATATGATTATAATGAAATATTATTGTGTCATAAGAAATGACAAGCAGGATACTTTCAGAAAAACCTGGAAAGTCTTGTATCTGATGCAAGGTGAATGTATAGAACTAGGGGAACATTGCATACGGTAACAGTAATATTATAATGATGATCAATTGTGAAAGACTTAGTTACTCTGCTGTGGTCAATACAATGATACAATTCCAAAGGACCTGTGATGAAAAATGCTATCCCTCTCCAGAGAGGAAACTGATAAACTTTGAGTGTAGATGGAAGCATGGTTTTTGTTCATTCTTTATTTTTCTTGCATGTCTATATATTCTTTTGCAATTTGGCTAATATGAAAATGTTTTCAGGACTTCATATGTATAATCAATAACATATTGCTTGCCTTCTCAAAGTGTGGGGGAGGGGCTAGAGGGAGAGATGGAATTTGAAACTCAAAATTGTAAAAAAAAGTGTTTTAAAATTTCTAAATGTAATTGGGAAATATTTAACAAAATAAATAAAAATATATTTTAAAATAAGCAAACTATAAACAAAAGAAATTTAGCAGGATGGAACACATTATAAGAATGTGACTTTGGAATGGTATTCTTAATTTTAAAAAATAGTCCATAAAAGAAGAGGCCCTTCAGATCCTTAAATAAAGAGAAAAATTTGACCTCCTAGACATCCTGGAGACTTATTGGGATGAGACTCATAAGAAGGAATGTCTCTAGAAGAGAATAATTTAATTAAAAGAAATATAAGAGATAAATGTGCAGAAGACATATAAAGGTCCTTATAATCTGAGTATTCATTATGAGGCTTCATTTTGGACTTAACCTGTGATCCACTGGAGTAAGAAACTCACAGTAAGAAAATCTTTGCTTCTAGTGGAGATCAACAATTGCTCTTTATTGTCCTAGAACTGTGAAAATAACTAAGTTAATGATTTGCTCATATATATCAGAAAAGGACTTGAACCCAATTCTCCAGACTCCAAAGTAAATTTTCTATACACTGCATCATGCTACCTCCATATGAGTTTGCATAGAGAAGCAAAAGTAATCATAACATGAAAATATTCAATAATGAACTGACCCCTTAAAAATTTATACTCACTCAAATAATCCCTCCTATTTTAACACTGTACTCTATATTTATTCATTACTGTCTGTAATTCATGTTTTTTCTTTTCAGTCTTTCCCTAAGTGTCGGTAGGCACTTCCAAAGAGAGTAATTTGAGCATGAAACAATTAAGGGAGGTCTCTGGGAAACTCAATATTTTTTAAACAGCTAACCTCTTAATGATCATTCTTCAAAAGTCAGTCATGAAGTGAAGAATTCCTAACAGTACAATCAGACAATTTTGTTGGAAAAATCACACCCAAAAAAACCAAACAATTCATTCTTCATTTATCCTCATAATTATCTGCATAATCATTGAAAACATAATTTTGTTGCATTTTAAGACAAATTCCTTGTCAAAATTTTTATCATTACTAATTATCAAATGTTGGTCCTTTTTTTGTGGATTTCTTTAAGTGGTCTTTTTCTAGAACCAATTATTTTTTATCACAAGGGCACATTCATGTAAAGTCAGCCACCAGTCAGCCAACATTAGCCTAATCCAATTCAACAGGAAGGCTCAGTAGCAATGCTAATCCCACACTCATATATGTTGGTTCATTTAGTTTTCACAACACCCAGGCAAAGTAAATACTACAAACTGCATTTTATACATGAGGGAACTGAGCCTAAGAAAAATTAAATGACATGCCCACGGACACACAGTTAGAAAGTACCACAGGTGAGGCTCCAACACAGGCCTTCCTGACTTTACGAAATGTACTGCTGACTACATGGAAAGAAATAAGAAAGAGATGTAGAGTTCAGGAAACAGAACATCAACTTGTTGCAAAGTTTTGATGTAGTAATCATAAGGTAATTATAATTATAAGTCCCCTCTCCCTCTTCTCTTTCTCAATCTTAGTCTCTGTCTCTCTCTACCTTTTTCTCCCTCCCCACTCCCATCAAGAACAGAGTAGCAAATCAAAAATTTCCTCCTTCAAAAGGTGGAAGAAGCAAGGAGGGGAATTTTTATTCTGATCTTATTCTAAAAAATTAGGAAGAACAGATATGATGGAAACTTTGGGGAATTCCATAGTAGAATTTACCCCTGCCAAAAAAAAAAAAAAAAAAAGGAAAGTAAAATCTAACATGTATCGTGGATTCATGGAGAAAAGATTTCAAAAGACTTTTGACCTGAGATCCACAGATGGAATTCAAGAAGTCCCTCAACCTGGATAAGGAGAAAAATTACACTTTTATTTTTACTAACCTTTGATTTTCCTTGTAATCCTATGTATTTTGTTCTATGCATTTACACGATTCTGAGAAAAAATCCATAGGTTTCAGCAGTCTGCCAAAGGAGCTCATGGCACAAAAAAAGTTAAGGATTATTGGTTCTTAAAAATGGTAGGTTGAATTCATAGTCTAAAAAGGGAAGCTGCCCTAAGAGAGATGGAAACATTTCAAGAATGAAACTCTGAAGACATAATCAGAAACAATTCTGATGAGAGAAAAATAGAGATATTGAAAAAGAGTGGTTGCAGATGCACAAAGAATCTTTTAATCAAAGTTATTTTTAAAGGCACATATAGCAGGTGAGAATATGAACATAAAAGTTAAGAAGCCTATGAGAATTGTATTAGGAGATTAAAGCTTAAAATGCTCTGAGTCACTTGCATTTTGTAACTCAGCGACATCATATAAACAAGCCCAAAAAGGCTATCCACTCTCTCCATTGAAATAGAAAGTGGGTGGGGCAGCTATTGCCATCATGACAACATCTCAAGATGTTAATAACGTGTTAGAATCCATGATATCACAGTGCTTGGGAAAATAGTAGAGGTTTAGATGCTAGGTATAATTTTTTTCTCTTGTATTTAATATGCAGTACATAATCATCCTTAGGCTTTTGTGGCAGATGGAACCCACCCCTGTAGATTCACACTAAAAACCAGTTAGTTGTGGGTGACACTTGTCTTTCACTTGTCTTGCTCTGCTATTTCCCTAATCAACCGGTTTGTTCATATTAAAAAACCTGAAACCCAATCAGTCAGAGCGTAAGGTAAGCCCAGGAGCTACATTAGCTAAACACTTGCTGTCTGTGCCAGTAAAAGTTTACATTTTAAAAGAAGAGAGAGACCATTCAGAAAGCATTTGGCAAATGGTTCATACACAGGAGTTCACACTGAATTTTAATAATTGAGGTAAATGCTTTGCATCTAAGGCTTTTACAACTGATGAACTGAAAATAGGCAGAGACAGGGAATACTGAACTTCTGCCAAAACAATCAAACCAAAAGAGATGACACTTTTAGATCAATATACTGACAGAATTTATCGTACAAAGAATGAATAGTTAATTTGAATAAAACATTTTCCCTTTAATGAAATATCTTTTTCTATACTTTGGGGAGCACTTTCTTGGGGTCATTAATCTTTTGTTTCAAGACTATAAATATCTTGGACACCAACGGTGTATAGCCACCCAATCAAAGCCCAAAAGACACAACCACAAACATTTATTAATCATATAATATGTGCCAAGCATTGTGGATACAAGAGATACAGAGACAAAAATGAAACAGTCCCTGCTCCCAAGGAGCTTCCATTCTCTTGGGTGCTCCATACATTTAAACAAGTAAGTTAATATACGGTCATTTTAGAAGATATAGCACAACAGCAACTAGGTAACAGAAAACGTTTCTTCTAGAATGCAACACCTGAGTCAAGACAAAGATTGGAAGAGGCAAAATGAATAATTAGGACTTTTGTGTTATTATAGAGAATACTTAAGAATAGTCTTCAAAACTCATTAAGGCATCAAAAATATTATTGTACCCATGGCATTCACTTTAACCCTGATCAGTTTTACCAGTTTTAGACTCTTCCTCTTCAACAAAAATGGTTATTAACAGCTAGGTGTCAACTTGGAAGAAAATGTCTAACAAAATTTCTAAGCAATCTGCCCTTGTCCCTGAGCTGTTTAATATTTTTTTCTAGCACCTTGGAGAGAATACATAACACTCATTAAATTTTCAGATGGTACATTGCTAGGAGAGATAGCTAACATGTTAGATGATACTGTCAGGATCAAAAAACAGCTTGACAGGCTAACACATTGATAAACGTATCAAAAGATAAAACGTAATAGACACAAATGATAAAGAAATGTCTCAGGTTCAAAAAATTAACTTCATAAGTACAAGGTACAAAAGCTATGAGTAGCTAGATGTTTATCTGAAAAAGATCTGCTAATTTTAATGGGCTATACAGTAAGCTGAACACGAATCAACAGAGCAATATGGAAGCTAAATAAATCAATTTGATTTTAGGCTGCATTAAGAGGCATAAGATCTATCACACTGCAGTTGATTGTCCTACTGTGCTCTACCCTGAACAAATCAATGCCATATGGATACTGTGTTTAGCTCTGAGGAACAGCATTACAAATTGAAAACATCTAGGAAAGGAGCCAGGATGATGATGAGCTTTGAAACCATAAGAAATAAGGATCTGTTGAAGGAACTGTTGATCTTAATGCAGAGGAAAAGAAGAACATGATAACTATATTCAAGTATTTAAAGAGTTTTTACACTGAAGAGGCATTAGATTTGTTCTGCTTAACATGAGAGTAGAACTAGCTGGATTAGACAAAAGGGGGGCATACCTACCTCAACTGAAATTAGAAAGCTAATGAAATATTTTATTAAACAAATCCAGACCATGAGTGAAAGTACTCATTTCAACATGAATTTATATTATCGGCTTTCGGAAGGAGTTCAGCCCTACTTCTAAGCAAGTTTCATCAAGAGATCTATATAAGACTTAAAGTAAGTACTTGCACCCACAATAGGAGTTTAACTTCTAGGAAGAGCACGGGAAGGAAGGGCACAGAATTCTCATTCCTAGAGAACTTAGATCATAAAAGACCACAGACTGATGCTGATATGAGGTCAGACTAAAGAGTAATGGATTTTGCATTCACCTAATTTTCAAAGCTGTTACTTGAAAATTAACAGCAATATACACCAAGCTCTGGCAACTACCTGGAAAAAAAAATCCTGTGAATGTCACGGAGACCTCAAATCACAGAGCCAGTTCACCAGAAATCTCACTGATGAAAACTGAAGTTCTCAAATGACTATAAACTAAGAAAACAGAAACTTCAGGAATATTGACAAGTCTGAAATGCAACAGGGAAGCCTAGTCAATAATTCTGGTCCTCATTTCAATTTATTCCCTGTCTTCTAGTAAAACTCCTATCTTGGGTGCAAGTACTTAACTTAAATTAGTGGGGATTAAGGGAGAAGACATCTGTAGACGCAATAAACTAGGGAACAGGATGTTTACAAATTCACAAATAAGGTCTTGAGTCTGCAACTGCAGCTCGTGGTTTCCCTTGAGCTAGTCAAGCTGAGTCTGAAGTTTCTGGCGGCTATAGGCATCTCCAAATTTGAGATCACTAGAGTTCACTCACAAAGGTTTACTGCCATGTTATGCAGCTCTGAGCCTCAGAAATCCTTCTAATAGACTGGTTGCTGTGTAACTCCATTGTCCTGCTACCCTGTGAAGAAGGGAAGTTCTAACATACAGTATAGTCATAATAGAGCCCATATTCACATCATCTATGTAAAATTGATGAGCAAGAAATAACATCAAATTCAAATAGCAGGATCCCTGAAGGCTTCATATTAACCTAGAAAACCACAAATTAATACTTTCTATTTTGTATTTTTATTTATTTCATTAAACATTTCCCAATTATATTTTAATCTGGTTCATAACACTTGGGAGTTTTGGTGACTTACCATTAGCAGAGTCTGTTACCTCTGAGGTAGAACCTCAGAGTTGTTTTGATTTGTATTTCTCTTATCATTTGTGACTTGAAGCATCATTTCATATAGTTGTAAAATAGCTTGTATTTGTTTATATAGGACCTATTCATTTCCTTTGACAACTTATCTACTGGGGAATGGCCTTTATTCTTATACATTTGTGTCAATTCCTTGTATATCTTGGATATTAAGCTCCTTGAAAGTAAGGATTATTTCATTCTTTATTATTTGTATCCCCAGTGCCTAGCACACTTCTTGGCACACAGTATATGTTGTAATAATTGCTTGGAGGTCAAATGATTGACAATTAGGCTTTAACCAGAAATATTAGATGTGAGGCTAAATTAAATTTTTATTTTCTGATTCAAACCACGTTTTTCCTTGCGCAAAAATTTTTCAATTTTGTACAGCTAAAATTCTTTGTTTTATCTTTTATGATCAACTTTATCCCTTGTTTAGGTCAGAATTCTTACTTTGCTGTAGGTATGAAATATTTTCTTCCTTTGTCCTCCACTTTTTTTGTGACATGACCTTTTATATTTAGGTCATATCTATTTGGTGTTTATTATGGCAAAAATGATAATTATCATATCTGTCAAATATATAGTTGGTGGCATATATGCCTTGGTCTAAACTTAATTTTGTCCAGACTTATTTTCAGCTTCCCAGCAATTTTTATCAAATAAGGAATCATTGCCCTACTAGTTAGTGTTATGAAGAATCACATTTTTAAAAGTGTATAATAACAGTTCATCCAGAACAATAAGGATACTTGACACCATACTACACACTAAAGAGCTGAAAGAACAGTGTCCATTAAGCATGTAGTAGAAAAGACTTAGGAGGAGCAGGATGGGCATTTTCAGATATTTGGAGGATTGAGAGAGGATAGAGATCAGACATATTCCATGTTATTCTGAACTAGAACCAATGGATAGAAGTGATAGGAACTCAGATTTGGATCAATAACAGAAAGAATTATCAAAAAATGAAAGCTGCTCAATCATGGTCCATGCTACCTTTTTACATAGTGAGTTCCCCATAACTGTAAATGTTCAAGAAGAAACTAGAGAACCCCATCTTTCGAGGATATTGTAGAGAACATTTATCAGGGAAGAGGTTGAAGTAGATGGTCTCTAAAGTCCCTTCCAACTATAAGATTCTATTAGCTACAACAGGTTTTTTTCTGAGAGAAGATTCTGATAGAAGAAAAGAGAAGAAAAAGCCTAAGGGAACTGGTTACCTAAGGGGGATTGTATGTTTATGTGATAGGTAAAGTATTCACTGATAAAATTCTTGTGTAGTATTTATTTCAAGGTTGGCTAAAGTAAGATAAAACCCTAGTGATGAAAATAAGTGCAATTGTTTTCAGATGTTTACAGGGTCCACTAAAATAGCAGGTTTACACAGAAATATGTAGCTTGCTTCAAAGAACATAAAATGAATGGAAAGAGAAGGTGAAATGTTTGTAAAGAAAGGAAACACTTTCCCCTTTAAAACCTTGGGAGGGAATAATTTCTATGCTGCTCTAGCCCACTCCCTATCGACAACAAATTTCCTTCAATTTCCTTACTACTTTAGAAGGGTTAGGACTCTGATTTTCCATTTCCTGGTATAGCCTTGAAAATAAGCACCACATGTTTACTAAACCACAATGATAGATATTTTTCCATCCTCACTATATACACTATATACAGCACAATTAATGAATCTGGGAAAAGGTACTTCTTATTCTGAGCAAATGCCATTATGGAAATAAACAATATTCAGGAAGAATCTACACACAGTCAAAGGAGCCCATAGTCCATGCAAGGTGACCGCAGGAAAATGGAGAAAGAGTTGCTTTATCTCTTACTAAACAAACTTCTTCTGTCTCCAAGATACTGCAATATTTCAGGGGATCTGAGATCTCATCTATGTTGGCATTCCTCAATGATAGTAATCACACTCAATCCAGGTCTTCTTATCCTGTGCCACCCTTGCCCATGTTCTCCTATAATTCCTTCACTCAATGTGTTTGGGGGGTGGGTGTGTAGATCCAGAGCTACTCCATTTTGAGAATCATTCCATTATATTCACACATATATGTCTGTACTCTCCCCCATAGTACTTGCAATGCAAGTAATCCAGAAAAGAATGTGTCATGGTATCTGGCTGTGCAACCTGGTCTGAGGAATGGCCAAGCCCCTCCACCTCCTGTTACACTCCATTCTGGCAGAAGTCCTTAACTTTGAAACTAGGTTAAAAGGTTATTGCACCAGATCACCCTGGAACCTCAGCAAAAGGGACTTTGCTTTTGCCCTGTTCTTACCCCCTAAAACTAATGTAAACTACATATACCTTTCATTTGAAGAATCTGTCTCTTCAGGTGAGACTCTGCAGGGCAGACTCAATAAATCCTAACTGGTCCAAATTCCATTTATCAACCAGTTTGTTCCTCCCAGCACTGATAGGGAGGTTCTAGGCTTCTTGACAGTATGTACCAATGCAACATATAGGCTATCTAAGCCTTTAACTCTTTGTCTTATTTACTTTATCTTTAATTTATGAAATGAAACAAACCATTTCCATAACATAGGAGAAAAAACAGATGATGTGATGTGTAACTTGTTATTCCTTTTAAATATATTATAAAGTTATCATAGAAATTTTTTTCCCTCTTTTTCTACCCTCCACCACCACCACCATCCTGGAGATGGCTACCATTACACATAAACGTGTGTTGTGCATACATACACATGTGTATATCTGCATGTGTGTGCATATATGTACATGTATATATACATATATATGTAAAATCATCCTATATCTACTTCTGTTTATCAGTTCTTTCTCTGGATGCTGATAGCATCTTCTTTCATAGGCCCTTTGTAGTAAATTTGGGTATTTATAATAGTCAAAATGACTTAGTCACTCAAAGTTGTTCTTAAAACAATATTGCTATTACTATATGCAACATTCTCCTTTCTGCTCACTTCTCTTGTAATTTGGTACAAATCTATCCATGTTTTTCTACAATCAACCAGCTCATCATTTCTTATAGCACAGTAGTATTCTATCACAATCATATACCACAACTTCTTCAGTCATTCCCCAATTGATGGGCATCCCTGCAATTTGCAGTTCTTTGTCACCACAAAAAGAGCAACTATATTTTAGGAGATATAGGTTCTTTTCCTTTTTTCCCTAATCATATTTGGGAACAGACTTAGTAGTTGTATTGCTGAGTAAAAGAGTAAAGGCAATTTAATAACGCTTTGGGCATAATTCCCAATAGTTCTCCAAAATGGATTGAGCAGTTCACAGTTCTACCAACAATGAATTAGCGTCCCAATTTTTTCACATCCCCTCTAACATTTGTCACTTTCCCCTTTGATCATTTAGATAATCTGATAGGTGCAAAATGCTATCTGAAGTTTGTTTTAATTTATATTTCTCTAATTGGTAACTTTGGAGCATTTTTTCATATGACTATAAATTGCTTGGATTTATTCATTGGGAAAACTACCTGTTTGTATCTTTTGACCATTTATCAATAGGCCTTAACTCTTAATATATGGTACTCCCCCCTCCTCCAGTCAAATAACTCTTTTTGCTATCTGTAAGGCAATTCCTGTGAATTCCTTTGCAACAGAGATAATAAGAGAGCCTCTAAACAGCTGGCCTGGACTACTTTCCCTAGAGCTGTGCATGTGTTCTGTATGTGAGGAAAAAGATATGACAATCAATAAACATTTAGTAAGCATTTACTGTGTGTCAGACACTGTGTTAAGCACTGAGGATACCAAAAAAAAAGTATTCCACTTTAGCATGACGAGAGATATCTCCACACATGCTCATTGGGATAGTCCTTGTCCTTCCATAGCACAAGTCCTCAAGGATCAATAAAACATTGCTACATCATCCCAAAGTGTAAATCCACAGGGATCAATAAGTTGCTGTGTTATTCAAAAGCACAAGCTCTTCAGGGTTAGACCAGAGAACGTTTCTCATGACAACAAAGCCAGAACACATATGCCCAGTTCCATGAAAGGAAATACAATCTAGCAGATCAGAAATTTTCCCTGATCAACCCCATTACACTTTTTAAAGGGTACTCTCTTTCATCACATTGGTCTGATGAGCCACAGTCAGACACATTGTATCTTGCTTGACCCGAAACATAGTGATGTCATTTTGGTCCTCTTCAAAGATGAAGGGCAACATACAATCTTCATCATACAATTAGAAATAAGGCCTAAGTGGGAAACTACACTTGAGTTACCAACCCAAATGAGACATTCCAGATGAGGAGGCTTGAAGCATGAAACCACTAAGACTCATTGATTCCAAAGGATGTCCCCCAATAATAAGACCACAAAGCAGGAAGATGTTCTAGATGAAAGAGTGTGAGTTGCCAGACCTGGATGAAAGGTTCAAATGGAAGGTCAATTGTATTTATGAGGTTCTCTAACCTCTCCTAACACTTACTTGCTCCTTTGAACTAAATGAATAGGACCCACACAAAATGGACATCAACATTTATTATGATTTGGGAAAAGGGGGAGAAAGAGTACAGCCAGTAGAAGACATGGGATAAGATGGCAAGATGTAAACCAGGGAGGAAAGAAGGTCATCTGCAAGGTCATGCAAAATCATCATTTTCTTTGAGCTTTGATCCACAGGCTCCATGCAGCTCCTTTGACTTATGCCAAGCCAAGTAAGGAAAGAAACTGCTTCATACAGGTTCAATTTACCCTGTGATTAAGTTTTTGACTGGGAACTGACAATGACTAGGAATCATTCCACTTTTTGTTTTCTTAACTTTTCTCTGTAGCTTCAACATCCTCTAATCTCCTGAATATTTCAGTATTGTGCCAAACTCTATTACTTGCCCAAACTATAACTCTGTACTTTTCTTCTATACCATAGGGAAGAAAATCCAGAAATAAAAGCCTTCAGGACCCTAGCGAAAATAATTTGCCTAAAATAGCAAAACAGAAATTTCCAGGTTTATAATTACCTACTCAAATTATATGTGGTGGTGGACATCTAATATTGGACTTCAGTTAAAAACTGCAAGACTTCTTCAGAGATGTTTTCATCCACATCTGCTATCCCAGGGCTCACACTAAGATAAGAAATAAACCTTTCCTATGTGCAGCTGGACTACAAAGGGACTAGGTTGAAGAGAAATCAATCTCACTGGAAAAGATGATTAATACTTGCCAGGGAGGTAAACAGAAGTTAGTTCTTTAAGAGGCTAAACCAAATTTACTTTTTCCTAGTTTTTTAAACTGCTGACTACAGAGGAAGTAAGAAGGACAAATCGGGATACCTGTGACCATCACTCAGATACCCTAGTCAGTGAGAAGGAATATAACCAAATTATGTTCAGTCAAAAAGCAATTCTTAAGATTACATAACGTATGAAAGAGTAACAAATAAAGGAGTTTTGTCTACTAAGTCCCTTTTTAATTTAGCTATATCAAAATGGCTCAGATCAACGGGGGACTGGCTGTGGGAAACTGGAGACAGGGAAGATTATTATTCTATATACTGTCTTTTTGGAATTAAAAAATAAGTTGGCTATTTACAAATGCTGCGTTAAGGCCAAAGTTTGTTGTGCAAAATGTACATTAGGCAATGTGCAACACAAAATGAATGTAAATACGATAGTCTTCCTTTTTCTCTTCCCAGAATGCAATCCTTTACAATTTCAAAAAATTAGAAAGAAAAAGAAGAGAAAAAAATAACAAAAACAATTTTATACGTACATGTGTGCATATGAAATTATATGGAATTTTTCACATTTGTAGATACCCCCACTCTCCAGGTTATACAAAAGGAGTGGGGAAAGGTATTTTCTCTTACATATTCTCCAGGGCCAACCTTATTCTTTATATTTTTGCTACATTCATTTTTATATTGTTTCGAGCTATTGTTCCTTTCCCTTAAGTCATTGGAATCATTATGTATATTGTTTCCTTGACTCTGCTTACTTAGCTTTTTGTCATTTTATGTAAATCTTTCCATGTTTCTCTGTATTTATCATGTTCATCACTTCTTATAGCAAGGCAATATTCCATTATGATTGCATACAACAGCTTGTTTAACCATTCCCTAATCAATGAAAGACTTTGCAACTCTTTGCTACAATAAAAAGTATGAATATATAATACACACACACACACACACACATATGAAACTTTTTTTTAATATGTGACCTACTTGGGGTATTTGTCTAGCAATGGAATCTCTAGGAGAACAAGTATGGACATTTTAACCACTGTATTTGCACAATCCAAATTGTTTTCCAGAAACATTCAGTAATTCACAGTTCTATTAAAAATGCATTTGTATGCTTTTCTCTCTACAGCCACTTAAAAACTGAATATTTCTTTCTTTTGTCAACTTTGCCAATTTGCTGGATTTAAGGTGAAACCTCAGTTATTTTAGTTTTAATTTCTTTCGATTAGTGATTCAGAGCATTCCTTCATATAATTATTAACAGTTTGTCATTTTTTTGGAGAACTAATTGTTTATATCCTTTGACCAGTAATCTACTGCAGGGTGGCTTTTAGGCTTAAATATTTCTGTTAGTTGTCTGTTACACCTTAGATACCAAGCCCTTATCTGAGATACAAAAAAATTGTTTTTCAGTCTACCATTTCCCTGGTTACCCCTTAATGTACCAATTTTATTCATACAAAAGCCTTTCATGTAATTAAATTTTCTATTTTATCTTTTGTTATTGACTCTATCACTTCTTTAGCTAAGAATTTATCTCCTAGGAACAAAAGGTCAAGAATCTTGAGGGAAATAATGAAAATAAGTGGGAAGAGGGCCAGGCAGTATCAGATCTCAAAATATACTACAAAGTATAGTCATCAAAATAATTTGGTAACTGTTTAAAAAAAGGAGAGGTTAATCAGTGGAATGGATTAAGTATATAATATTCAGAAACAAACAACCTAGTAGACTACTATTCCATAAACCCAAAGATTCCATTTCCTGGGCATGGACTCACTATCTGACAAAAATTGCTGGGAAAACTGGAAAGTAGCATGACAAAAATTAGTTTACACCAGCACCTCATACAGTATACCAAGATAAGCTCCAAATAGATACATGACCTAGACATTAAAAGTCACATTGTAAATTAATTAAAAGAATAAGGAAGACATTCTCTTTCAGATCTGTGGATAGGGGAAGTGTTCATGACCAAACAAAGAGTAGAGAGGCTCACTGAACATACAATGGACAATTCTGATTACATAAATTTAAAGATTTTTGCTCAAATAAATTCAATGCAGCTAAGATTAGAGAGAAATAGTTAATTAAGTTGGGAAACCTTTGTAGTGCAGTTTTTTCTGATAAAATTATTATTTCCAAGATATATAAGGAAATGACTCAAATTCTTAAGAATAAGAACCACCGTCCAATTGATTTCAATAACAGTGATAATAGCTAGCATAGAATGATTGGGAGTTTGCAAATCTCTTAAAAAATATTATCTCATATCTTCACAACATTCCTGGGAGGTAGATGCTATTATTATTCCCATTTTATGGATGAGGCAATTGAAAAAGACAAAAGGAGGGGAGGGGAGGAGAGGAGTGAAGGAAAGAGAAGGAAGGAAGGAGGGAAGAAGGGAAGGAAGATTGTGAAAAACTTAAGAACTCTGATCGATAGAAAAATCATAAGAATAACAATGACTTCTTTAAATGCTATCCAACCCCCTTCTAGACTACAGATTTATGTTACCTAACCTCAACTGCACCCTCACTATGATAAGGAAATCCTTTTACACTTCTCTGTTAACTCACTGTTCCACTCACTATAAAATCTTTTCCAAATCTTTTCATTCCTCCTCAAACCTCCCATGGATCCCTGTCTGCTCATCCTCTCAGTTAAGAATCTTCCCTCATATTTCACTGAAAAAAATGAGGCTATTTGTCCAATTTCTTCTCCTCCCCTCCTCATCTTACATGATCCAGATTCCTTCTGCCAACACCTCCTCCTTCACCCTTGTCTCACATGAAAAGGTGTTCCTTCTCCTTGCTGAGTCAAACAATTCTGTGTGCACAAGTGATTCTATGATCTACAGAAGACTGCCCCATCTATCATCCTTACTCTCA
Organism: Notamacropus eugenii; assembly: GCF_028372415.1. NCBI lineage: Eukaryota > Metazoa > Chordata > Mammalia > Diprotodontia > Macropodidae > Notamacropus > Notamacropus eugenii. The sequence goes on from NC_092875.1 coordinate 271,401,187, forward strand.
CTTATCTTCAATATCTCTTTGCCTACTGTTTCCCTACTGCCTACAAACATATTTGTCTCCATCACTAAAAAACCCTCACATGATCTATCCATCTGCACTACTAAATATTTTTCCCTTGTAAGTGCCTTAAGAAGGCCATCTGCAATAGATGTCTACACCTCCTTTCCTCTCACTCTCTTTTTAATTCTTTAGAGTATGACTTCTCACCTCATCATTCAACCAAAACTACTCTGTCCAAAGTCACCACTGATCTCTTAATCATCAGATGTAATGGTCTTTTCTCAGTGTCATCCTTATTGACCTCTTTGTAGCAGTTGACACTCAGTTACCCTCCAGCTTTATAATATCTTCTCTCTAGGCTTTTAGGACAATACTGTCTCGGTTCTCTTCCTACCTGACTATTCCTTCTGTTTTTCCTTTGCTGGTTCATCGATATCATGCCCAGTAAACATGGGGGTGTCCCATGGCTTGGTCCTGGGCTCTCTTCTCTTCTCCCTCAGCATTGCTTCACTTGATGATTTCATTAGCATTCGTGGGTTTACACCCTATGCTTGATAATTCTCATATTTACTTATTCTTCCCTAACCTTTCTCCCAAGTTCAAGACTCAAATCTCCAACTGACTATTAGACATGACCATTTCAAATTGGATACCTCATAGGCATCTTAAATTCAACATGTTCAAAACTGAATTCATTATCTTTGCCCAAAACTCTCCCCACTTCCAAATTCCCTTATTATTGTTGAAGGCACTACCAATGTGCTAATCACCCAACCTACATGTGACACAACCTACATATCAGCCTCCTTTTCTCACCCCTCAAAATCAAATTGTTACCATGTCCTGCAGATTTTACCTTTGCGACATCTTCTCTCTGACATTGCCACAACCCTGGTTCACACCTGGGCTATTGCAATGTCTACTGATTCTAGTCTCTCCTCCCTCTAATCCATTTTCCACATAGTAGCCAAAGTAATTTTTCCTTAAGGATGGGACTGACTATGTCATCCCCCTACTCAGTAACCCCAAGTGGCTCCCTGTTGTTTCTAGGATTAACTATAAACTCTGGCATTTAAAGGTCTTCACAACCTGGCCCTTTCCTGACCTTTCTAGTCTACTTACAGATTACTCCCCTGTGTTCTCCATTGTATGTTCTCTATAGCAGCACTGGCTGCCCCATCCCTGGAATGCTTTCCCACTACCTCTTTATCTCTTGAAATCATGGGTTTCTTTCAACTAAGCATCATCCCAAATATGGCCTTTCCTGGTCCCTCTAGCTACCTTCTCCTCCAAGGCCATGATGTGTGTATATGTATGTATATATGCGTATATAATGGGAGAGACGGCATGCACATATTAATAAAAAATATGTAAATGTATGAATACATAGTCATGTGTATATGTGTATATAGATAATATATGCATATACATCCATACATACACACATGTGTCTGTACATGTACATACTTGTGTATGTGTAAATATATACTATCTACATATATATTCACACATGTATTGTATGCATACAATATATTCACACATGTATACATTGACGTATATTTGTGCACATAGATGCACATGTTGTCTCTCCCATTAGAACATAAGCATATTAAGAGCAGGGATTGTTTTGCTTTTGTATTTGTCAGTGTTTAGCACAGTGTTTGATGCATGGTAAGCAGCTAATAAATAATTACTGATTGATCCATTAATTGATTCAACAAACCAAGAATACATCAGCATTCAGTCAAGACTATTACGTTAAAACACTGAGAAGCACTCTTACAGGAGCAAGGTTTGTCTACGCCTTGGCACTAGGTGAGAAAGATCTGACATGGCTAGATGTACTTTTTTTAATTAGTTAATTTATTTTCCCTCATCTGCCCACAGACAACAGATACTAGATGGCAGAGGAATTGAGCCAAACCTGTGACTTGGACCTTTATTATACTACAAGATATAATCTTCCCTAATTGATCTTGTATAAGATAACAACAAAAAAAAAAGGTGGCAGTTATCTATGAGAAGCTGTACATCCGTGCCTTATCTTGGATGGAAAAAACTAGTAGCTGAGAGAAACTGCTAGAAAGCAGAAATTTCAGCAGAAAGACAAGCTCAAAGCATGAGTTGATTCCTGGGGAACAGAAATTTAAGAAGAAAATAAAATCACAAGTACTTGATTAACATGCATATAGGTAAAAATTGGTTTAGGCGTTATTCAAAAATGGTTGAGACATTAGCCCAGTCATGCAATATCTGTCTACCACAGAGCAAGTGAGAGACAGAGAGAGATTTTATTGAGCAGTCCCCAAGATTGAGCTTGTTCTGTTAACACAAATCTTTGGTTGTGGTCCATGGGTTACAGAATTGGTCAACCACCACAATAACTTTTCACGAGAAAATTTTCTCTTTGCAAGTTTTAGAATGAAGAAACCTGCAGAGAATTACAGAGGTATTAAATTTTAAGTTGATCAATTTCAAGGACTGAAATGTGCTCCTATCACAAGCACGTAGTTCTCTAACTCATTTCTAATATTTCTAATATGACACGTCCTATATTTGTAGTGATCATTATAATTATTTTAAAGCATATTTGGAAGATTTATTAATGATCTCCTGTTTTATTTAATGACTTTGCCTCCACTTTATTAAAGTAGAAAAGACAAATGTCACTGTACTGCTAAAGGGAAGTAGCTTGGAGTCAATTCTTGGTTCATACTAATAGATTAAAGTACTGGCTCATATAAGCCAAATAGTTGACAACTTTACATTTTTATTCCATTATCAAGGGCATTTTAATATTATTGTGAGCAGTAAATAGATTTCCCTCACTAATTACATCTGGCTTAGAGTGATATTGAAATTAGCTTTAATTCCTAGAGTATCTATCAGCTCTCTGGTGGCCAATTTATTGCAGACAAAGAAGGATCCTGGGTTCTGAGTGAATTTAAAATAAGACTGAAAATTGTGAAACAGAAGATTCCCCATGTGCTTATTATTTATTGATTATTTAAAAAAATCAACAAACTGAATTCTTCTGAATTATCTTTTTAAATTTTATTTTATTTTTAATTTATGAAATAAGACAAGCATTTCCATAGTATAGTAGAATTTTTAAAAAGATGACTGCACAAGAAACTGCAAATATATTATGCACAACTTGGTATTCCTTTTAAACATATAATAAAGTTGTCATGTTATTTTCTCTTTTTTTCTTTTTTCTTCCCTCCATCCCCACCTTATAGATGGCTGCCACTGGACACAAATGTGTGTCTGTGTGTGTCTGTGTGTGTGTGTGTGTGTGTGTGTGTGTGTGTCTGTGTGTGTGTGTGTAAAATCATCCTATACATACTTCTATTTATCAGTTCCTTCTCTGGATCATATATAATTGCATTTCCATAGGCATTTCAAACTCAACATGTTAAGATATAACTCATTATTATTTTTTCCAAGTCTTTTCTTTTTTCACTTCCCTGTTACTGAGGAGGTTACCACCATTCCTCCTGTCACTCAAGCTCATAACCTGGGTTTCATTCTCGACTCCTTACTTATACTTACCTACATAACCAATCTCTTGCTAAGGCTTGTTTCTACCTTCCCAACATTTCTGCACTTGATTTTTTACCATGTGAATTATTGGACTTACACTCATTTGAGTCATTATAGATTTCATTTAGGAGGTTTTTAGATGGCATGTATGTCACATCCCCTTCTCAACACTCACATAGCTGTCACCTTCATCTCCTAATGTCTGAACTACTGTAATATCCTCTGGACTAATTAAGCACTAATTAATTAACTAATGAACAAATTAGAAGTCCCTGCTTAAGTCTCTACCCACTCCAATCATGCTTCACATAGCTGCCAAAGTGATCTTCCCAGAGAACAGGTCTGACTATGACATTTCCCTACTCTTTAAATACTAGTGACTCCCTATTACATCCAGGATCAGTTTTAAAGCTCTTTTCAACTTGAACTCTCCCTGTTTGCACAATCTTCTTACACCTTACCCCTCTCCTCCACATACTCTGTGATGTCACAACATTGGCTCTCTAGCATTTCCTCACATACAACCTCTTTCTATTCCTTTTCATTGACTATCCCCAATGCTCCTCCTCCTTACCTTCACCTCTTGGCTGCCTTAAAGACTCAACTCATGCCCCATTTTCTTTGAGAGGTATTTTCTGTTCCACTTCCAATCCCTGACCCATTTTACATTGCATGTATCTTGTATGTGTGTAGTTATTTCTTGTTTTCTCCATTAGAATGTGAGGGCAGGGAAACAAGTTTTTACCATTCTTTGTATCCCTACTGCTTAGCACAGCACTTAATAAACGTTTGTTGACTATTATCAACAGTCATCTAGCCCATGTGTTTCTATCTTCTCAATAATAATAGCATGAGATACTTTATCAAAACTTTTGCTGAAGTCTTGATAAACTTTATCAATAGATTTCTCCTCATCTACTCATCTATAGTAACTCTATAGGAAAGAGGCGACAATAACAATAGGTAGCATTTTTTATAATGCTTCAAGGTTTGTAAAATGCTTTACAATATTATCTCATTTTATCTTCATAATAACCCAGGGAAGTAAATGTAATTATTTTCCCCATTTTATAGATGATGAAACTGAGGCAGAAGCTAAGTGACTTGCCCAGGTTCACCCAGCTAGTAAGTGTCTGAGGCCAAATTTAAACTCAGGAAGCTGAGTGTTCCAGACTCCAGGTCCAGCACCCTATCTACTATGCCACCTAGTTGCCCTAAGCATCAGAAGCAGGATTACATTAAGCCTACTATGCTGTCCCTACTCAAGAGATTGTAGCCCAACCATCCACATAGGAAAAATCAAGTGGATAAAAATTTTCTATTGTCTGGACCATCATACATTGAGCTGTTCCCATAGTACACATATCATAGACAGACATTGCAAATGATTATGAAAGAGCTATAATTAAGAATTTTTTCACCTGGAGTTAAAACACTTGAGCAAGGGTAGAGAGAAGAGGAAAGGGTGGGTAGCAACATCACAGAAGATAGTTCAACCAGGAGAAAGCAGACCCCCTAAATGCTGATGCCCTAGCAAAAAGCTTCAACTGTTCAACCCTCATTATGGCTCTAGAAAATGAACTATATCCTCAGTTGTATAGGAGAAGAGAGAGGAATGGGCTGTATTTGGAAAGCTGCATCTATTTAAGTGATTAAAACCAATCAACAAGCATTTATTAAACTTAGTAAGTAGCATATCAGCTATATACCCAGCCTACACTAATCCTTGGAAGGGGTACATGGGATGTTCAGAGACGACTAGTACCAGTGGTGTGAGGGTTTGCTGAGTCCTTTTCAGGACTGCTGATCTACTTTTGGTGTCCACTTTCTTCCTACTCTCACTTGCAGTTCCAAGAATTTATAGCATGCACAGAGGCCAAACCCTGGCAAAACCATCTTGGCAGATGGGCTAAACCAGGTTGAAGGTAACAGGCAGACCTCAAATGCATCAATGAATTGGGGAAGAGAGTTGTCTCCCCCAAGCATGTGAAAACTTCTCCCTATGGAACAGACAGATGAGAACAATTTGTTCCAAATGACCATGAAGGTAGTTGAAGCAGGCACTGTGCAGCACTTAGAGTTTGGTCAGACATCAAAGATGCGAAGGTCATCCACTGCAACCTGGACCATCACCAGCCATCTTGTCTTTTATCATGCCATTGTCAACATGGGAAGAAAGGATGCAGCCAGATTGTGAAGGTCTTTAAATGTTAAACAGAGGAGTTTTTATTTTATCCTGGAGGCTTTAGAAAGTCACTGAAACTTTTTGGGTGTGTGGTAGAGGCAGGGAGGTAATATGTTTGGACTTCTCTTCAGCATGTGTTGAGGATAAATTGGAAAGGAAGAGACATGAGGAAAGTAGACCTCAGGAAGCTAGTATAACAGCACAGGTGAGAAGTAATGAGGACCTGAACTAGGATGATAACTCTGATATCCAAGATAAAGGGACAAATATTAGAGATGTGGAAGCAGAATTGACAGGGTTTGTCAACAAGTTGAAATGTGGGATAAAGGAAAGTCAAGGGTTGATTAGTGAGATTGCAAACCTGTGTGACTGGAAAGATGGTGATATCCTTAATAGGATATGGGAGTTAGAAAAGTGGATGAGTAGGGGGGAAGGGAATCATGGAGGGAAGTAAGATAATTAGTTCTCTTTTAGCTGAAATATTTGTCCCTCTTTAACCAGCCTTGCGTTGAACTTTTCTGAACTTAGCTAGAACTAGAGGTATACAGGACCTCAGTAGGCTTGTACCTGAAGTCTTTTAAACTCAACAAAACCTGCCAGAGATTGCTATGAAGGGCTGAGGGTCACCTCCCCACCAAAGTAAGGCATCAGAGTAAGACTTTAGTAGTAGAAGCCATTAAAAGAAAAAAACAGTAAAAGGGGAAGCTGATAAAAAGAATATTAATTGAATTCTTATGCTCATCTGGAAAGATTTGCTATGAGAGGTTAGGCCAGCAAGATAAACCTCAACTATTCAGCATCAATCAGAAGAACAAGTGAAAGACCCACTCAACCATAAAGTGATAACACCATAAGCAAATTAAGAGAGCATGGAATAGTTTATCTGTCAGATTTAGTGATAAGGGAAGAATTCAGAACCAAAGAAGATATAGAAAGCACTACAAAATGTAAAAAAGATCATTTTATTTATACAAAATTAAAAAGGTTTTGCATAAACAAAATGAATGCAACTAAAATTATAAGGAAAGCAGAAAACTGAGGAAAACATTTTTTGCAACAAGAATCTCTGATAAAAATATGTCATTTCTCAAATATATAGAGAACTGAGTCTAATTTATAAAAAATATGCAAGTCATTTTCCACTTAATAAATGGTCAAAGGATATGAACAGGTAGTTTTAAGACAAAGAAACCAAAACTATCTATACTAATAATACAACACTCTAAATCACCATTGATTAGAGAAATGCACGTTAAAACAATACTGAGGTGCCACCTCACCCCTATCAGATTAACTAATGTGGCAGAAAATGAAAATGTTGGATGTTGGAGGGAATGTGGGAAAACTAGAGCACTAATGCACTGTTGGTAGAGTTGTGAACTGATCCAATCATTCTGGAGAGCAATTTGGAACTATGTCCAAAGGGCTATAAAACTGCACATATCCTTTGATCCAACAATGCCACTGCTAGATCTATATCCCAAAGACATCCAATAAAAAGGGGAAAATGACCTATTTGTACAAAAATATCTATAGCAGTTCTTTTTGTGTTGGCTAAGAATTGGAAATCAAAGGGAATCCCATCACTTGGGGAATAGTTAAATAAGCTGTAGTATACGATTGTTATAGAATATTATTATGCTATAAGAAATGACAAGCAGGATGATTTCAGAAAAACCTGAAAAGACTTGCATGAACTAACATATAGTGGAGTGAACAGAACTAGGAGAATATTATACACAATAACAGCAATATTGTTCGAAGAACTGTGAATGACTTAGCTCTTCTCAGACAATGATCCAAGACAATCCCGAAGGACTAATGATGAAGCATACTATCTGCCTCCAGAGAAAGAACTGATATTGATTGAATATAGACTGAAACATGATATGTTTCACTTTCTTCCTTTCTTTTTTCTTTTACTTAAGTCTTTTTGTTCAAAATTACTAATATGGAAATGTTTCACAAAATTGCACACGTATAACCTATATCTGATTGCTGACAATCTTGGAGGGGGGAGGGAGAGAGGATTAGAATTTGGAATTCAAAACAATTTTTTTAATGTTTTTTAAATTTTGTTTTAACTTGCAATTGGGGAGAAAATAAGATATATATTGAAAGTGGAAAAAAATAAGATGATCACATTTCCTAACGAGGAGATACCCCAAATACAAACTACCAAATATCTACATAAAGATCTCAGCAACAATTACAATGCATTGACTAAGGATATTTCCTAAATAACCACTCTTATGGGATATTATCTTATATTTAGGAGAGAAAAAAAACAAGGAAAACATTTCTCAAGGTACTGGGAAAGACTGAGTATAAAAGTTCTTTCCTAAACTTTTTTTTTGAGAAAACAGCAGAGCTATGGTGAAGCCAACATGAACTTACCTGAGAGAGCTAATTGTTAAGTTTTTGAGGGCGAGCTTTTTACACCTTGGAAATCAGAAAACTTTGTAAATCAGAGTTTGAATTATTGTTTTGTTAATTGTCCAGACTTAACAAAGTTATGGGAAAATGTTAATTGTACAGATTAAGCTTAATAGTGTCCCCTACATATCTGGAAATCTGGTTATTGAACATTTATTGACATACTACTGAAAAACAGGCTGTGTAGCACTATACAATTCATTATCCTCAGTCACAAGAGATGAAGTGGGCAATAACATTTTTCAAGTTGCGCAATTAAAGATCACAGTTTTGCTATCCCCTAACAGATGAGTGGTCAGAGGACACAGTTTTAAAGGAAGAATTACAAACTAAAAATAACCATTTTTTTAAAGAACACAATAAGAAAAATGAACATTAAAACAACTCTGAAGTTTCACCTTGCACACATTGAAGTGGTAAAAGTAATAAGAGACTATAGTCAATGCCGGAGGGGCAATGGTAAACAACACACTAACTTTGTCAGTGGAGCTATGAATTGGTCTAATCGTCCTGGAAAACAATTTGAAATTATGCAAGACAAATGACTGAACTGTTCAAATGCTTTGAGCCACTGATCCTTCTATTGAACGTGAATCCCATGCAAGTTAAAGATAATAAGAAAAGATAAATATATATCAAAATATTCCTAACCATACTTTTTGTGTTATAAAAATTATTTGAAATAAAGTTCTTTTTAATTAGAGAAATGGAACAAATTATAATATTGTAATCTAAAGAGTGATAAATATAAGGAATTTAATGGGACAGATAAATTTGTTTGTAAACTAATACAGAACAAACTAGAACCATGAAAGCAATATAAGCAATATTTTGTTAGTGAATATTTTCAAAAGATTTTTCATCTGAAAACTCTATAGCTGAAACTCAGAAATTTTAGCATGTTGTCTCATTATTATAATTCTCTTTCACATAATTATTGTTTCCATGATTTTCTCCTTTGACTCACTTATTATTCGAGATGTCATTATTGTCTCTATCTTTTGCCTATTTCTTTTTAATTAATTACTATTTTGTTGTGTTCATATTTATAAAGGATATGTTTAGCATTTCTAGTTTTTATATTTATCTATAATTTTCTGAGACCTATCACCTAGTCTGTTTCTATAAAGGCAACATGTGGTGCTGAGAGAAAAAGAGAAATACATGTGTGTATGTATGTATATATGTATGTATTTACACTTATAAATACATATAATGCTCCAATTCAGTATATTCCACAAGTCTCAGTCCTAAGTTATCCAAAGTTTGTTCACTCCTACTTTTTCCCTATACCTTTCTGTTAGATTTATCAGACTCTGAAAGAAGAACATTACAGTTTCTTACAATTATTGTACAACTATTTTAAAAAATCACTATGATTTTTGCAATGCAATTAATTAACTTTCCTTTATGAAGTTAGATGCTATGCCATTTAGTGTATACTTGTAGCAGTAAGCACCTGGCATACACAGAAGAGCCTGCTGCACAGGTTGTTAGATCTGCTTCTCTACAAGGAAAGCAATTTCTGAGGGGTCAATAGTCACTTTAATCAAAGTATACCAACAGAGAAAATACAAGCAGGACCAACAGACAGGGCTTCCAACTATCTGACCATAGGCAATATATACATCATTACCAGAGAGAGAAGCACCATCAAGTAGGTTATCAAAGCTGAGCATCTTCTTAAAACGGCTGCCCAGGGTCTCATCTGGTATACAAACCTTCCAGAACCTAAGCTCCAAAGCAAATCCTCACCTCAGAGTATATAAACTCTTTTCAGAGCTGGAGGGCACGACCTCTCATGATCCAGTGCCTCATTATCAATCAGCCAAATCTGTAGGTCTTCATACAAAACAAGACTTTCCTGATCAAGCTTCCTTCAGTAGCCCCACCTGAGGCCTAATTAATGTGTGGGGAAGATTTTTAATTTCCATTACAACATTTAACATCAATATTGTTCATTTTTATGAATCCTTTAAATATAATGTAAGTTTTCTGTTTTCCTCTCAATGTGAGTTTTTATTTCTGCATTGTTTGATAGAATGATTACAGTTCTTTAAAATCACCTGATGCATAGTAAATTTTATCTCAACCTCTCATTTTTCAGTCTGCATTTTCATTCTCTTCCCCCCCCCCCCAAAAAAATTACTTCATATTTATTTGGTATGTAAGAGGCAGCACAGCATAATGAGCCTACTAGATAATTAGCCTACTAACCAGGAAGGACTACGCCTAAGTCCTCTTACTCATAGCTGTGTGACATTGGGCAAGTTGTTTAATCTCTCAGTACTGCAGGCAACTCTTATAGATTATAATTGAAGAGAAGGTGCTAAGCTTTACCGATACAGGGAATTTTTTTATCCAAGAGTTCCCTATGCCACCGAAATCACAGACCCGATCCCTATTCCTACATTTGGGGACAGAGACAGTTTCATTTTTATCTTTGTCTCCCCAGTACCTAGCATCTTGCCCGGCAAATCATAGCTGCTTAATAAAGCTTGATGAATTGACTAGTTTAATACTTTTACCTTGGTGGGGAAGGAAGGAGAAGATCTTACCTGTGGAATCTTCTGTAATCATCTGCTGAATTATTCCTTTCCTTTTAGAGTGAAAAGTTTTCAATAAATTATCTATTCCATTCCATCATCTTTGCTGGTCACAGCCGTATATATTGTTTTATGAAATGTGTGGAGGAATTGTTTTGCTTTAAAAATGAGGGGGTGGCATTATTACATAAAATTTTAAAACCAGAGATTTGGGAAGTGTCTCAGCTATAGACTTAGCTATGTTCATGACTCCTGACTGTAGACCAGATACCACTTCTACTTCCATTTTTCAGAAAGCTTTGGGAATCTCATCCAAAGGCTTTGGTTTCCTCTGTAGCTTACAGATTTATGGTAACTGAGCCAGCCCTTCCCCTTTTTTTCTATCCCCATTTCCTTCCTAAAGAGAAGTTTTTATAAAGTAAAACTGTGCCTCAAGTACTTTGTGAAGTTTTTTCTCGAGTTGACAGTCTCTAAAGGGGAAAGTGTCAGCAAATAATCATTTAAAAAAGAGAAAAAGAAGAAAGAGGCCATTTAGTCATAGAGAACTTCATACCAAGAAATGTCTACTAGGGAAAAGGGGTAAGAAAGGCAAGAGAAGCATTCTATAGCAAGTATTTCTGAGCATATCGTGTAGACCTCTGGGCCATTAAGCTGATGATGCTGACACCAAACACAATTTACTATTTTTAGTCTTTCCTAAGGACAATAGAAACTACTCTTTCAGAGGGCTCCCAGGGCAATAGGTAAAAATTCACAATTTGCAGCAGGAAGCTTAGTTCTCTCCTATATCCCCTGAGTCATAAACTGGATCAGAAGTTCACTTCCAACTTTTCCAGCACTGCCCAGGTCAAATTCCCTCCAGCAAAATTTAGCCCAACATTAGATTCTAGCTATTGCAATAATATGATTTTGTCTTAGGTCAACTATTAAAAACACTGACAATAAGCATAAAAGAGAGAGAACCTGGCAACTGACAGATTCTTAAATAAGCGAAGATATCCCAGCCAGGGAAAAGATAAGTCTCTGCTCTGAATCATGGGGATCTTAGATTTAGAGGTACCATAGAGATGATCTAATCTAACCCCCTCACTTTACAGATGAGCAAACCAAGGCCCAGAGTTAGCCAAGATGACATAAGTAGCAAAGGTCAAAGCTGAGATTTGAATCCAGGCCCTCTGCTGCCAAATCCAGCCCTCTTTCTACTGTATCATGCTCATGTATCTACTGTACATACTCAGAGGGCAAGACTATAGAGATGGAAAAATTGTACTTGTTTTACAGCTTTTTTTTTAATGACCCATAGTCTTATCTATTGTGTGTTCAATAAATATGCTGAGTTTTGTCTTCATGCAAGTGTCTTTCATTTTTTTGTTACTGAGATGAAATCACTTCAGGTTTCAAAATGTCAGAGCAACATATCCTTGAATGTTTGTATATCATACAGCAGCCATGACACAGTCTGCCTACTGTGTTTAGCAATACTCAGTCTTCCACTTGGGTTTATTGTCCATCATTTCATTAGGGTGTGAAGAACTTGGAGAGAGAACAAAGGAAGATATGTACAGTATAAATTATAATAAGAATGTATGTAACACTTTAAGGTTTGCAGAGCACTTTACTTTCTCATTTAATCCTCACTATAACCCTCAAGGTAGGTGTGATTATTATCCCTGTTTTACAGATGAGGAAACTGAGGATGAGAGAAAGTAAGTAATTTGCCTGGGGTCACATGGCTGTTAATTTCTCTTAAGTGGGATTTGAACTCAGATATTCTTGACTCTAAGCCCAGCACTCCATTCAATACACTAATTAACTGTCGTTAGCTAACTGGAAGATGAGCACAGTCTAATCTTAACTTGAGGAACTATCACTGGGAACAAATTCTCTTAGTCCCAGAGGTCAGAAGTAAGAAAAATGGGTGGAAACTGAAGATGACAAAGTCAGGTCTCATATAAGGAAGAATATGAGAAAATACAAAGAAAAACTTCCCAGTAATTAAATCTTTCCAGAAGAATAGGTTACCTTAGGAGATGATGGGTTCTTTCTTTCTGGAGATTAAGTGAAAGCTGGATTACCATTAGTAAAAGACATAGAAGGGATTTTTATTTAGGTACAAGTTGAACCAGATGCCCTCAGAGTTTCCTTCCACCTCTAAGGGTCTTCAATTCATAGTGAATCCAAAATGATCCTAGGTGCCCTATGAGGAACATCCAAAGTGGTTGAGATTGTTCTCTCTAAAGAGAAAACTGAAGGAGGCCTAAATCAAGTATACAGGCATTTAAAAGGATTCATCTTTGATGGAGTGGCTCATATTATAGGGGACTAGTCAAAAGACCCTAGTCATTAGAACATATACAGTATGATTTCCCAGCTGGCAGTCTGAATGAAGACTTTATGAATCAGCTTCAGGAAAAGTATGATGGAATGGTCTCTCCTTGCCTCATCATTTCAGAGTATACTCAGGTATCTTCTTGGTGTGTTTGCTGGTAATGGAAAATGTTTTAAATGACTACTGAACCAGAACCAAAAATTCATACAAAAAGTAGAAATAGACTCCTTCTCTGAGGGTTTTCAAGAGAACAGAAAGAACAGTCCTGAGTGGGAATAGTAACAGCCACTGATACCCATCTGGGAGCTCAAGACCATATCTGTTGCTCAGTCATTGCTTGCTGATATGAAGTGAAGAAGTTTAAGGGATAGAACTGTCAAGACTTAAGAACCACTAGAGGTCCTGCAACTGATGTCCATAGAAGATTTGAGGCTAGTTGGTGGGGAGTCAGTCCTGGGTTATCAAACCTCTTCATTCAACCCAGCAATGAGTCACAGTAGCAGCCAAGATGACATGCCCTGCAAGCAAGGAATTGATTTGTCTATTGGACATGCCACAACCAGAAGTGAACTTGAGAGGGTGAAAAGGAGGAATGCTTCTTAGAAAGCTTTAAAGCAAACTTTTAGTTTGAGCCCACTCTGCTCAGAAACCAAGTGTTTATGTAGAGGAGACAGCATGTCCTGGTTTGGGCAGATGTTTTTGTAATTCTGTCCTTGTTATACTTCATCAGTATATACCCCTTTGTTAAGGCTCAGTGATGTTAATTGGTTGGATGACATGGAAATGATAATTGGTCAATTTATATTTGGACAATGAGGAGGAGGAGGAAATGCCAATTGAAAATAATATTGGAAAATTCACTAGATTAGGGCTCATGAGTCATAAAAAGAGAAAGCATGTTGAACTACAACATTATCCCTAGAACTCTGAGGGGAGCAGTAGCCTTTCTCTAGTGACCAACTCTGTCAAAAGGAATATAGTTTGGAAGAATGAACCCAGCACCTTTACGCATTTCTCTCCGATGATCTTCAATTCCACTGACAAATTTGAAGAAAATATAATGAAAAGCATGAACTGAAGCCAGAAGTCAGAAGCAAATAGAGTTAAGTCCAAAGTCTTCAATCTGATATTTCAAGGCCTTCATGTCATCTCTGTTTTCCCAAGCTAAAATATCCAACCTAGGCCACTACTCTCTCCAATATGTTTACTCTCCTTAGTAAAATATAAGCTCTTTGATGAAAGGAATCATCTTCATTTTTACGTTTCCAGTGCTTGTCATATACTAAGTGCTTTTTCATTCATTCATTCATTCATTCATTCACTTAAATTACCCTTCCAGTAGAAAAAGTGCCAGATTGGGCATCAGGAACACTTAAATTCAAATTTGGCTTCACACATTTATTTGTTGTGTAACCCTGAGCAACTTGCTTAAACATCATTTGCCTCAGTTTCCTCTTCTGTGAAATATGGATAATGATAGAATCTACTTCCCAATGTTGTATGGATAAAATAAAATATCTGTAAAATGATTGGCAATCTTTAAAGCACTTTGTAAATTCTATCATAATTATTGTTATTATTGATATTCTTTTGCTCTTTAAAATAAATCTTCCATTTTATTGAGACTAGTTTGCTTAATATCTCACCTATCTATCACATTCATTCCTGTCTCGATGCTTTTTGTAAGGAAACCACAGCATAGCAATGCGTTGTTTTTTAATTGCTTTGTTTCATCTGACATTTTATAATGTGCAAAATCAAAAAAGAATATTTTTTGAGAAATTTAAATGAAGAAGCTACAAAGACCTTACAAAGATTCATAAAATCAAGATGATACTTTTTTCAGGGATAGAGAAGGGCTATTTATTCGTAGCTGCTCACAATGGAGGAGAGTCCTATATTTTCCCTTTTTGATATTTTATTATTTTAATAATTGAAATAAATGATTTAAAATAAAAATTAGTTAAATAGTTTTATATTTATTTAATTTTATATTAATTAATAATTAATTAAATTAATATTTAATAATTTAAGATAAAAATTAATTAAAAATACATTTCACTGTAGATGTACATTCATGTCTAATCCTTATATTATCATTATTTTATTTTATTTCTTATTTTGTTTTTTAAAAGTATATTTCACTATAAATGTGCATTCATGTCTGACCTCTACAGTATATTCTCCTCTATCCTAGTTCATTTTTTATATAAAATTTTATTGTTTTCACCTAATAAATTTGTATTTTCTGACCCTCCCACCTCCCCTACATAAGCTGAAAAAGAAAACCAAACCCTTTTAATAAATATTTATAGCCCATCAAAACAGATTTGCACATTGCCCATATCCAAAAATGTATGTTTCATTCTTCATTTCAAGTCTATCAATACTTTGACAGGAAGGGGTAACATTCTTCATCATCATTACTTGGAATAATCAGAGATCTTAAGTCTTTCAGTGTTGTTTATTTTTACATGACTATTGCATAAATCGCTCTCTTGATTCTGCACACTTCACTCTCTTTCAGTTAACATATGTCTACCCAGAAATCATTCCTTTTGTCACTTCTTATAATATAACAGTATTCCATTATATTCATTTGTCTATAATTTGTTCAACCATTGCCAAAGTGAGTTTATAGTTATTAGCCACCATGAAGAGAAGTGCCATAAATCTTTTTTGCATATAACGCTTCCTTTCCTCTATCTTTAATCTCTTTGGGGTTTAAGGTCTAGTTGCTTCCAGGTGAAAGGGAATGCATAGTTTAGGACCTTTGGGGCGATAATTCCAAATTGCTTTTCACACTGGCTGGACAGATTTCACAGCTATACCAATAGTGCACTAGTGTATCTGTTTTCATACAGCCTTTTCAACATTTGTTGTTTTCTTCTTTCCTGTCATCTCCAGCTATTAGATGAATGTAAGGTAGAACATCACAGTTGCTTTAATTTATATTTCTCTTATAATAAATGATTTGGAATACTTTTTCATATGGCTAGTGATAAGTTGAATTTCTCCCCCTGATAACTGACTTTTCATATGTTTTAGCCATTTATCAAATGCACTTTTTCTCATAAATTTGAATCAATGCTTTATAAATCTTAGAAATGAGATCTATATTAGAGAATCTTGATGCAAAGTTGTTTTTTTTTCCATAGTTCAGGAAGGAAGGAAATAAGATTTATGAATACTTGCTATGTGGTAGCCACTCTACTAAACACTTTAAAAATATCTAACTTAATCCTCCCAACAACCCTAGGAGATAGGTATAATTATTATCTGTATTTTACAATTGAGAAAACTGAGGCATACAGAGGTTGAGAAATTTGTCAAGGGTCACACAGCTAGTAAATATCTGAAGCTGGACTTGAACTCAAGTCTTCCTGATTCTAGTTCTAGCATATCCACTTCACCACCTAACTGCCTTCCCTCTAATCTTAGCTGTGTTTGATTTATTTGTACAAAAACCTTTTAATTTTATGTAATCAAAATTGTCCATTTTGTCTTCTGTGATCTACTCTTGGATTAGCTCTCTCATGCTCTGTTTGGTCATGAATTTTTCCATTATCCATATATTTGGCAGATAACTTTTTCCTTATTCCTCTTTGTTTAAAGATGTGGGCTTTTGTATCTGAGTCATATATCCATTTGGAGCTTATCTTGGTATATTATGTGAGATGCTGATCTAAATCAAATTTCTGCCAGACTGCTTTCCCATTCCTTCATTAAACAGAAACTTGGGTCTTTATGTTAATCAATAGGCTTGCTTGCTAGGTACCAAATCTGTTCAACTTACTGACCTCAATATTTTTTTTAGCCATTACTACATCATTTTGATGATCATTGCTTTGTAGTATAATTTGAAATCTGGTACTGCTCACCCCCTTCCCATTTCTTTTTGCTATTTCTCTTAATATTCTACACCTTTTATTCTCCCAGATTAATTTCATTATAATTTTTCCAGCTCTATAAAGTAATTCTTAAGTAGTTTGATGAGAATGACACAGAATAAGTAAATTAATTTCTATAGTCTTATCATTTCAATAATACTATCTCAGCCTTCCAATTGGCGAGTGATATCCCTCCAGTTGTTTAGGTCTGTCTTTATTTCCATAAAGTTTCATTTCATTGCTGTTCAGTCATTTTTCAGTCACATCCAACTCTTCATGACCCTATCTGAGGTTTTCTTGGCAAAGATACTGGAGTGCTTTGTCATTTCCTTTTTCAGTTCATTTTACAGATGAGGAAATGGGACAAACTGAGTCAAGTGACTTGCCCAGAGTCGCATAATTAGTTAAGTGTCTGAGGCCAGATTTGAACTCAAGAAGATGTCTTTCAGACTCAGGCCCAGCCCTCTATCCACTGTACCCCCTAGCTGCTCAAGAATGTTTCATAGTTGTAAATATAATGTTCCAATGTGTCTTAGGATGTAGACTCCCAAGTATTTTATACATTAGTAGCTATTTTAATGCAATTTTCTTTCTATAACTTCCAGGTGTATTTTGTGAGTAATATACCTAATGATGAGAACTTGTGCGAATTTATTTGTATGTTGCTACTTTGCAACAGTTATTGTTTCAATTAATTATTAGTTGACTCTAGAGAGTTCTCTAAATAAAGCATCATGTAATCTTCAAAAAGCAATAATTTTGTTTCCTTTTTTCCTGTGCACATTCAGTCCTCAGGTTATTTTTCTTGTCTTATTGTTATTGCCAGGATTAACATTTCTAATATTATATCAAATCGTAGGGATACTGGATATCCTTTCTTTTCCCTTGATCTCACTGATGTTGGCTCTTGGTTTTAGATACTTACTACTTACCATATTAAAGAAAGGTCCATTTATTCTTACATTTTCAAGTGTTTTTAACAAAAATAGATGTTGCATTTTTCAAAGGTTTTTCTGAATCTATAGATATAATCATATGATTATTGATATTATTGTTAATAATATAGTCTGTTATGTTTATAAATTTCTTATATCGAAACAGCCCTGCATTCATAAGTTTAACTTGGTTTTGATGTTTCAAGTGTGGTTTTTATACACAACACATTGTTGAATACTGCTCTATAATCTATTCTACTGTCCTCTCATTTTATAAGCAGTTCATCCTATTCATATTTGTGATCATTAAAGGTACATTTTCCTCTATTCTGTCCGCATACTTTTTCCTCTTTTTATCCCATACTCCATCTCTCAGAAAGAAGAATTTAATATAAATAATATTATTTGTACCTAAAAAGAACCATGTGATAGGGTAGTACAAGCTTTACCCTCTCACTTTTACAAATGAGGAAAGTGAGAGTCACAGGGGTGAAGTACTTTGTCTGCAGCCATATAACTAGCAAAGGTCTAAGGCAGAAGCAGTCTTCCTGACCCAGATTTTACATTCTATCTACTATGCTACACTGCCTCTATTATGCCATGACATAAGCTATAGTTTAAGTACTGATTGATACTAATTTATTTTAAAGAAAATAATAATAGTCTGCACCTATTTTTTTTTAATTTTTACATGCTTTGCCTTAGCAATTCTATATGTATGAAATGTCTCTATAGATAGAAATTAGCACTTAATGTTTTAATAATATAGTATTTTCACATAGAAACAATGATTCATTGAGGTAAAGATGCTTGTTTTCCTCCGTAACCTATATCTGAGGAAGCTGTTGGATTATAGAGATTCTAAATTTCTTTCCACATCTATGTTTTGTAGCTCCATAGGGTAAACTCCAAAAGGTGAGGAATATATCTGGCTTTCTTGTGGCTCTACACAGATGGCAATCCATCTCTCAGCTCTAGGCATTTTCCAGGGCTATTCCCCATGCCTGGAACTCTCTCCATCCTTTCCTCTGTCTCTGGCTTCATAGCCCAGGTAAAAGTCTGACTTCTACAAGAAGCTTTTCCTAACTTGCCTGAATTTTAGTGTGTCTTCTCTCTAATTCATCCTGTATGTATCTTGTCTGTCCATAGTTGTTTGCATGTTGTCTTCTCCATTAGACTGTAAGTTCCTTGAGAGCAAGGGCTGTTCTGTTGTTTGTGTAGTTGTTTTACTTTGTTTTGTTTTGTCTTTCTTCGTATCTCAAGGGCTTGGCACAGCTTCTTGTGCAGGGCACGCACTTAACAAATGTTTCTTGATTTCACTTGATTATTTCTCTTGCTTCCCCTTGTATCTCAGGTGCTGAACACAAAATAAGCTCTCAAAATATGCACTGCATGATTAAACCAGGAAAGGAGGGGAGGCAGGACTAAGAAGCCTAAATTGTGTGTGTGTGTGTATGTGTATGTATGTGTTTACATGCGTATCTGTATATGCGCATATATATATATATACATATATATCTCCTATAATTATTATCTGTGACCATGTTCCCTCAGGCCAGGAGAATATAAGCTCCTTGAGGGCAAGGATTATATAGTTTTGTGATTTATATCTCTGAATATCCTCAATATCTCTAGGTGCTTAACAAATGTCTGTGGGTTGATTGATCAGTTAACTCATTGAGATGGAATTAGGATGTATTGTTACAGGCAAAAAAATGGGAACTAGGCATGTGTTGTGAAGAGAAAGTGGGTTTGGAAATTATGTTTTTAATGAGACAAAACATGGTGGGAGTATATTTAGGATTGTAAGAAGTCAAAACATTAGTGGATAAATGTATGTTATAGTTAAGTAATCCATCCTTCAGTTGTTCCAATGCTTAATCCACCAACAGGGCCCAAGCCAAATGTGTTGTTTCAGATTCGTTAGTCCGGAAGGGCAGGCAATAAAAATTAAATGTATCCTATTCATCCTGAATTATCTACTCAAATTGGGTAAAAGATGGGCACTGTGTTGAGGCAGTGAGTATATGGAGGTCATTTGATAATTGAGTTTGGAATATTTACATTATGTACTATGGAGGAGGGAGGCATATTGCTGCTCAAAATTCCATGATCCTTTAATTACCTTTGTTATTATGTTTTATTTGAGCTCATAATAAAAATAAATTTTGAGCCTACACTAAATGGTGAAAGGGAAATGGATCAAGCAGGAGGCAGTCAAGCCTTGTTGAAGCCAATTTGCGAAGTAGTTCATTCTTACATAAAATAGGCAGTGAAGATAGCACTATAAAATATACACAGATTCTCCTCTCTCCTTCTGGGCTGCTGCCCATCTCCTGGAGTTTCCCAATATTTCTAAGTTTATCTCAATTTTAAAACTTAGCTAGTAAAGACAAAGAGGAAACCATTCCCACTCTCCTCTTTATGATTCTCCATCTTTCTGTAGGTATCTATAGGTAATACACACTTACTATCGTTTGATCTCCAAGGCAAAAATTCTACAAGACCTGTCTTCATCAGAAGTACCTTCCCTCCTACCCTAACACCTATCCTTCCTCTTCTCCTTATCTGTCCTCAGCCCACTCAGAACCCTGCTCTCTTTATTCCAAGATACCTATAAGAGGAATGAGTAGGCCTCTAATGTCCCTTCCAACACTGAACCTTTTAATCCTATAATGCTACAACTCTTAAATTTGTCTCTAACCCTGACTTGTCCCCTGAGCAACTTATCTGTTCTTCCCATTGTGGGTTGGATAGCTTCATCTAAATACCCTAGTAATAGCATTTGAGGAGGGAGATGCACCTAAAGACACTGTGGTCTGAAATTTCAGTAGGATCAATGACTCCTATTGTGGAAACTTTCTCATGAAGATGACTAACATTTCTGTACCTCTTAAAGAGTTGTCTGGGGAACTTAGAGGTTAAATGACTTGCCCATGATCACACAGCTAGTACGTGTCAAAACAGACCCTCAAGAGTCCCAATCTCCCAGTCACTGAATGAAAGAAAAAGTATTTATTAAGGACTCACTAAGTCCAAAGCACTGCGCTGAGGCCTACAGACAAGTAGAAAAGCAAGACAAAAAGAAAGCAAAAATTTTCCTTTCATGGAACTCACATTCTAATAAATGGAAACAACATATGTTCAGGGTTTATGGAAAGGCCAGTGATCCTTAGGGCATGGCAGCAGAGACAATGGTAAGGTCTAGGGGTCTATAAGGCAAGTGATCCAGTTTGGCTGGAATAATAATAACAGCAGCTGTCATTTCCATGACACCTTAAGGTTTACAAAGTACATTATATATCTTATCTCATTTAATTCTCATAATAACGGTTTGAGGTAGGTGCTATTATTGATGTGGATACAAACAGTGCCCTATAAGAGTAAGTGAAGGTCACTTTCCCAGGCTCTCTGAGGGGATTTGAGGCTCGTTCTGTGGTCCATCCTGTGACTTGAGGGTATCCTAATGCCCTTTTTCCCTTATCTTGAAATACCATGCAACTTGTACCAAAAGAATTTCTTTTGTCCCCCTTATCCTATGTTCTCTATCCTGTCATTCATCTTCCTCATCCTGTGTCATGACAACTTCTCCTTATCTTGCAAAGCAACCACCTTCCTCACCTTGTTTGTACTTGTCCTGTCCTTAAATCTCCAACCTACATAAGAAACCCTAAAATTATATCACTTTCTGTATACATAAGTCTGGTTCTTTTCCTATAGCAATGCCTTTGTTTAGCTCCTTGCTAAATCTCAGGACTGCTGCTTTTGAGTCAGTAAAGCTCCCGATGCCTACAGAGAAGGTCTAAGTGAATTCATTCACATCTGAACCAGCTCTCCCATCTCTCTCCTCAACATTATTATCCTCAGTGTATAGGAGAGGAAACAGGTGGACAACAAATGTAGATGAGCAGCCCTGGAAAGGTTTAGCAAGGACTCACACCAGAAGTACTAGTCCTCCTCAAATAATCCATAAACCCCACAAAGCAAATATAAAGAAGTCAAATACTAGGTAGTTAAATATAACCAGAAGTTGGGGGATCATGAAAGGCATTATGCAGAAAGTGATGTTGAGCTATATCTAGAAGGAAGAGAAGGATTCTGTGAGGTGGGGTTGAGAAAGAGGTGTGTTTCAGGCATGGGAGACAACCAGTGCAAAATCATAGAGATAAGAATTAGAGTACTAGATATTTGGGGTGGCTCATGACTCTGGGCTTGATGTCATTGGTCAACTTAGGAATATTTATACCACGTGAAGCAGATTCTGCTCTCCTGCTCCTCAGCACTTGTAAGTGGGGAAACCCTCAAATAAGCTCTTTCAACTAGCAAACACCCTCAAAAGGGCACTAGAAAGTGTTACTGTCTGGAATTGGCTAGCAGTTCCTTTAAGTCAGAGAACTTTGGATCCTCTGGACCAAGTAAACAAAACTAGTCAGTTCTTCATTCACCAAAATTCTTCACTGTCCATTAGATTTCAAGCATTTCTTCCTTCTGAAAAAAGCTATTAAAAAATCTTTCTCTATTCTACTTTTCCCTTTCAAATCAGAGAGGGCAGACAAGAACACCAGTCACTTGTAAGAAACTTCAGCTCTTTCGAAATTTAGGTGGCACTGAAGGACAGTAGCTAATATTGATGCATTCATCTGATGAGCTCTGATTTCTCTGCAGCCTATCAGGAATCTCATAACTGGAGTCTTTTGTCATTTCTTCACACAGTTTAGACAGAGCTGAATTATCTATCCCCTACTAAGGATATACCTTAAATAAACCATACTTTATCAAAAAAATAGTAAATGATTGAACTGGGAAAAAAAATATTCAATTTTAGGAAATAAATCACAAAGTCATACTGTCCTTATGGATAAGACGAAAAGATAAGGGCTAGATGTTAGTATAGTTTGGTGATGTTAACATGGTCTCTGTAACGACTATACTATATATACTATACTATAGATATAGATATGTCTCTTCTTCACAGGGAAACAGGACAATGGAGTTATACAACAACCAGCCAGTTAGAAAATTTTCTGAGGCCCAGAGCTGCTTGACATACCAGTAAACCTTTGTGATTGAACTCTAGGCAAATTTGGAGATAGCTGTAGCTGCCAGAAACCCCAGAACTAACCTTGACCAGCTAAAGGGCATCCTCAAACAGAAACTGCTGAGTCAAGACCTTGCTCAGAACTTTCTAAATATCCTGGCTTATTGTGTCTGCAGATGATCCCCTCCCCTTACTAATAATTCCTGCCCAAAAGCCTCTAGAAACTATATTATCTCATCCTTTGAACAGTCAAGAACTCTCTCTCTCCTTCTCTGCTGCCTTGCAGCATCTTCTCTCCCCTATGTTTTTTTTTCCTCAGACAAAAATCACTTTGTAATCTCTGATTAGACCCTTTTATTTCAGGTTCTTTTATGGACCTGGGGGTTTTTTGTTAGCAGTGGACTTAGTATTGGTTAAATGCCCCGACTCAAAAAGAATGCAAGTTTCTTGATGTCCAGGATTTTTGTTTCTGTTATTGTAACCCTACCTGCTTAGCAAAGCATATGGCACTTAGTAAGTGCTTTAATAAATGCTTGTTTAATCATATTGTCTCATGCACATATGTCTCATTACAAACATCGTCCTTTGAAATATTTAATATGTTTTATTTAACATTCTCTTGAAACTTGAATCTTCAACCAAAGGCAAAGAATCATCAATGATAGGAAATTCTAGTCCTGTGGCAACTAAAATTATGACATATAACCTCAAAATAAAGTGATCTCTGCCTCTGAAACTAAATCACTTCCTCATATGAGAGCTTCAAGTATCTTTTCATAAGCATAGGCTATCTCATAACCCCTTATAAAAGAATGACCACTCTTCCTTAAATTGCTGGTATTGACATCTGGCAGCAGTACAGGATGTGAATGAGAGTTGTTGGTTCTATATGATAAACAGATAGTCCATTGTGCTATTTCTACTTGTTCCCTACTCTCCCACGTCTACCCACACACTTCATTTATTCCTCAACCATTCATCCTGTCTCTCACTCACTAACATATTCAACTAAATATATTGACCCAATCAGTCAGCTTATCCACCCATCATTTCATTCAACTCCAGATCAACTATTCTATTTTTTAAATTTGCACAACTAAGCTATTCATCTTTCTCTAAAAGCACATGATAATAAGTGGCACATTTTCAAAACCAAAAAGGAAGAAAATAGCATCCATTGAGAAGTCTCTTGTTCTTTAGCAACTCTCAATTCTGCTGCTGTCCAGGGTCCTACAACCTGCAGTTCCATAACTATTCCTTTTCTCAAGTACATTTCATTTTTTCCAATTAAAAAAATGATTCATCAATGTTAAATTTTCTTTAAATAAATGCCTCACTTCAGGTGCCACCTTCTCCATGAAGCCTCATCTGACTTTCTCTCCTTGTTCTCATATCACTCCACCTAAACATATCCTTTGTTCTTACTTCACTCTCCCTTGTAGCAGTTATTTGTATGCAATATTGAGACTTTGTTACATCAAAAGGTGGTTCAGAATGGAGCTTAGATAGAATACCCAATGTAGAGTTAAGAAGATCTAAGTTCAAATCCTTCCCTAAGCAGTTACTAGATGCATGAACTGGAGCAAGTCACTTAATCTCTCTCAACTCCAATTTTCTCATTTATACAATTAAGATAATAATAGCACCTACCTCACAAAGTCATCTTCATGAGAATATAAGATAACCTAAGTAAAGTAAATCTGAGAGAGAGAGAGAGAGAGAGAGAGAGAGAGAGAGAGAGAGAGAGAGAGAGAGAGAGATGGGAAAATACATTTTATCAAATAAGATAATCTTTGAAAACCTTAAAGCATCAGAATGTTAGCTGCTGTTGTTGTTTCATCCTCCAAACCTGGTATAGTGGTCGGTTATTGGTGCTAGAATGAATGAATGGAATTAATGACCAAAAACCAAGTTCATTTCTTTCTCCTAAATCTACTCATCCTTATGATTTCTGTCTAACTTATTCAAAATCTTAGGGATTATCTTTGACTCTTTTCTCTCCATTGGCATCTAGTTTCCAAGCCTGTTTAACTCTATCTCTTTATCATTTCTCAAATCTATCTCTCTGCCTTTATTCCAACTGGCACTAATTTAATAATAAATCTTCCTGATGCCATTCTCCACCACCCTCAGCACCCCCCAACCGCTCCTTCATACCATTATCACAATAGTTTTTGTTAGGCATAAATGTAGACATAACATTTTTCTGCTAAAAAAAAAATTCAGTGGTTCCCTTTGCATGATATCCAATAGACTCCACAATCTGGCACCACCCTAGCTTTCTAGCCTTATCTCAAACTGCTAAAGAGTAGGGCTGACTATGTTACTCCCTTATGAAGCAAGCTCCAATAGCCCTCTCTTGGACCAAATAAAAAGTCCTCTGTTTGACACTGAAAGCCTTTCACAATCTTATTCAAGCCTCCTTTTCCAGACTTATAAGACAATAGTCTTCTTCATGGACTCTGTCTCAGCCACTCTAGCCAACTGGTTGTCCTTCACATGTGACATTTCAATTTCAGGCTCCATACCTTTGCATAGTCTATTCCCCTTGACAGGAATGAACTAACTTCTCACTTCCATGTCTTAGAATTTCTAACACCAGTAAAGGTTCACCTCATAGCACCTCCTACATATGATCTTTTCTAATCTCCAAACTCCTGATACCTCCAGCCCAAAATGATTTTGTACATATTTTGTATAAACTATTATGTGTACCCATTGTTCTCCTGATAGAACATAAGCTCTGGGAGGAGAGGAATTATTTTATTTTATTTTTTGTATTTATATCCCCAGTGTTTCACACATAATAAACATTTGGGAATGTAGATTGATTAATTGAATCCATATATTCTATAGAACAGGAAAACTTGACTAATCAGGTCCAAATAAATGTCTTCCTCACCTCCATGCCTTTCCTCACATAGTTTCTTAGAATCCAGTGTTTAGAATGTTTAATTTTTATCTACTTTTATTTGTTTTAATCTATCATTTTTTATTTATTTTAGTCTCTTATAAGCCTGATACCTTGATCCATATCAAAAAGTAGGAATCATCCATTTATCACTTGTATCAATTGTAACCTCAACCTTGCAAACTAATATGAGTTGAAAAACAGACATCAAAATTAAAAATGGATTTTCAACTCAAGCCATTCACAAAAAATACCACCATATAGAAAAATTGTCAGGGTACATAACTATAAGAATCCATAATACCATATGGTGACATATGAGAGTATTTCAGGATTAGCCAGAATTGAAATTACATGGGCAGCTAAATGGCTCAGTGGATACAGCACTGTGGCTAGAGTCAGCAAGATCTGAATTCAAATCAAACCTCAGACTCTTGCTAGTTGTGTGAAGCTCAGCTAGTCACTTAGTGTCTGTTTGTTTTAATATGCTGGAGAAGGAAATGGTAAACCACTCCAGTATCTTTGCTAAGAAAACCTCATGGACAGTATGGTCCACAGGTTCATGGATAGCTGGACATGACTACACAACTGAAAAACAGCAAGGCACTGTGGTAAACACTGGGGATAAAAAGAAAGCAAAAAAACTGTCCCTGCTTTCTAGGAGTTCAATCTAATAAGGAAAACAACATGCAAACAGCTATGTGCAAAAAGAATACGTACAAGGTAAATTGAAGATATTCTCAGAGGAGAGAAGAAGGAGGTCTATGAAAGATTTCTTGCAGAAGGTGGGGCTGAGATATGAAGAAATTTAGGAGGAAGAGATGAAGAAGAACAACATTCCAGGTATAGGGAATAACCAGAGAAAACAGTCAGAATCAATAGGGGACAAACTATCAAAAAAATGATAGAGATAGAAAAAAATAACAATAAAATTCACCTGGAAGAGCAAAAGATCAAGAATATCTAGGGAATTAATTAAAAAAATACAAAGAAAGGTGGTGTAGTAATACCAGATCTCAAACTGTATTATAGAGCAGTAATCATCAAACTATCTGGTACTGGCTGAGAAACAGAGTGATGGATCAGTGAATAGATTAGGTGCTCAAGACATAGTACTAAAATAACCGCAATAATCTATGTTTGGAATAGATTAGGTATACAAGATGTAATAAATGACCATAGTAACCTGACCTATGTTACTGTGGTCATTTATTACTGTCTTGTATACTTTTCCAGAAGTCATTATTTGACCAAAAATTTCTGGGAAAGTAGAAAATAATAAGGCACAAACTAAAGTTAGACCAACATCTTACACAGCATACCAAGATGAGGTCAAAATAGGTACATGATATAGACATAAAGAGTGATACCCTAAACAAGTTGGAAGAGCAAGGAATAGTCTACCTGTCAGATTTTTGGAAAAGGGAAGAACTTCTGACCAAACGAGATAACATTAGAAAATGAAAAACAGATAATTTTGATTATATTAAATTTAAAAGTTTTGCACAATTGAAACCAATGCAGTAAAGATTAGAAGGAAAGCAGAAAGTTGGAAAACAATCTTTACAGCAAGTATCTCTGATAAGAAGCCTAATTTCTAAAATATATAGAGAATGGAATCAAATTTATAAGGATACAAGTCATTCCCCAACTGATAGATGGTCAAAGAATATTAATAGGCAATTTTTAGATGAACAAATCAAAGCTATTTATAGTCATATGAAGAAGTGCTCTAAATCACTTTTGATTAGGAAAAATGCACATTAAAACAACTTTGAGGTACCACCTCACACCTAGAAGATTGGTTAATATGATAAAAAAAAAAAAAAGGAAAATGGTCAATGTTGCAGAGCATGTGGGAAAATTGGGACACTAATGCACTGTTGGTAAGGTTGTGAACTGATGCACCTATTCTGAAGAGCAATTTGGAAGCCTTCCCAAAGGGCTATAAAACCATGCCTATCTTTTGATCCAGCAATACCACTACTAGGTTTGTATCTTAAAGAAATAATGAAAAACGAAAAAGGACCTACATGTAAAAAATATTTATAACAACCTTTTACATGGTGACAAAATATTGGAAATTGAGGGAATGTCCATCGTTTGAGAAATGGCAGGACAAGCCATGGTATATGAATGTACTGGGATACTATTGTGCAGTAAGAAATGATGGACAGGCAGATTTCAGAAAAACCTGGAAAGACTTGTATAAGCTTATGCAAAGTGAAATGAGCAGAACCAGGCAAACATTGTAACAGCAACAGCAACATTGTGTGATCAACTATGAATGTCTTAGCCCTTCTCAGCAACACAGTGATCCAAGACAAATACAATGAGCTCACTGTGGAAAATGTTATCCATATCCAGATAAAGAACTAATGGACTCTGAATGAAGATCAAATCACACTTTTTAAACTTTATTTTTTTCATGGCTTTTCCCCTATTGGTCTGTTTCTTCTTTCACAACTGTGACTGATATGGAAATATGTTTTACATGGTTGGACATATATCTATATCAAGTTGCTTACCATTTTAGGAAGAGGGGAAGGGAGTAAGGGAGAGAGAAAAATTGGAACTCAACCACTTGTAAAAATGAATGCTAAACATTGTCTTTACATATAATTATGAAAAATAGAACATAATTTTTAAAAAAGAATCAACAAAGAATATGTTGGATGTGAGAAATAGTAAAGAGGTCACTTGTCACTGGATCACAAAGCATGTGGGAATGAATAAGGTATAAGATAACTGGAAAGGTAGGAAGGAGCCAGATTATTGTGAGCTTTTAAAATTTATCCTGTAGGTAGTAGAATTTACTGAATTTGGAGAGAGAGTGTAATATGGTCAAATTTGCATTTAAGAAAGATCAGTTTGAAAACTGAGTAGCAATTAAGAGATCATTGGTAACTTCAGAGAAAGCAGTGATGATGAAGTCAGAAGTCACACTCAGAGTTAAGAGAGTAAGAAAAAAAAAAGGAAGCCCCTATTGTAGACACATTGTCAAGAAATTTAGCCATAAAAGGGAGGATACAGAATGATAGCCAGCAAGTATGGAAGGATGGTATTAAGGAGGGGAGAGGAGGAGAGGGAAAGAAAGAGAGGAGAAGAGAAGACAGGACAGGAGAGCAGAAAATGCTGTCTACCTCCAGAGAGAGAAATGAGGAACTCTACATGCAAATTGAATTATAATTTTTCTCACTTAATTTTTCTGCTTTTTTTTTTGCAATGTGGCTAATATTGAAATATGTTTTGTGTGATTTCACATGTATAAGTGAGATCATATTGCTTGCCTTCTCAGTGGGTGGAAGAAGAATAGGAGAGAGGGAGAGAATTTGGAACTCAGGTTTTTAAAAGAAAATGATAAAAGTGAATAATAAAATTTTGAGTGAAAAAAATACTTGTTAAAAATAAAAATAATTAGTGAGTGTAGGGATGATAGAGGAGCCAATCTTCTGGGGAAGACAGGATGGAGTAGGATCACTAATCCATGTAAAACAATTTGGCTTGGGCAGGAGAAGAGCCAGCTTCTCATGTAAGACAAGATTAAAGGAGGATTTAGTAACAGAAGCCACTATCAGGAGGATGGAAGAAAGAGAAGTAGCTCTCAGCAAATGACCTCAATTTTTTCAGTTAAATATAAGGCAAGGTTTTCAGTTGAAAGGGTAGAGAAGAAGGAGACATGAGAGGTTTAAAGAGGTATGAAAAGTTTAGAAAAACTCCCTAACAATTAGAGCTCTCTGAAAGCATGTAGTATGAGCAGCTTCTGAAAATGGTATATTGTAAGTCTTCAGACAAAGTCTAGGTGGCAATTTTGCAGGGGTGTTGGTGCAATGTGATTTGCAATAGACGTGTGGCTTGTCTAATGGTTGGCACTCTGGACACTGAACCCAGTAATCCAAGTGGATATCCTGATTCAACCTACAAAGTGTTGCTTGCTGGTTCCATAACTGCTCCTTTTCTTCCTCTTGTTTCTGCAACTGATATTTTTGAGGCAGGGTTGTATGGAAGAAAGAGGATTGGAATTCAAGTGAGAAGACACTAGTTCAATTCTGTCTATTCTATAACCTGTCTGACCTAGGCAAGTCATTTATATTCTCTGAAACTCAATTTCCTTATTTGTAAAATGGAGACTTAGGACTAAAAGATGTCTGTGGACCCTTCCAGCTTTAAATCTATGTATAAAAGGAAATCTATCTCCATGGCTAGTTTTCCAATCCTGAAATTCTGGGATCCTGGGAATCCTTTTAAGCTACAAAATAGTATGGCTTCTCAGACTACTTTTAATGCCCCTTAATACTCTGCTCTGCATTATATTTAAATAGATACATACATTATTACAATCCCTTAATAAGCATTGTGGCTATCAATGTGTTACCTCTTGAATATAATAATATCTCACTTGAGGCCAAAAGAAATGAAAGCTTAACCTCCAATTGACCCATTTTTAAAGCAATTGACAAAACGGATTGTTTCAATGGTAAAGTTCAGTTTGTCCCAGTAGAGGAGCTTATCTACTGCATAATATCTGAATTGAATTGATGCTTAGATAACATGATCACTAGCACACTAAAGAGGAGTTACTGACAAACTCTTCGGGACAAGTCCAACTAAAGAGAATCTGAAGCTCAAGATCTAGAAAGCTCTGAGTTCTTCACTCACTGAAATATCATGGGAGTATCTCAAACCTGTCCTCAAATTCTAAAATCCCAGGAGGGCTCAAACAACCTGCAGTGAGGATGTGACTCTTGGAAAGCCAAGTCACTCCCAATAAGTGAGAATTCACAGAATCGAAGAAATTCATCATTGGAAGAAACTTCAGAAGCCTTCTAGTACAGCCCTTACCTGTATAGGAATCCAGCATTAAACATTTCCAACAATTGTTCATGTAGTCTTTGTCCAAAGATCTCTAGTGAGTGGGAGGAATCCAATACCATGAGACGGTATGTGTATTCCACTTTTGGATAACACAAATTGCTAGGAATGTTCTCTGGGTAACTCAGGGCAAGTTAGTTAACCTCCATCTAAGTTTATTCATCTGTAAAACGCGAATAATAGCACCTGCCTCACAGAATTGTTGTATCAAATGAGATATTTGTAAAACATTTAATACTATGCCTGACACCTAGAAGATATTTAATAAATGCTTGTTCCCTCCCTCTTTTCCTGATCCCTTCTGATTCAAGTCATCCCCTAACTATTGTGGTGCCGTGGTAGACAGAGTCCTGGACCTGGAATCAGGAAGACCTGAGTTCAAATCTCACCATAGGCACTTACTACCTGAGTGGTCCTGGGCAACTCACTTAACCTCATCTGCCTCAACTTCCTCCTATATTAAATGAGGATAATACTGTTGCCTACCTCCCAAGGTTGTTGTGAGGATTAAATGAGATATACCTTTGACAAACCTTCAAAGTACTATATAAATACTATTTCTATTATTATTTTAATTTTATTATGATCATATACCAAACCTTCTTCTCTCTTTACTTCTGCTCACTACTTCTAGCTCTGCTGTTTGATGACAAGTACAACAAATCTGATCACTCTTCACTAATCTCTTCTGGTTCTCCTCCAACAACATGTCTGACTGCTCCTTGGTCTCCTTTGCTGGTTCATCATTGACATCACACTCCTTAATTGTGGTTCTATAACCATAATATTCTCCTGGACCTTATTTTTTCCCCTCTATGCCCTTTCACTTGATGACTTCATTAACTTCCAAGAGTTTAATTATCATCTTTCTGCAGCAATCTTTCAGCTCTATATATGCAGCACTGATCTCCCTCCTGAGTTATTGTCCCACATCACCAACTGCCTATTGGACATTCCCAAAGACATCTCAAACTCAGATGTCCAAAACAGAACACATTATCTTTCTCCCAAAATTCACCCCTCTCTGAACTTCCCTAGATCTGTCAAGGGCACAGCCAACTTTCTAGTCTCTAGGACACAACTTTGGCACCATTCTTCACTATTCTTCTCTCCTCATATGTCCATTCAATGGCTAAATCTTTTCATTTCTACCTCCACATCTCTCATATTCCATCTTTCCTTTTTATTTACATAGCAACCACCCTAGTTCAAGCCCCCATCACCTCTTACATGGACAATTGCAATAGTCCAAAAAGAGAAACTCCTAGGAACATTGTGGCCAAATTCCAGAGTTCCCTGGTCAAGGAGAAAATATTGCAAGCAGTTAGAAAGAAACAATTCAAGTATTGTGGAAATACAATCAGGATAACACAAGATCTAGCAGCTTCTATATTAAGGGATCAAAGGGTATGGAATAGGATATTCCAGAAGTCAAAGGAACTAGGACTAAAACCAAGAATCACCTACCCAGCAAAACTGAGTATAATACTTCAGGGGAAAAAATGGTCTTTCAATGAAATAGAGGACTTCCAAGCATTCTTGATGAAAAGACCAGAGTTGAAAAGAAAATTTGACTTTCAAACACAAGAATGAAGAGAAGCATGAAAAGGTAAACAGCAAAGAGAAGTCATAAGGGACTTAGTAAAGTTGAACTGTTTACATCCCTACATGGAAAGACAATATTTGTAACTCTTGAAACTTTTCAGTATCTGGGTAGTTGGTGGGATTACACATACACAGAGAGAGACAGAGTGCATGGAGTGAATTGAAGAGGATATGATCATATCTTAAAAAAATGAAATTAAGCAGTGAAAGAGAAATATATTGGGAGGAGAAAGGGAGAAATGGAATAGGGCAAATTATCTCTCATAAAAAAGGCAAGCAAAAGACTTTAGTGGAGGGAAAAATAGGGGAGGTGACAGAAAAACATGAAGTTTACTCTCATCACATTCGACTAAAGGAAGGAATAAA
The DNA here is from genome assembly GCF_028372415.1 of Notamacropus eugenii. Classification (NCBI taxonomy): domain Eukaryota; kingdom Metazoa; phylum Chordata; class Mammalia; order Diprotodontia; family Macropodidae; genus Notamacropus; species Notamacropus eugenii. The sequence goes on from NC_092875.1 coordinate 271,433,846, forward strand.
ATGCACAATCATTTTGGTATGAAAACCTATCTTACAATACAGGAAAGTGGGGGAGAAGGGGATAAGCAGGGGAGGGGGGATGATGGAAGGGAGGGCAATGGGAGGAGGGAGCAATTTGAGGTCAATACTCATGGGGAGGGACAGGATCAAAAGAGAGAATAGAAGCAATGGGGGGCAGGATAGGATGGAGGGAAATATAGTTAGTCTTATACAACACGACTATTATGGAAGTCTTTGCAAAACTACACAGATATGGCCTATATTGAATTGCTTACCTTCCAAAGGGAGTGGGTGGGGAGGGAGGGATGAAGAGAAGTTGGAACTCAAAGTTTTAGGAACAACTGTCAAGTACTGTTCTTGCTACTAGGAAATAAGAAATACAGGTAAAGGGGTATAGAAAGTTATTTGTCCCTACAGGACAAAAGAGAAGAAGGGGACAAGGGCAGAGAGGGATGATAGAAGAGAGGGCAGATTGGTGATAGGGGCAATTAGAATGCTCGGTGTTTTGAGGAGGGGGGACGGGAGAAATGGGGAGAAAATTTGGAACACAAAATTTTGTGAAAATGAATGTTAAACGTTAAATAAATAAATTTAAAAAATAAATAAAACATAAAAAAAAAGAAAAACCAAGGAATAAAAAAAATACCCATTGTTTAGACAATTGTATGCAAATGAATAGACATCTCATTGACCTGGTGCCAAAGAGAGGCACTTTGCAAGGACAGTGAGCTGAGAATAGATTTGAGTAGTAGGAGAAAGAGATTATGCTGGATTGGTTTTAGGAAATTACATAGTAGATGTGTTTTGTATTTACATAACAAACATTTCCAAATTCCTACTACTACATGAGAAGTCTCTTATAGTAAAGTAAAATTGTTAATAAAAACTAAAAATAAAGTAACTTCATCTTAATATGCATGCAGCATTTCTTACCTCCCTATTTTTTTAAATAACCAGAAATCTATTTTTCCTCCATCCTACTAAAAAAAGAAAAAAAGAGAGAAAGAGATTTCTTATCACAAATATACATAAACAAAACAAATTCCCTCGATGGCTGTATACTATACATATATAATTCTACACCCTAAATCTAGCCCTAATAATTCAATGATAATTATTAGATGTTAAATCCATCAGGGTGAATGAGTTGTTCAGGGAGGACTAGCACCTCTAGTGTGAGGGCTTGCTGAACCCTTTTCAGGGATGCTAATCCTCCTTCACCCAACTCTGAACCTGCGGCTCCAAGAAGCTGGAGCATCTTGGCAAATGGGATAAACCAGGTGGAGGGTAAACAACAAGCCTCAAGCCCATTGGTGAGTTAAGGAAATGTCTATCCCAAGCATGTGAATACTCTCCCTCTGCTGGAATGGGCAGATGAAAACAATTTGTTCTAGCAGACATAAAGGTGGCTGAAGTGGGCACTATGGAGTCCTGCATCCAGGACTTTTAACTTTTGTCCTGCCACTGGACTTTGGTGACTCTGGAAGAGAGAGTGAGGTTGATGATTTTGTGCAATTCTGCCTCACTTAAATCCTATTCACACACAAATGAAGATGCTATTGGTCTTCTTCAAAAATGAAGAGCAAAACCACATTAAATCCATCACCTCTATGTAATAAATAGCATATTTCATTATTGGTCTTTGGAAATCGTGAATGGTCCTTGCACTGATCATAGTTCTTAAACTGTCAAAGTTGCTTTTATGCTGTCACTCTTACTGTATAAATTGCTTTCCTGGTTCTGCTCATTTCAATTTTCATTGGTTTGTAGAAGTCTTCCAGTTGTCTGCTTTTGTAACATTGGTGTTATGCCATAAACTGTTCTTATTCTACTACTTCACTCTGCATCACTTCACAGAAGTCTTTGCATGTCTTCTTAAGAATCATCTATTTCTTACAGCACAATAGTACTTCACGACATTTATGTGCCCCAATTTATTCAGCAGGTCCTTAAATGATGGATAGTGCTTTTTAACGAGCCTAAACTACTCCCTCAAATAAAGGCACATCTTTTAGCATTAGTCTCCTACTGCAACCATGAGTCATGGGATACCACAATTTTTAAAGAATAAAAGTTTGGGGTCAACCATAAGGCAGTGGAAAGATGCAAAGTCAGGGGGGGGGAGGGTGTAGCCTGTGACACTTTATCAACAAAAGAATTGTTCAGGGGAAATAGAATACAAGATGTCATGAAAATGGTGTAAGAACAGAAAAGAAGATGGTCACTTGGTAAAAGCAAGGGATTACCAATGGACAGTCCACTAGTATCCAAAAAATTTCAAGACCTATAGAGCCTCATATTGAGTTGGCCTCTATGAAGGATTTATGAAAAGATAAGGACAAGAGTTATACAGGATGTGAAGTCCAGGAGATTCACTGTTGGATTCCATGTCAATGAGATCACAAATGTAAGTTTAAAAATCCCACTGTTGACTCATATTTAACTCACCAACCACTAAAATCTTTAAAAAAAAAGTTTTCTACGTAAACTGCCTCACCTCCTCCACCATGAACTTTCAAAGTTGGTTTTCAACCCAAATAAAAGATTTTACATTTGTTTTATTAAATGTGACTTTGTTGGATTCAGTTCAACTTTCTGTAATCTGGTAACCACCTATCACAGACTGCTATCACCTAAAAATGTAATAATCATGCCACCTATATCTCCATCTAAGGCATTAACAAAAAGTAAATAGCACAAGGTCAAGAACAGCTATCTGGAACACCCCATTAGAAACGTGTCTCTAAATTGACAAGTGACTGACTAATGACTACCCTAGCCAGAGACAGCCAGGTGACACCGTAAATAGAGTGCTGGACCTGGAGTCAGAAAAACCTGAGTTCAGGTCCAGCCTCAAGACTTACCGGCTATGGGACCTTGGGCAAAGTACTTAACCTTTGTCTTTCTCGGTTTCCCCAGTGGAAAATGGGCATAATAATAGCACCAAACTCACAGAGCTGTTGTAAAGATCAGATGAGATAATATGTGTAAAAGTACCCAGCACAGGGACTGGCACACAAGATGTTTAATAAATGTTTGTTCCCTTTCCTTCACTTTGGGTGTGGCTATTCAGCAAGTTCTATATCATCAAGTTATTGTTTAGCTTGAATCTTTCTATCTTATCTAAGAGGCAGGCATGAGAGAAGAGCAGAATTCTATGTGAATAGATCTATGTTGCATTCAGTCTCAGGGGACTTAATTGTTAAAATATCTCAACAGTATTTCCACAATCTAGTATCTCCCACAGGTATTGGACTGTGGAAGACCAGCAAGTTCCAAGAGGTGTAGTGCTTCTCTTGGGGACTGTTAGGATACTTCAAAAAGACCATAAGAATTTTTTATTTGAGAATGTATTTGTCTTTGAGACTGGGTCTCCCTATCTCCCCCAAGCTGGAAGTATAATCACCACTTGCAACTCTCAGCCTGGGCTGATTATTATAGAAGTTTTGACCTGTTCCATTTCTAGCATGGGTCAGTCTACTCTTCCTTTGATAGGTTGGTTTCACCACCACCCCAAGAGCTTGAATTTAGTGCAGACAGCAGGGCTAGGGCCCTGCTGCAACTCAGAACTCCCAAACTCAAGCAGTCTACCAATTTCAGCCTCCCCAAAGGCAGAGATTACAAATGTGAGTCACTGTGCTCAGCTGTAATAGTAATCCTATCATGCCATTTAGAGAATAGGAAAAGAATAACAGTAGCTATCATTTTTACAGCATTAGAAAGTTTATAAAGCATTTTGCAAATATTACCTTATTTTATTTTCACAATAACCTTGGGAGGTAAATGTTTTTATCATTCCTAATTTACAGATGAGGAAACTGAGGCAGGCAGAGATTAAATGATGACCAAGGTCACACAGCCAGAAAGGGTTAGATTTGAATCTGAGGCTAGATTTGAACTCCAGGCTTCCTGACTTCTACCTACCTGGACTGGTATGGTCATTGAAGGCTTTGTGATCAATATACAATTTCAGCTGGTTCCTTTCTGTCTCCATTGGAAAGTTGGGTAAAGTTGAATATAAGTCACAAGGTGGACGTAAATTTGACCTTAGAGTCACCTGGGTTCAAGTTCACCCTCTAATACATGTGCACTGTGACTCTAGGAAAACTATTTAACTTTTCTGTGTCCCAGGAAAGTCTCTAAGACTACAAATTGACAAGAAAGGTACTAATTTACACTGGTAGAGAAATTCATTTTTATATTTTATCTTTCTAATTATATGTAAAAACAATTTTTAACATTCTTTTTTTTTATTTTAAATTCCAAATTCTGTCTCTTTCTCCCCTCTCATTTAGAATGCAAGCAATTTGACAATTTGATATAGGTTAGGTTATGCAAAACATATTTCCCTGTTGTGAAAGAAAATACATCCTCCCCCAAAGAAAAAGAAAGTTTTTTTTAAAAAATCTTCAATCTGCATTCAGAACCATCAGTTCTTTCTGTAAAGGTAGATAACATTTTTCATCATAAGTCCCTCAGAATTGTCTTTGGATCATTGTGTTGCTGAGGAAAGCTAAGTCATTCACAGTTTATTGTCAATATTGCTGTTACTGCATACAGTGTCCTCCTGGTTCTGCTCACTTCACTTGCATCAGCTTATGTAAATTTTTCCAGTTTTTTCTGAAATTATTCTTCCTGTCATTTCTTATAGCACAATACTATTTCATTACAATCATATAATCATATACCTTGTTCAGCCATTCCACAGCTGAAGGACATTATCTCAATTTCCAGTTCTTTGCCATCACAAAAAGAGCTGCTATAAATACTTTTTCACATATAGGTCCCTTTCCCTTTGTCTTGGATCCCTTTGAGATCCAGAGCTAGTGGTGGTGTTTATGGCTCAAAGGTTATGTACAGTTTTATAGCCCTTTGAGCATAGTTGTAAATTGCCCTCCAGAATGGTTAGACCAGTTCACAACTCCACTAACAGTGCATTAGTGTCCCAATTTTCCCAAATCCCCATCATTTGTCATTTTCTTTTTCTGTCACGTTAATCATTCTGATAAGTATGAGGCAACACCTCATAGTGGTTTTATTTTGCATCTCTCTAATCAATAGTGATTTAGAGCATTTTTTTCATATAACTAGAGACAACTTTGATTTCTTCTTCTGAAAACTGCCCATTCATATCCTTTGACCATTTTTCAATTGGGGAAAGACTTACATTCTTATAAATTTGACTTTTATCAGAGTAATGCGATAAAAAAAAAGTTTTTCTTAGTTTTCCATTTTCCTTCTAATCTTGGCTACATTTGTTTTGTTTATATAAAACCTTTTTAATTTGATGTAATTAAAATTATCCATTTTGCTTCCCATTATTTCATCTAAGAGAAATTCTCTATTGGGAGCTTCCTACACAAATGAAATAATAGACTTAAGCTAAAAATGATGGTAAAGCAGTCAGGACCCTGACCCAGTTTGCTTTTCAAATTCTTCTAGACACAGCTCATTCTCAGTGTGTAAAGGGGGTTGCAGACCCTGACAGTATAGAGGAAGGATGGAGTCATTCAGCATGGTTCAACTCCTCCAAGAAGCCTTCATGGGTTTCTCTCAGGCAAAAGAAACTAGATGCCGTAATAGTGAGTTGGGAGTAGGAGGAAACGAGTTTAAATTGTGCCTCAGACAATTCCTAGCTGTGTGACTCCATGCAAATCACTTAACCTCTCTTGGTCTCAATATCATCCTCTATAAAATGGAGAAAATAATAGCACCCACCTCTCAGAGTTTTTCTGAGGTTTGAGATAATATATGCAGTGCACTTTGCCAACCTTCAAATGCTTTATAAGTACCAGATGTTATTATCATTGTTATTACATGAGTGCTTCTTTCTCTAACCTCACATAGAGCTTGGTACATCTCTTAAATTCTTCATAGGGTCTATTCTGCGCTATTGTTATTCTAATGTAAGCCCCTTGGAACAATTTTTTTTTACCTTTGCACCACCAGCAGCTAGGACACTACCTTGCCCACTTGAAGCACTCACCCAATATAAATTCAATATAAATTGAATTGAAATCAGTCACTCTACTTCATCATCACCACCGCCACTATCATCGTCATCATAGTTATCATCATCCACATCATCATCATGGCTAATATTTATATACTGCTATGTGCCAGGCACTGTTTTAAGTGCTTTACAATTATCTCATTTTATTCTCACAACCTGAGAAAAAATTAATATAATTCTGTATATCCCTCTGCATTCCTAATTTTTGTCACACCCCACTTCTGAAGGACAAGCAGTTTCTAAAGGGAGTGATCAAGCAATGTGATTCCTTCTAGCCCCCAAAGCTCATTAACCAGCTGGGGCTGGTCCCCTCCCAAGTAGACCCTTGCCTTTTGTTTGCCCAGTAAGCAGGGAAGTCAGTTTAGCTAGGCCCTCCCCAGGGGATTGCTCCTGTTCTTGCTTTCTAATCAGTTAGGCGTGATGTGATCTATACAGGGGAGACCAAACCAAGGAAAACCTGGTTGACGTGTCTTCTGTTTTTCTAGCCAAGATTGGGAGAGGCAGCTGGGTCTCAGAGAGGGACCTAATCAACCACATCTGAAGGCCAGTCAACTTTTCCTAGTTGCAGACTACTACTTTCACTTTAGGATTAGACCTACACACCCCCATAACTCCCAAAAAAGATGAAGCAATAGGAAGGAGCTGAAAACTCTTAATGCACCTCCTCGTTAAAATGTCTACAAACAGTGATTGCTTTGCCTTTCTTTACCAGGGGAAATCCAAGTGATGTGATCTCAATCCTGACTGTCATCCACAGTCAGTCAGAAGAAGACATACCTATATTGCTCAGGATTTTGCTCTGTCAGCTTGCTAATTGTTGAAAAAGACCTTGTCAGTCCTTGCTCAAGGTCTTTGGTCATCTACAGGGCCAATAACCCAGTCTATTGGCTATTGTTAGCCTAACTAACAGATTGATCATGCTTGGAACTTTGTCTCTAAGAAATTCTATTTTTGAAATACCCATCCTTTATTATCAGGGCACATTCCCCTGTTAATAAGTGATATCTTACTCAAACAATTGCCTCTGTTTACTTTTTTGTTAAATTTCACTTTCAAGAAACCATAGCACATTCCAAGCACTGTGCTAGGTATGCAAAACAAGTACTGAAACAATCCCTGCCTGCAAGGACCATATATTCTAACATGAACTGAACTGCCCTGGTGTGCAACAGAGCAAAACCACTAAGAGGCCATACAAAAGTACCAACTCCAGTGAAGCAGCTGCCAACAGCGTTTTCCATGCCAAGCTACAGAGAGGGCTGAATAAAAGGGGTGGATAGAAAAGACTATTACAAATGAACCCATGTTTAAGGAGGGACTCCAAACCAGCCATCTCTTCATTTCCCACTTGGCTGCACTCTTTTGGACTTCCTCATCTTGCCATCATGACCCAGGAGCCTCATCATTGGGAAATCTCAACATCCAGCAAAATATAATCAGCCTTGGTACTCATCAGTAGCTTCTGTCATTCTGATAGGGAATATACAGCCATGTACTCATGGAAGGTATGGCCAGCCTTCTTTTCATTTCCCACAGGACTACACTCTTTTGGACCTCCTTGGACTTTTCAATCACATCCCTCTACAGGGTTTCAATCACATCCTTCCCCCACCATTTTCAGCTTCCTTTTGTGTCTTATCTTCCCCCATTAGGCTGTAAGGTTCTTAAAGGCAGGGACGGTCTTTCCTTTTCATTTTTGTATTTGTATCCTCATCACTTAGCACAGTGTCTGGCACATAGTAAGTCCTTGCTAAATGTTTATTAACGGACTGGCTGAAAATACTATAGGATTCTTATTCAAAGCTCTTTGGTGAATTGTACTGTAGTAAACTTGCCATTGGGGAGCATAACGCCCAGGATTCCAAGCAGTAGCTCCCTCTGAGTCTGCAGGTGACTTGGAAAAGGGGAAATAAAGAAAAAGTGTTCACATTATAGAGACCTCGTTGGATGCTTCTGTGTCAATATGTTTTATAACTGAGATGATAGTAATCTCAGCAGATGAGTTAGGCTTCAAATAGTACTTATGACATTTAATTCCTGTGTAACCTTGGGTAAGCCACTTTATTGCTATGTGCCACTGTTTCCTTATTTGTAAAAGAAGGTGTTTGAACTATATGACTCTAAGGTTCTTTCCCTAAATCTATTATCCTTTAACTAAAATCACCTATCATAACACCAGGCATTGAATGATGTGGAAAGAATCAGTTGTTCCTGAGTTGGGGTACTCTCCTAGAGATTTTTGTAGGAGAAGAATATCTCTGAATATCCAAGTTGAATCTAATCAAAAAGCACTTATTGAAGACCTACTACGTGCGAGGCAGTATGCTAAGCTCCAGGAATTTTAAAAAAGGCAAAAAAAAGCTCTTCTCTCTGCTGCTCTAAAGAAGGTCTAATGAGTCTAATCCATTCTATAAATGACCAATTGGTATAGCCTTTCAGGAAATCTATGACTTATTAGGAGAGGGACACCCCCCAAAGAATCTCCAGCCTTCATGTAGGTAAGAACTATTGCCATTAAGGTAATAATTACAAGGTCATTGAGATGAGAATCATAGTGGTAGAAGTAGATATCCTAGAAAGAGGTCCACCATACCAATTTACAGAAGTGACTTAACCTTAAGAGTCTAGAAAGGAAGCTGGGGGTCATATGACATGTCCCCCATCCTGACCTGGACAAATCCAAAAATCCCGATCCTGCCAGTTGATGCTGAAACTGCTCCCTCAACTAATTTTGGAAAATTCAATGGCCTTTACTCAGTACTCATCCTTGATATCTCTGAAGTTTTTCATACTGTTGACTATTCCATCATCCTGGATACCCTTTACTTTCTCAATTTTCACTATGCTTCTCTCTCCTTATTCTTCTTCTACTTGTCTCACTATTATTTCTTAGTGTCTGGTCCCTAACCATAATTATCACCACATCTCTGTCCTGAGCTCTTTTATCTTCTCTAGATATATTCTTTCTCCTGGTGATCTCATCCATTATCATCTCCATGGAGATGAATGACAAATTTGCAAATCCAGCCTTCTTGTGTCTCCTGAGCTCCATTCCTGCATCACAACTACCTCATGAACATCTCTACCTGGATGCCCCTTAGCCACCTCAAGAATTCATAAATTACCCACCCCCAAAAAATGCCACTCCTTGTAATTTTCATATTTTTCTAGTTAAGTGGTCTACTATCTTTCAGTTACCCAAATTCATAAACTTGGAGTCACAGCTACTAGTTGATGACAAGGGTAAGAGCTCAGAACTTGGAATCAGGAACACCTGAGTTCAAATCCCACCTGACACTAGTCATGTGATCATGGGCAAGTCATTTAACCTCTCTGAGTCTCAGTTTCTTCCTCAGTAAAATGGAGACAATAGCACCTGCCTCACAGGTAGGTGTTGTGAAGATAAAATGAAATTGTAAGTTCAATATTTTGCAAACCTTAAAATGCTATATAAATGTTGGATATTATTATTAATTGTTACTATTATTAATCTATTCCCTCTCCTTCACCTCCAGTTATGACCCATCAACTGCCAAAACTTGTCAATTCTATCTCCACACCAACTCTCCCACATCCATCTTCTTCCTTACAACCACCACTCTTATTCAGTCCCTCATCACCTCGAACTATGGTAGCCCTCACTCACTCAAAACAAAATCAAGTGCAAGTCATGTCATCATTTCTCTGATGGCATGGTCTTCTTCAGCAGTGAAGGACAAACACATCTCTAACTATGGTAACACCTCTTAATATGGCAATAGCATTCTAATTGCCCTCCTAATTTCTAAGCTCTCCTCTCATCCTTCATATAGTTGCAAAATCTAGCACTTCCCTGCTCCAAAACTCCAGTGGCTCCCAATTGTCTCAAGGACAAACCACTCAGCTTGACATTTAAAGCCCTTTACAACCTGACTCCAGGTTACCATTCCAGACTTACTTCACATTACATATTCCCCTTCACACAGTTTTTGTTCCAAACAAAATAGCCTACTTTCTATTCTGTTTTCAGCACACCATCTTTGGCCTATGTGCCTTTGTGTTGTCTCACATAACTAGAAAGAATTCCTTTCTTATCTCCATCTCGTGGAGTCCTTCAAGGCTCAGCTCAGGTTCCTCCTCCAATAAGAAGTCTTTCTTGATCACCCTAGATGTTCCTGCTCCCTCCCCAAATTATCATGCACTTACATGTGCTTACATGATGAATCTTCTCATAGAATACAAGCTCATTGAGAGTAAGAGATCTTGTTCTTTTGAATTCTTTTATCACCAAAACCTGGCACATAAAAAGTGCTTGATAAATTTTGGATTTAAAGTCCAACATTTCTATTACACATATTTTTTTCCAGAGGCATGTAGTCTAAATAATGTACGCCCATGCCAACATCTCTCTGCATCTTTAAAATTCCAAAGGAATCACAAATTTGGAACGTGGAAAAAAGAAGAAATGTGATGACCTGTCAAATTAACGGGAAGATAATGCTTTAAAGAATCCAAGCCAGACCTATTGTCCTCAATATGTGGACAAACTAAATAAACATAGTTCTTTGGCAAGAATCACTGAAACATCTGTTGGCAATTGGCATATTCCTCCTCTTTTCCCCTTGGTGAGATTGTTACCCTTTGGAAAATAGGTTATTCTGCATTTCAATCTCTCTTCTTTCAGTACAGCTTGGGGTGGTGATGGTGGGGAGGAATGTGAACATTTATTTTGACAGGAAGTGCTGTGAAATACTAATTTAACTCCCTGCTGGTTTCCGCATTTCAAGTGCAGATCCCTGTGACAACATCATCAAGCCAGAGCCAGATGAGAGCGGTAATGAGTTGCAATGCTCAACAAAACTGTTACACACTATGCTTATCCTATTTTCCTCTATCTGTCAGCATCCTTGGCATTTCAAATGTATTTTAAGGCAATATGTGTACATCCTCCTCTAAAGGTCAGTGGAGACTTCTGTGAAAGGAGAAGTAGGGGATGTGATGGAAACAATTGATCATTTACATATGCCCACATAAAAGACTATCAAGGGATAAAGATTATTATTTCCTTCAGAACCAAATCAGGATTCCATATAATGTATGTGAGCAAACTTAAGTCAGATTTGTTTCTAATATCAGGGGGTTTTTACTTGTTACTACATTACCACCATCATCATCATGCCTAAATTCTTAACATTCATTTGACTGTTGAATTGGCATGTCAATGCTAACAACATGATAAATTGTTTTAAAATTAGACATCATGTGTGTTAATTTTCATTTATCTACTGGGAAGCCAAGGCAGCATCACAAAGTGGATAGAGGGATGGCCTTGGAGCTTGAAAGACCTGAATTCAAATCTAGCCTCTGACATATACTGCCCGTGGACCATGGTCAAGTCCCTTACCCTCTCAGTGCTCTAGGCAACTCTAAATCAAGACTATATGGAGATGTTAACCTGGGGGTGGGGAGGTTCCTTACCAGGGAGTTTCCTATGCCACTGAAACCACAGGCCCTAGCCCCTTATCTCTGAGATCCATGCCTGTCAGATTTTTATCAATATCATAACATTTCCTTCAGAAATTTTCCTACTATTCTGAGCATTTAGTTTGTCCTTTACAATAGTCTGAAATCCCAGACCTATTTTGAAAACGATTTCTCTTCTAGTTCTTGATTTTATATGACACCAACAATAGCAAATGATTGGTGTGATCCTTAATTCCACCTGTATTGGAGCCGTTGATTTTTTGAAAAATAGTTTGTTGGTTTCCTTAAGGAGAGTTTCTGGGGTTTTTTCTTCTTTTTTAGCGACATGATTTTTTCTCTCCTCTAATGAGTCAAAATCACCCTTTTGATTGGTCTTACCACTGAGCTATGAGTGCCCCTGTAATGCTGTTGTCAAGCTTGCTACCATCTGAAGATTCTGCTTTAATTTTTAGCCAGAAATTATGAAGATGATTTGTTTCTTCTTCCCTCCTGTGCCCGTAACCCAACAATCCTTTTTGTATTTCCTGGACTTCGAGGGGTTCTGATCTTTGATTGTGACTGATCCTTGGGTAATTTAGAAGAAAGCAAGGGCCTCGACCTTTTATTCTTCAAGAGTGCCTGAAGATGTAGAAGTCCCCTTTTAATCCTATCAGTCACTTCAGGGGTTCAGAGGAAACAACTCACTGAAGAATGAAAGGGGCATTCAGTGGGCATGAATTAATGTCACTTAAGTATCTTCAAGTAATAAAAATGTGCTGGTGAATTAACAGCTTAACCCTGGGAGAATATCGTGATTTATTGTCCATGTCATCCTGGTTGAACTGTGAAAATAATCTGCTACTTACCATAGGTCAAGAAGTCAGTAAAGCAGGAATATGTACACATGTGAATATGCAGTCTTTAGGTGGTTCTGGGCACTCTCGAACTGGAATACAAATTACTTGATGCATAACCTTTAGAATTAATGAATTTCTATACAACTTTTTTTTCTGGAACAAACTTCCAAATCCTAGTGCAGCGTATTAATACTCACTAAAAGCTGAGGGATATTTATAGTTTCCTAAACGAACCAACTTAATAGTGCCATCAGAACAGAAATAGACTTAATTGAATGTCTTCCACACCTGTCCCAGGAGTCTTTCAATTCTCGTGCAAAAAGATATAGTTTAACACAGATGCTTCGTTAATAGATTATTCCTATCTTTCTTCTTTTTCTAAACAAGCTGTATGCCAAGAATTTACCGTCTCTAATGACTTCTATTCATTGTTTCCTAGACTTCCTTGTGCCAAACAAAATAAAAACAATTCCTCTTGAGTCACTTAGAACTGCAGCCTGAGAGGTAAAATGTCTAGGAAATAGATCTCAAACTCAGGAGCCCAGAGTTTTAAGTCCATCTCATCATTACATTAATTTGGAGCTTTTACTGGTTACTCACTCTCCCTGGACCAGTTTCGTCATGTAGGAAACAAGGTTCACCATAGAAATTGTGAGGAAGAGCTAATACAAAATGTTCTATGCAAGCACCAGTCACATATCCAAATGGTGATGATGGTGCCTTAATTCTCCATTGCCTTTTTGGAGAGTATCAAAATGTTTGTGCTTTTATGGTAGCACATATTCTTGAAATTTCTGCTGCTGGGGAGGCTGAGGCTAGTGGATCCCTTGGGCTCAGGAGTTCTGAGCTGCAGTAGGAAAGGAAAAAAAGAGGAGAAGAAGGAGAAGGAGGAAGAGGAAGACAAGGATGAAGAGGGGAAATAGGAGGAGAAGAAAGAGCTACAACAGCCCAGTGGAGGGTGAGATCAGAAGAAACATGATATGCTCTAGAGAGATATAATAATGCCCAATCAGGTACAATAAACATAACATCACCAGAAGGGAATGTCGGTAGGTTGTCATCATCGGAAGTATGCATTGTCCCTCCACACATGTCTAGGCTATACATGTGTTTGCTCCCCCGTATTTGATCTCTATGCATGATCTCTATAACATCCTCCCACTGATAGTATATAGATAAATATTTGCGTGTGTGTGTGTGTGTGTGTGCAGATATAACTATATCTACACGTACATTTCGGGAGAAATAAGTCTCCATTTTATTGGGGGGGAAGGGAAAAAGGGAATGTTCTGTTACTATTTTTTATTGTTATTTTGTTAAATGCTTTTTCTTTGAAGTAATTGTACTCCTCTAGTTTATTAATAAAAGTAAACATGAGTGGGGGTTTGTGAGCTATAGCTCTAAGCAGTTGTAGATCCAAAGAGTATTTTTTTGCAGTAGCTTTTAGCAGATCCACATATGTTAAAGAGTGGCTCAAGTGCTATATCTACTATGCAGTATTTACTCATGTCTGTCCGTATTGTCCATTTTAGGTTGGAAAGTTAGAAAATTTATGTTCTTTTTTAACACCTAGCATTATTATTTGTTATTATGGGGGCAGTTAAGGAGAGTAATGGATAAAGCATTGGGCCTAGAGTCAGGAAGATGAATTCAAATCTGGATTCAGACATCAGCTGGGTAACCTTGGGCAACTAACAACACTGTTTGCCTCAGTTTCCTCATCTTCAAAATGGTCTGGAGAAGGGAATGGCAAACTGCTTTAGTATCTTTGCCAAGAAAACCCCAAATGGGATCACAAAGAATCTGACACCACTGAAACAACTGGACAACAACAGTAACATTATTGTGTACATATAGATTTCTGCAAATACATGTGGATAACTGATGCAAGTTGGTCATACTTAACCCCTGCCTCCTGAAGGGACAGGAGACAAAAAATGTCAAAAACAGTCAAAGTAAATGGTTATTTGAGAGGTTTAACTACAAAGCACAAAAGTAAGTGTGCATTCCTTCTTTTGTTTAACTTCTGATGGATAGTCACAGGTGCATAAGGATTTTGTTTGCTTGTTTATTCAAACCTTGGTGCAATCAGAAAAAAACTGACCTGAGCTTAGGTGGAGGGGGGAAATACAAAGAAAAAAAAGTGAGAGTCAGTCTACCATTCTAGTAGACCTAAACAGTTTCTAGTTGGATCTCACATGTGACATAGTGATCAGGACAAATGGGATCCAGGGTGGCGTTGTCACAAAAGGTAAACATTTCCTTGCTGTGTCCTTTGTTTTGATATCATTCAAGTACAAATAAGTAAATTCCCTGAATTATGAACCATGTCTGACTGCCTTGAATCCATAAATGAAAACTACATTAGAATGACTTTAAACCAAAGTGTTTTTTTTCACTGTAGTGAGAAAACACAGATTGATAATTTTGATAATGGTAACTAAATAGATAACTGTTGACTAAATCTCAGTAATAAAAACATTGAACCTATGAGCATTTCCAGTCACACAGTCATAGGAAATAAATCTTTAGAATTGGATTTCCTAATCTTGAGGATGCAATAATCCTCTACTGAAACCTTTGCAATAACCAGCGTATCTTGTCATTATTTTATGTGTCTAGTTCCTGTCTTTGGAGAACTCCAATTACAATACTTGTAAAAATCATCTGCAATTGTGATCATAATTTCATTTGACCCTCATTTTCATTCTCTGGGCTAATAGATCAAGGTTATAAACTGCCTTCTACAATTTGAAAAGTGTTGTCGTCTAGACTCTAGGTGCAAATGGAGTCTCAACTCCTATTCCAGAAGCCCAGGCAACAAGCAGCATTTGACTTAAATGGAATTTTTAAATAATGAGATAGATGAGACTTAATAGGGGGTCTTAGTGTTCCATCTGATTTTTGTGTGTTCTGAAAAAGTAAAGAACTTTAGATGTTAATTCGTAATAGCTGTGTTTTTCACAACTACAAAAAAAAAAGAAAGAAAGAAGGAATATTCAGAAAAGGAAATTTGGCATTCTTAAATTCCTGAGATGGGACTATGAATGACCAAATGAATACATATGTACAGACATCAAATAACTGTGCAGTGGCTTGGAAAGATTCCATCTGGTTCTTATAAATGTGCTATATCTATGTTTGAAAAGTCTTCATAAATTATTTAGTGTAGTTTTCTGTGGGTGACATCAGATTTTCTTAAAGTGAGAAAAGAAAATTTTTTTTTCTAACAGTTCACTTTTTTTTTTCCTGAGCTGTTCCCCAAGCTACTCCAATCCATTCTACTTTCCTGGCTCCTTCATCCCAGCCCTGACCTTTCACTTCAGGAAAGCATTCAAAACCTTTTAGTCAAGAATTTCAACTTAGCCATATCTAGAGATACACAGTGTGTCCAAGACCCGTCCATTAACTTCCCCAAATAACTAAGCATACTTCCCTTTCTTCAAATAATTTCTGGATCCTACGTCTTCCATAAGCCCTTCCATGACTAACCAGAAATACTGAAAGATTGTTAAATCACTATGTCTCTATTTTGTCTAAATATTCAGTCTACATGACTCCACTTCAAGGGATCCCCACAATATGGACCTATCTGACGGTCAGAAGGACTAACCAAAATTCCCTGGTTTACTATTGTCTTTCATGGGATGTGAAACAGATTACTTGGAGTTCACAAGTGTCCCTAACCATTGAACATAAAGACATCTGTAAGACCACAGAACTATGTGAGACCAATGTTATCCCATGGTTGCTCCAATGTCGCTTCATCAAACCTCTCAGGATGCTGAGAACAGAGAGAATTCCCAACTACCAGACAAGGTACTTGAGTCCTCCAAAGGTTCTGTCACCATGCCTCTATGGAGGTGACAAAAGGTGAGTTTCACCTATAAATGTCAGTATATTCCTTATTTCACTTATAAATTAGCTGACTGTTGATAAATTCTTTTATGAAAAAAGTAATTGGACTTTATTTCAACATTCATTTTTAAAAATTTTCAGTTCCCAAGTCTCTCCCTGTCTAGCTACCTACCCACCCACTGAGAAAGTGGGCAATATTATATCAGTTACACATGTAAAGTCATGCAAAGCATATTTCCATGTTAGCCACATTGAAAGAAAAAAGTCAAGAGAAATAATTTTTATTTATTTATTTATTTATTTATTTAGCTTTTAACATTCATTTTCACAAAATTTTGGGTTACAAATTTTCTCCCCTTTTCTCCCCTCCCCCCCCAAACGCCAAGCATTCTAATTGCCCCTATGACCAATCTGCTCTCTCTTCTATCATCCCTCTCTGCCCTTGTCTCTGTCTTCTCTTTTGTCCTGTAGGGCCAGATAGCTTTCTATACCCCTTTACCTGTATTTCTTATTTCCTAGGGGTAAGAACATTACAGTTGATCCTAACACTTTGAGTTCCCACTTCTTTAGCTCCCTCCCTCTCCACCCCTTCCCTTTGGAAGGCAAGCAATTCAATATAGGCCAAATCTGTGTAGTTTTGCAAATGACTTCCATAATAGTTGTGTTGTATAGGACTAACTATATTTCCCTCCATCCTATCCTGTCCCCCATTACTTCTATTCTCTTTTGATCCTATCCCTCCCCATGAGTGTTGACCTCAAATTGTACTCTCCTCCCCATGCCCTCCCTTCTATCATCCCCCCCCACTCTGCTTATCCCCTTATCCTCCACTTTCCTGTGTTGTAAGATAGGTTTTCATACCAAAATGAGTAGGCATTTTATTCTTTCCTTTAGTGGAATGTGATGAGAGTAGACTTCATGTTTTTCTCTCACCTCCCCTCTTTATCCCTCCACTAATGAGTCTTTTGCTTGCCTCTTTTATGAGAGATAATTTGCCTCATTCAATTCTCCCTTTCTCCTCCCAATATCTTTCTCTCTCAC
Source organism: Notamacropus eugenii (assembly GCF_028372415.1). Classification (NCBI taxonomy): domain Eukaryota; kingdom Metazoa; phylum Chordata; class Mammalia; order Diprotodontia; family Macropodidae; genus Notamacropus; species Notamacropus eugenii. The sequence goes on from NC_092875.1 coordinate 271,451,057, forward strand.
TGCTTGATTTCATTTTTTTTAAGATATGGTCCCATCCTCTTCAATTCACTCTGTGCACTCTGTCTCTATGTGTGTGTGCGTGTGTGCATGTGTGTGTGTGTAATCCCACCCAGTACCCAGATACTGAAATGTTTCAAGAGTTACAAATATTGTCTTTCCATGTAGGAATGTAAACAGTTCAACTTTAATAAGTCCCTTATGACTTCTCTTTGCTGTTCACCTTTTCATGGTTCTCTTCATTCTTGTGTTTGGAAGTCAAATTTTCTTTTCAGCTCTGGTCTTTTCATCAAGAATGCTTGAAAATCCTCTATTTCATTGAAAGACCAATTTTTCCCCTGAAGTATTATACTCAGTTTTGCTGGGTAGGTGATTCTTGGTTTCAGTCCTAGTTCCTTTGACTTCTGGAATATCCTATTCCATGCCCTTCGATCCCTTAATGTAGAAGCTGCTAGATCTTGTGTTATCCTGATTGTATTTCCGCCATACTTGAATTGTTTCTTTCTAGCTGCTTGCAATATTTTCTCTTTCACCTGGGAGTTCTGGAATTTGGCCACAATGTTCCTAGGAGTTTCTCTTTTTGGATCTCTTTCATGCGGTGTTCTGTGGATTCCTTGAATATTTATTTTGCCCTCTGGTTCTAGAATCTCAGGGCAGTTTTCATTGATAATTTCATGAAAGATGATGTCTAGGCTCTTCTTTTGATCATGACTTTCAGGTAGTCCCAAAATTTTTAAATTGTCTCTCCTGGATCTATTTTCAAGGTCAGTTGTTTTTCCAATGAGATATTTCACATTATCTTCCATTTTTCCATTCCTCTGGCTTTGTTCTGCAATTTCTTGCTTTCTCATACAGTCCTTAGCCTCCATCTGTGCCATTCTAATTTTGAAAGAACTATTTTCTTCAGTGAGCTTTTGAATCTCCTTTTCCATTTGGCTAATTCTGCTTTTGAAAGCATTCTTCTCCTCATTGGCTTTTTGAACCTCTTTTGCCAATTGAGTTAGGCTAGTTTTCAAGGTGTTATTTTCTTCAACATTTTTTTGGGTCTCCTTTAGCAGGGAGCTGATTTGCTGTTCATGCTTTGACTTCATGTCTCTCATTTCTCTTCCCAGCTTTTCCTCCACCTCTCTAACTTGATTTTCAAAATTCTTTTTGAGCTCTTCCATGGCCTGAGCCCATTGAGTGGGCTGAGACACAGAACCCTTGATTTCTGTGTCTTTGCCTGATGGTAAGCATTGTTCTTCCTCATCAGAAAGGAAGGGAGGAAATGCCTGTTCACCAAGAAAGTAACCTTCTATAGTCTTATTTCTTTTCCCTTTTCTGGGCATTTTCCCAGCCAGTGACTTGACCTCTGAATATTTTCCTCACACCCACCTTACCTCCTGATCCTCCCAGCCAGTGTTTGGGGTCTGAGATTCAAATGCTGCTTTCAGCCTCAGGGCTTTGGGCGGGGGCAGGGCTGCTATTCAGTGTGAGATTAAATTCAGATGCTCAGGTGAGGGCAGGGCTGCCTCTCAGGCTCAGTTCCCTCAGGGAGTTTATGCACAGACCTTCAACAATGGATCCAGGCTCCTGCCTGCTTGGGGAGCCCTGGTCTGCCACTGCCCCTCAGCTTCTGTCTCCCGAGGGGGCCCGAGCCATGGGGGCACCCCACTCCCCGCTCGACCCACCAAAGGGACTCTCTCACCGACCCCCGTCACCTGTGGGTGGAGGTACTTGTGCGGCCGCTGGAGATCCCGTCCCTGAAGCCCGCTGGGATCTGTTCCTCTCGGTGCCGCGGCCACGGCAGGGCTGTACTCAGCTCCCAGTCCCGGTGCCCAGTCCGCAGCACGAAGGACCTTTTACGAGAGGTTTGCAGGTCTCTCCGGAACAGAAGTCTCCCTCGCTCCAATGTTCTGTGGCCTCTGGGTGCAGAATTCGCCGTGAGTTACTTCTTTGTAGTTGTTCTATGGGTTGTGGGTTCGGAGCTATGTGTATGTGCGTCTTTCTACTACGCCATCTTGGCTCCACCCAAGAGAAATAATTTTTAAAAGTCTGCTACAATCTACACTCAGAGTTCATTAGCTCTCTCTGTATATAGATAACATTTTTCTTCGAGGTCCTTGCATCATTGTCTTGCATCACTGTATTGATAAGAGTAGGTAAATCTTTTACAACTAATAAACATTACTATCACTGTTACTGGGAACACTGCTCTTCTGGGTCTGCTCACTTCACTTTACATTAATTAATATGTTTTCCCAGGTTTTTCTGAAATCATTATTTCTTATAGCAGAATAGTATTCTATCATAAGCATATGCTACAACTTATTCAGTCATTCTCCAACTAACAGGTATCCTCTCAATTTCCCATTTTTTGCCACCACAAAAAAAGCTGCCATATATATTTTTCTCTTCCTTTTCCTTTTTTTAATCTCTTTGAGATCCAGATCTAGGAGTGATATTATTGGGTCAAAGGGCATGCATACTTTATAGCCCTTTGGGCATAGTTTCAAATTGTTTTCCAAAACGACTGGACCAATTCACAACTCTACCAACAGTGCATTTGTGTACCTATTTTCCACATTCCCTCCAGCATTTATCATTTTCCTTTTCTGTCATGTTTGCTAGTCTGATAGGTGTGAAGTGGTACCTCAGAGTTGTTTTATTTGCTTTTCTCTAATCAGTGGTGATTTAGAGCATTCATTCATATCTCTATTGATAACTTTGTAAGCTGCCTATACATATCCTTTCACCATTTATCAATTGGATAATGGCTCTTATTTTTTATAAATTTGACTCGTTTCCCTATGTTGATACCTTCTTTATATCTTGCTACAGTGGTACTGTCTCACATATGATTGTAAGCTCTTGGTTGTTGAGATTTACGGCAGTTAACTGACTTTGTTAAAAATTGTATAATTCTCTGCTGCTACATTCAGTTTCCCAGAACTGTATGGACTACCTATCAATTCAAAACCACTACTCATAAGTCCCAATTTTTTTCCTCTTAATAGTCCCCTGATCAGTTAGAATTGGACACTGGATATCATAATACAACAAAGGTACATTGACTTAAAATGCATGTTAACAAAGAATTTAAATAAGCTGCAGAGACCTCTTCCCCAAAAATTGTTTCTCCTTTACCCACAGGACTCAAAGATACTTACAAATTCATACACCTAGAAGGGACATTAGAAGTCATCTCCAAGAGTGGGAAACCTGTGGCCTCGAGGCCACATGTGGCCCTCTAGGTCCTCAAGTGAAGCCCTCTGACTGAATCCAAACTTCACAGAACAAATTCTCTTAATAAAAGGATTTGTTCCATAAAACTTGGACTCTTTCAAAAGATTGCACCCAAGGACCTAGAAGGTCATGTGTCCTCAAGGTCACTGGTTCCTCACCCTTAATTCTAGTTCAACTACCTCATTATATAAATAAAGAGGTTATGGCATGGAAAGGTAGTTGAAAGAGCTCTGGGCCAAGACTCAAGAGACCTGGGTTCTAATTTTGGTCTTATCGCAGACTTTGGGCAAACCTTGTATAGCACTATAAGCTTTTATAGCATAAAACTGCCCTAAGGCTTTGTGTTGACAATAGTGATGATAATGATGGTGATGATGATTTATAATGTTTTTATATCGATGGTTTGTCTTATCTCTTCAGCTTTCTTTGTCTCCCTGATTCTCCTTCTTGACCACTCTCTTGGGATTAGTCATGTTCTTCCTTGCTCTGGAATATAAAACTATGATGAATGAAGATTTATGCTATTAAATTTTAAAAACTGCATTAATACTTTGGGGATGTCCTGCATAGCAATTTAAGGTTTACAATTATTGTTGTTCAGTCATATTCGACTCTTTGTCACCCCATTTGGATTTTTTCTTGGCAGAAACACTGCAGTGGTTTACTATTTCCTTTTCCAGCCCATTTTGCAGATGAGGCAACTGAGGCAAACAGGATTAAGTGACTTGCCCAGGGTCCCATGGCTAGTAAATGTCTGAGGCCAGATTTGAACTCAGGTCCTCCTGATTCCAAGGCAAGCATCTATCCACTACACCACCCACCTGCCCCTTAAGGTTTACAAAGCACTTCATAAATATGATCTCATTTTAACCTCACAATATAGCTGTAAGGTTAAAGTGGGAGATAATTGGATTTGAACTCAGGTCTTCCTGATTTTAGGCTCAGTGCTCTCTTTGCACTCTTTTTGTGACTTTGTCAATAACGATTCCTTTCAAAGCCCTAAGAAACTAATGGTATTATAAAAGGAGTTATGAACTCAAAAGCAGGACCCCTGAATCCAATTTCTGATACTAACTACGTGACCTTGGTCAAGCCACTTATTTAATAGACCTCAATTTCATCACTTCTACAATGAAGGGATTGAACTAAATGATTTCCAAGTTTCCTTCTATTTTTTAATCTCATAATCAGATCAAAAGACGGGGAGGCAGCACAAAGACTAGTAAGCATAAATATACTGTCAAAAGATCCTACCTTGGTGTAAGGAGGTGTATGAAATCAATTTCTTCTTTGCCCTCATCCTGCTCCAACAGAGTACCTTGAACCTGGGGTAGCTTTTAGTCTTCACATGAGAGGATGTTCCCCAAGGGTTTCATCTACTATTTAGCATTCCTTCATGCCTGTGTCCAGGCCTGCCATTCTAGATTGCAAAGTGAGAGCGTCTATATGCTCTTTGCAACACCTAGCATTACTATACTAATGGGCTCTCCATCGTGGGCACACCATCAATACAATTTGACAATTGATACTGCAGGCTTATGTGGTTTGTTGATTGGATCAATTAAAATGATGCCTTAAAGGCTCTCATCTAGTCTCTCACAGACATATCAAAATCATATATGATGGGAGGGGGAAAGTCTAGGTCAATCAATTACCCTGAAATTCTGAAAGTAAATGACTACATGCTATGTCCTAATGCGTTAACCAGGTGAGAACATTTTTCAGTTGAATCACGTTTATCAAAAGCTAGATTTCCACTAGATGCTGAAAATTCTTGATTGACTGATCAATTCAATAGAGGTGTTTAGATTTTTCTCAGACCTAGATCGTGCCTCTCTGATTGACTAGTGCAATCAAGAAATCTGGGCTGTTTATAATTATTGAGATTATAATTAAATATAATTATTTTTAGATACACAAGATTACTTAAAGATGCCACAATACAAATATGACTGTCTTAACAACCCTATGATTAGAAATAGCAAGTAAGGCATAAAACAGGGAGATGTATACTCGTCAAGGTATTTAACATTGTCATGGAGAATGTCTTGCACAGAGTCCAAATGAAAGAGAAATTCCCTGTAGACATTTCTCCAGATGATCTGGCTTATTGATGACACTGAATTGATTGTCCTAACTCCCAGAACACCATGTCGTGTAACTAAATGAGACTGATAATAAAAATAGTTCACCTCAACTATCCAGACAGGAAGAACCAAGTAGATAAAAATTGTCTATGGTTCAGATAGATATTCCATTGGATAGACAGTCCACGACTGTCTATCAAGCTGGTCCATCAAGACATATATCTTGATCAAACCCTGCAGATGCATAATTAACTGACCCAAAAAATGTATAGGCAGAGGACATTAATTAGGCTGCCACACCTTTGGAAAATTATGCAGTACAGTACTTTGAATGACTCCCAAGCTCCTCTCTGAAACAAAGATCCATCTTTTTTTTAAGTTATAATGTTACAAATATGATAAAGCACAAATCATAAATCAAAAATCATAAAACCACAATTCATAAAAAGTAGAGTGTCATGCAAAGGAACTAAGAGTCAAGGTAGGCATGTTTTAGACTGTGTCATGTAACCAACAAAAAAATTGCACACCAAAAGCTATGTAAAAGGGTTCTTCAAAGAGATACATAGCTAGAAAATGGGATAGATGAGTCACCATGAGGAATAACAACTGGACAGACATCATATTCTATTAGTGCCCCCATAAAATATAAAGAGATCTCAATGAAGGTTCCCAGTACTTTGGATGAACATTTGAGAGAGGATTTATGGGAACTCATAGACAAGAATTCCACAGGATGCAGAAGCCTGGACAGGTTACAATTTGCACAGTTAAAGGGAGTGACCATATCACTGAGATCACAGATCCATCAAAGCATTGAAGTATCAAAGTGCATCAAATTGAAACTTAATTAGTATCTATTTCCTCTCTCCCTTGACACCAGAACAGGAAGAAATTATTCTCAGCAACAAACTGCAAGAACTTAGCTAGATATTAGAAGAAATTTCCTGACTATGGGAATGGTTAAACATTGAAATCGATTGACAAGGGAAGACTTCAAAACCGTGATAGATGGTCGAAGGTCTGAGATGTTTTAGTACTCCTGCTGGTTTTCAAAAATCACTAGACAAAATTTGCTTTTATCCTACTCATATTTTCCACTATCTTTTCTACAGTGGATTAATAAACATTGATTAAGTACCTACAGTGTCTAGGAACTGTCTGTACCTGCTGGAGATACAAAAAAAAGGACAAAAGACAGCCCCTGCTCTTTTTTCTAGTCTAAAGCCCTCTATTAATCTCCATACTACTTAGCCTAAGAGTCCCATAGAATACAGGACTCTTTTTAATGACAGATTCCCAGAAAGGAAGACTAAAAGGCAATGAGAACCAAAAGGTTAAAGCAGAACATATTCATTATCTTGGGACTGATGCCAGCTTTTTAATAAACCTGTCCTAATTTCATTTAGGCTCTGGACACCAAGACCTCATTTTCATCAATCAGTTAGGATGTATCAAGCACCTACTTTGTATTTTTCACTGTGCTGAGGTGATATGATGCCATATGAAGCATACAAAAGAATTATAAGAGATGGTTTTGGGGTTGTGCCATGACTAGTTGGGAAGGGAGCTACAAGGATTACTTAATAGACTAATTTGGGATAGGCAATTGTACAAAGATGCTGGCTGATTCATTTTAGAGCAGAACTGAGAGGCAGGAGACACTGGGATTTGAATAGTCTCCAATGTCGCCTAGTTGTGTAACCCTAGGCTGGTCAATTAGCATCTTATTTAGAACATCTTCAGGGGGAAAGAGAGTATAGTCAGGGGGAAGGGGAAGAGAATGAGTGTTAATATATATCACCTACTACGGGCCAGGCACTGTGCTAAGTGCTTTCCAAATATTATCTCATTTGATCCTCACAACAATCCTACAAGGTAGGTGCTGTTAATATCCCTAATATGTTGATAAGGAAACTGGGGCAAATTGAGAATAAATGGCTGCCTAGGGTTATATCGCTAGTATGTTTCTGAGGTTAGATTTGAGCTTAGCTTTTCCAGACTCCACGTCCAGCACTCTATCCACTTTACCACCTAGCTGCCACAATTCCTTCATCTGTAAAATGAAGATAACAATACTTATACTGCTTATCTCATTGAGTTGCTTTGAGTTTTTGCAAACTCTAAAGCATGATACAATAGTGAGACGTTATTACAGCTTATTCTTGTATACCACTCCCAGTGTGTGAAACACAGCCCAGAGTGTCAGAAATCTACCAAAAAGGGAGCTCCAGCTTCATGCTGGGGTCAACTGAGCCCCCCAAAAAAGAATAAGGCTTTTCTTACACCACTGCTACCACCACCAACTCCAACAATAATATCTCAGAATAGAGCAAATCTTGGATACGAATCATGTCTAAGATCTCCTCAATGTAATTAATAAGGTCTCTTCTAGGTATAAAATGTACAAAACAGATATCAACTAGAGGGAAGCTATGTATTTTCTCCATCATAAAAAAATATTTAAAATACAAATGAATCCTAAACATATATTAACAAATGCTTAAAACATATGACGATATTATGTAGTTAATGGATTAAGTGCCCAGGTGGGAGTCAGGACCCAGTTCACATCTATTCTCAGACACTTACTAGCTGGGTAACCCTGGACAAGGCACTTAACTGTTTGCTGCAGATTCCTCAACTGTATTATAGGGGGAAGAGGTACCAATTTCTCAGGGTTAATAATGAGAATCAGGTAGTGTTTATCAAGTTCTTAGCACAGTACCTGGCACATAGTAAGCACTTAAAAATGCTTGTTCCTTCCCACACCCTACCCATTCCTCCCATTTCCCACTGTAGTCTCCTGAGAGGCAAAGATAACTCTGTTATAATGTTGGACAGATATTTCACATTCATTTTACATCTGTCCTAGCCAAACAACTCACAAGATCTGAGTCTCCTGGCCAGCTGGATATAGTCCCTCAGTCCCTTCAGACTCAGAATGATCCTACTTATGTCCATCTGTTACTCAAGAAATATAAGTACCTCCCATGAGGCAATTGACAATGACCCAAGAACACTCAGACTCACAAAATAGACCCTACAAGACTGGAAATGTCCATTTCTCTAGATGTTGATGGCTTGTTATGAAAAGCAACAAAAATTACAAACAGTCCTCAGAGACTAGTCTCAGGCTGCCTAGGCAAATGCAAATTGTTGCTATCATATGCCTGTAGCCATTATTGCCAGGGAATGGTGGAGAGAGAAATCACCTCCTTCCTCACTGGATGTCCAAAGGAGACCTGGAAGAATCCAAAATGACACACCCAAAGGGAAGAAAGAGCCTTTCTACAGCTTGTATGGACGACCCATCATCTTTGACACAAACCCCAGTCACAGAGACAAAGGGATATACTAGGAGCCATGTTGTGTTCTACACGTCCTTTAGCCAGGGAACCAGAGAATATGTCCCCACAGAGGATCAATGAACAAATCCAACTCCAAGTAGCTCTCTTGTTACAAAGAGGTAATGCTTAGAACACCCCCATATAGACAATCAGCCTAATGGTCCCACTCCAAAGACGTAAAGTCCCTCAGAAAAGAAACACAATGGGCATTCTAGAATGTAATTCCCTTTCCTATCACACCTCTAACATCCAAACAATTCTCTATAATATTATGCTAAGTTCAGTTTCCTTATTCTTCTGTACTGTGACCTAAATCACTTATTGTTACTCTTCTCAGCATTGGGGGCCATGTGCTGGAAAGAGCCTTTTTTCTTCCCAAGATGCAGACAGGCTCAGGAAATTCCCCTTATCTCAGCAGTCCAGATCCCAAGCTCTCTACCTTGAGGGCATTACAATGGAACGCTCCAAGACTGAGAGTGTTCTGGAAATTTTACATCCTCAAGTTAGTAGGCTAGATTCTAGGGTCATACTACTTCCAATCAACCAAAAGAAAAATCACTCAAACTTAGGGTTGCTAGAGAGAGGAAAATCTCAAGAACTCTACAATTGCTGCCATTTCTTGAAAGGTAAAACCACTCTCAGATCTCTGGTCTCTTATCTGTTCTCAGAAAAGAGGGGAAAGAGTGAAAAGGCAACTGGAAACTTTGGGCCTAGAAACACTCCTTTCAGGCAATGTGAACATGAATGTTTGTCTTCCTCTTCCAGGTACTTCTACTTCTTTGTGAAGAGATCCCCAACATCACATCTTCCTCTACCTAGTCACCTCTACCTGCTGTGATCTCAGGATCTCTCCAGAAGAAAGGTGAGAAGTAAAAAAGGGAAAAGGATGATCAAGTTTATCCTGTCAGCCTCTTCTTACAGGCCAGTAGAAAGGGATGTCTTCTCCCATAAAAACTTATCCTCCCAAGAGTCTGAACTAACCAACTCATCTTGAGGGGAGCCCTCATCTTTAAAACCCATTTCCAGGAGATGCCAGGGAACATATCCATGACCTCCAATTCTATTCCTTGACATTATATCATTCCATCACAGTAAATATTTAGTCTACCAGGCAGTATTTTATTGACATCAGATCCTTATGAAATATTGTTTTAGTATTAATATTTAGGATTTGGGAGACATAGAGTGATTTGGGACTGGAAAACTGAGCAACTTATCCTAGTGACTGATGTATAAAAAGTTTGAGAGACTTGGTTTCTGCATAATTAATTAATCATGTTATTGATCATGCCAGCTGTGTTGTGATCTCACACAATCATAGAATCTGGGGCTGAATCTTATGAAGTCATGCCATTCTATCTCCCTGCTCCCAGGCAAGCATGTGCCTGGCTCCCCCCGTAGGTAATTTATCTAAATAATATCTAGAGAATAATGCTCATAGCCTCCCTGAATGATGCATTCTGACTGCATGGCTTGGTTTGATTCTCTGCTACTAAGCAACATTATTGGGCTTTAAAATGCAGTGGAGTCCACTCACTTTGTTTCATCCAGATCTTTGGTGAATAGCTTCTTTCAGAAAGGACACAACACAGCCTCCCAAGGCCGGCCAGTAAGTGGGGCATTCCTCAGCAACGTGTCTGGCAGAAGTAGAAAGGCAGGGAAGGTGTCACAGGAAGATGAATTTACTTTGGAATAATTAAGGGGTGATGACATGGCTCCTTTACCCAAAAGATTTGCCAACACTAACTTTCCTTGATCTGTGTTATTTAACATTTTTTATTTATAACATGTGAAGTAATAAAATACTTATCAAATCTGCAGATGACACAAAGCAAGGAGGGATAACTAACATTTTGGATGGCAGAATCAAGATCCAGAAAGAGTTCTACTGGCTAGTAAGCTGATTCAAAGCTAATAATATGAAATGGAATTAAGATAAATGTGAAGTCACAATTCAGTTTTTTAAAAAAAAAAACAAATAGGTTTCAAAGGATAGGAAACTATGGCTAGACAGCAGACAATAAAAATTTCATGGACATTTTATTGGACTTCAGGTTTAAGATGAGTTAACATTGTACTAAGGAATTTTTTTTTAAATGAGACCTTAGACTGCATAGAGTCAGGCAAAATGCACATATATAGGCAAACATAAAACACATACAAAGAAGATACGAAGTAGCCTTTGAGGGGAAGGTGCTAGCAGCTGGTGGACAAGGAAAGGTCTCATGTGGAGGTACCTGAGCCAAGTCTTAGAGGAAACAAAGAATTCCACAACATAGAGGTGAGGAAGGAGAGCAATCGAGGCATGAAGAACAGGTAGTGTTAGCAGAACCAGGAAAACATTATACACAGTAATAGCCACAGTGTGTAAGGACTGTTTCTGATCAACTAAGCCCTTCACAGCAACGCAAGGATCTAAAACATTCCCAAAGGACTCTAGGCAAAATGTCCTTCATATCCAGAGTAAAAACTATGGAATCAGAACGCAGACAGAAGCAGACTCTATTCTCTTGTGTTATATTTTGTTTTGATTTAATTTTTCTCATGGTTTCTCCCATTCATTTTAATTCTTTTAGGTAACATGATGAATGTGTATGTGTAGAACCCATATAAGATTACACGCCACCTTGGGGAAGGAGAGGAAAAAAGGAGGGGGAGAAAATTTAAAACTTATGGAAGTGATTGTTGAAAACTAAAAACAAATAGATTAATTAAATTTTTAAAAAAACAAGAATAGGTAGAGTCAAAACACTGGAAAATGAGGTATCATGTGAGAATAGTAGCATGATGAATGAATGGGTGGATCTAATGTAAAAATAAAGGCTGGAAAGATAGGACCTATCAGACTTTGAAAAGGTTTTGTAAAAACTCTAGATAAATTTAGATTTGATTCAAGAAGTAATAGAGAGCAACTAGAATAGAATAGAGGGGTGACAATGGTCAGATATGCTCTTTATGACTTCCTGGAAAATGAACTGAAATGAGGAGAGATTCAGAACAGGGCGATCAATTTGGTGACTATTGCATTAATCCAGGTAAGGAGTGATGAGGACCGAACTAAGGTTTTAGCTTTATGAATGGAGAGAAAAGTGTATATGCTTCTCTTTTATGGGGATAGAAAGGACAAAATGTGGCAACTGAGTACATGTGTGAGATAAGGGTGAAGAGTTGAGGGTGATACTAAGATTGCAAATCTGATTGACAGCATGAATAATGGTACACTTGAAAACAATTGAGGAGTTAAAAAGAGGGACATAGTGGGGAGAAAAGATAATGAGATCTATTTTTTGGAAAAATTGAGTTTGAGTGGTCTGTGAAATATACACAACTGGAAATGTCCAACAGATAGTTGATAATGGAGCTCAAGAGAGAGCCTAGGGATAAATCTATTGATGTGGTGGGGGGGAGGTGTTGGGAGTCATCTACATAGAAATGATCATTTGAAAATGGAACCTTATGAGGTCATCAAATGTGTATGAGAATGTATAAAATGAGAAGAGAATCCAGAAAGAGGCTTGGGGTATACGCACAAATAACATGGATAAAATCCACCAAAAGAGACAGAGAAAGAAACATCTGGGTAGTGCAATGGATAGAGTGCTAAGCCTAGGAGTCAAGATCTGAGTTTAAATCCAGTCTCAGATACTTACTAGCTGTGTGACCCCAGGCAAATCATTTAACTACTGTCTGTCTCTTGAGTTTCCTCAAGTGTAAGATGGTGATAATGATAGCACCTACTTTCAGAGTCCCTGTGAAGAGTAAATGAGGTATTTGTAAAGTCCTTAGCACAATGCCTGACACATAGAAAATACTTAATAAATACTGGCTTCCTTCCTTCATTTCTGAGGAAGTTATTAACCTTTGACTGTCAAGTCCCAATTTTCTAATCTGTAAAATGGGGACAAAAATAGCATTTAACTCACGGGGTTATTGTGAGAATCACATGAGAATATATAGAAAGCATTTTCCAACCCTTAAAGAGTAAAGTAAATCCTAGCTAGTGCTATTATTATTAAATAAGGTAGAAAAAAGCTAAAACAGAAAGGCAGGAAAATAAAACAACAAAAATAGCATCTTCTTCAAAGAATGACTGAATCTGAGAGTGTCAGTGTCCCAGGAAGGCCTGAGACCTGAGCATAGACAATCAGGTAGCTACCTGTGGTAGGTGATGCAAAATCTTCACAGTTCATAGTGGAGTTTCTCAGTTTTAAAAATGTGACCATAAACCAGAGCAGCCCAAGAACATCAAGGCCACAGCAAAGGTGATGACATTTGTGCAAAGTCATCATTCCTCAACACAGGCCAGGGAGCACTGCCCCCTGTACCATCACCCACTTAGTATTCTGTGGCCCAACATCCAGGATCTCCTCCTCCCTGGTACCCACACAGGAAGCTGGGGGAAGGTGAGAGCAAAATCTTTTCCCTATAAGGGGTTGCCCATCTTCTTCTGTGGGGAATCTTACTTTTCCCTTATTGCTAGAAGACAAACACCCTCCCAACAATGCCACCCTTTTTCCTCCAAGCCCTCACTGGGAGGAATTGCACCATGACCACTAGATATTTTTGAGCAATTTAGAGATCCAATCAGTTTTACATTAAAGTAATCAATGAGCTACAGTGGGCCTGCCTATTGCTACTACACATGCCAGTGTCTACTCTTTCTGCCTGTGAGCCTAACCCTAACACTAGAAGTTACTCTAATGTTCACTGCCACTAGGCCATGGGCTATGACTACTACCCACTCTGCCAGGCTCAGTTCCTGTAGCTGCCCTATGATGGGACAGAGTAATGAGGAGGAGTGAGCGCTATTGTCCTAGCCTTGCTGGGTCTTGACTCTGCCTTGCTTTGGCAAGCCTGATATTAGCTCCCATTGTCAAGACAGATTGTAGGAGCAAGCCTTACACCAGTTGCACTGTCACTCCTGAGGCCTGACTGAGCAACTTGACCAGGCCTGATTCCATCTCCTCACGTTGGGACGAGGGCCATCCTCTCATGCCCAGGCTTGGGTCTGTGGTACCATGATACTTTGTGCATGGCAGGAGCGATGTGGATATCACCAGAATTGAAGCCTGACTACCCCCTCCTCTGCAGAGGGCCACTGCCTCTTGCTGGTCCACCATCATTTCTGAGGGCAGGAACCACCAGATGGGATGAAGGATCACAGGCAAATTACTGTATAATCTCCTAGGAGTGAGGAGAGCTTCACTGTGAGCAATCACCATCTCTAGAGACATCACCAAAAGCACCACCAGAAGCATGAAGGCCATTCCAGATTCACCTTCCCCTTCACTGTCCATCCCTCCTCAGTTTCCACCCCATAATACCATTTCTATTCTTCTGGTTGAGGTAGGGCTCGTGATTTAGATTCAATATCGGAACACAATGAAACACTCAGATCATTCAATAGTTAACACAAAAGGAAATTGACTTAGCCATAGCAAGCATTCTATAAGAATATGAACTGAGGACATTTCAAGTGGCTTGAGCTGAGCTTTGTTGTCTGATTTAACCACCATTTTCCACCAGCCAAGTCTCAGAATGTTTCTGAAGCTTTTACTGTTTCATACTCAGGAATTAATGTCAATAAGCCTGAATCTTTAATTCTTTGACCCATATAATTCTCAAGGCTGGGGTCAATAAAACTAGTCTAACTTGCATTAAGGTAGGGTTTAGGAGATTACTCCAACCAAGAAACAATTCTCCCCAGATACTTACATCGTGTCACTGACTTACAGTACTTCCCTCCATCTAAACATTTAAAAAATGAAATAGATTTGTAGATTTCTTTTTATAGTCACTGTCCGCATGCTGAAGGGAGAGGGATTTATAACCTATTTTAGTTTATTAGATACTGTTACATATATCGTCTCATTTGATCCCTAAAATAATCCTTTGATGTAGGTGGGTAAGGTATTCCCATTTTACAGATGTGGAAACTAAAACTGAGAAAAGTCAGATAATTTGCCCTTGAGGAAATACAACTAGTAAGTGAATTAGTAACTAGTAACTAACCATGAACTAGCAAGTCATCTTAAATTCTGGTCCTTTCCATTACATTATACTATGACAAAGCATCACTTTCCACATTTTTTTCAACTTTTCCAGAAGTTTACATGAAACCGCAAAAGAGGTGGAAAAACAGAGGTTAGAGTTTGGTTGCTATTGTTTCTTTCTTCAAACAAGAATCAAAGACATATACTTTTAAAGGCTTCCAGCAATATGGAGGGCAGCTATTGGAAATAACCCTTCATGATGGTTACTAATGAATTAGTGACCTAAATGAGAACATGATTTTAAATTCTGGGAGCCTATTAACATTTATAAAAAAAAATCAAAAAGAAATCCATCCATGTTTTGTTCACATAAATTAGGCTAGCCACGGTAATTGTTGGGTGAAACTGTAAAAAGGCAAGCTGACAGGAAACTGGGAAAACAGAACAATCACTTGGTTTGAAAAATTAGGTCTTGAGAAAGTGTAAAGAATAAATAATAGACCAAGGCTCATTAAGAGATTGATATGAAATACTGGGCTAATAAACCATGCCTTCCTTACCATGTGCCCCCACTTCAATTTGCATTTTGAGAGATGAGAAGGAGAAATTTTTATGGAGCACTTTCAGTTCTCAAAACCTGTTCTTTCCAGAGCCCTAAGTGTTGACTGTGCCAAATCAACAAGCATTCATTAAACAACTGCTGGGTTCCAGAAAACACACTAGGCACTGGGACACACAAAATAGCAACAGAACACTCCCTGCCTTCCAAGTACTTACATTCTGTTGAAAGGAAGCAACATGAATCCAGATAATTAAATACAAATGCATACCAACAAAGTAAAATTCGTGATCTGCAGAGAGGACTAGCTAGTGAGGACAATCAGGAAAGAATTCCAGGAGAAAGTGGCTCAGGAGCTGAGCCTTGATGGAAGCTAAGGAACCTACAGACAGAGGTGAGAATGGCCTTTGTTCCAGACATGGGGAACAGTCTGAACAAAGGTACAAAGACAGAAGAGAGAATGTCATGTGTAGAGAACAACAAGTCAGTGAAGGAAAAGCTACTGTGGCTTTAAGGTCTGAGGATCATTTTGGACATTTGGAACCTGAAAATCACATTTCATTAAACAATGCAGTCATCATCACAGCACATACTTGCACAAGATGAAAGCATTTGTACTTTCTTCACAGTAACCCTGCAAGGTGGATTATAGAAGTAGCATTGTCCCCACTTTGCAAATAAAGAAAGTCTCCGAGCAGTGGCGTGATCTTGATAAGGCCATGTAGCTAGTAGGCTTCTGAGCTAGGAATGAGCCCTGATCACCTAACCCCAAGTCTGGCTCTCTTTCTACTGGGCCTCACTAGGTCATGGTTAATCACTGTCAGTTGGAATCAAAAGACCCATATCAACTTCATTCCCTTCTTTGCCACTTCCTACCCCATTGGTCTTCACTTTGAGTCACTTTATTATCCTTTTAAACCTACTAGTCTTTTGTATGTGATCTTTTATTTCTGCTGACATCTCTACCCTGACTGTTTCTAGGATGCCAAAGTTACATAAGGAAAAGATATCCTTTTTCCTAAGCTCCATCTTTTCCATATGTACTTAGAATCCTATTTTCTGTCTTTTATCTATTAAAAATTATGCTTATTCCTGCCCCTTCCCTATCTTCAGCTGCTTAGTTTCTTCTGCCTTTTTCACCAGAATTAAACTGATATATTCAGTTTTTTCTATATTCAAGTAATATTAAAATAAAGTCACTGAATCAGAAAATTCCAGAGTTGAAGGTGATCTCAGAGGGCATCTAGTTCAAGCCTAACTTAAATTATGAATCCCCCCCAAAAATAGATTAAATTAAACTTTTTAAATTATGGATTCCTTGTATGATATCTACACAAATTATCATCCAGACTCTTTGAGTTCCTCACTAAAGATGAATTCACTACTTAATAAGAGACCATTACCCTCCACTCAGCCTTTGAACTACTGAAACATTATGAAAGCCTTCTGTGTACACCATGAGACATTTGAGTCATTACAGTATTGACAGCAGTTAACATGGGCTCCTATGCTTCCATACTTAAACCTATAGGAAAGCTTTGTATCATTACATTAGCTATCTAGTGAGAGAATATATTATCTAGATTGTCCACAGTTGGCATTCTACTCAAACTACCAACCAAAATGGTCTCAACAATGTCTTCCAGCATATATTTTGAGATACTTCTCAAGTTGCCATGCTATGCCGTGCAGCAAAAAGTATATCAGCAGTTTAAAACCTGTGCTGGCCAGATATTGCTCTAAGTTATTTTTTTAATGAGGAATCTATGGATCCATCTCCAAGCCACAAATGAAATCTTTCCCTTCTGTTAAAGGAGCTCCACATTCATAAGGCACAGGTATTTGGCATACTGTGGCCATATAGATAATAAACTTAGGAAAACACAAAGAAAATAATGGTTGTCTCCCTTGTGGAACCTTTTATTCACAGGTCATGGAAAGGGGATAAATGAAAAGGAGCATGTGTTGAGATCCAGGATGTCAGGTCTCAAAATGTATCAAGAGAAATGAGTCAATATGAAGGAAGAAGAGGAGCATATTCCCCACAGTCTCAGCAACTAATAAGACTTTCATTTCTTGACCCTTTTAAAAATATCATACTCACTTCTGAATGTAACCAGAAAGCCTTCACTTAAAACAAACACTTTTTTAAAGCAATTAATCAAAATGAACCCATGCACTGACCATGTCTGACAACATATGCAGCATTTCATGCTCATGGTTCTCCTACCATCTCTGCAATGAAGGTACAGTTTTCTGAGGCCAAGTTTAGTCATTTTAATGGCATAGGATCTGGGACTTTTGTTGTTCTTTCCATTTATATTATTGGAAGAATTGTACCTATTTTTTAAATAATTTCAAATAATTTAATTATTAACAATAATATTTTATTGAGAGAAAATTTGGCAGTAGTTCGAAGATCTGGTTTCTAAGTTCAATTTATTTTTATTCTTGGATTTTTCAAATGTTTATGTTTTTCTTTTTTATTATTATGAACTTTACAAACATTATTTCCATGCACAAAGAAGAGAAAAAGAGAATTATACATGAGACTCTGAATTTCTATCACATAGTGTATTGAACTGTTTTTAGGTACTCAAGTAAATCAATTAAATCAACCCATCCTATTTAAAGTTGTGTTAATTCCCCAGATGACAAGTGGTCAAAAGACATGAACAGGAAGATTTCCAGGGAAGAAATCCAAGCTATCAATAAGTATATGAAAAAATGTTTCAGAGCGTTAATAATTAGAGAAATGTAAAACAAAAGCAACTCTGAAGTTCTACCTTATAGCTATAAGACTGGCAAAGTAGACAGAAATGGAAAATGATGAATGCTGGAGCAGCTCAGGAAGGCAGGAGCATTAATGCACAGTTGGTGGAACTGTGCATTTATTCAGCCATTATGAAAATTAAATTAGAACTATGCCCCCAAAGGTACTAAAGTGTACATACCCTATCACCCAATGATACCATTACTAGACCTATTCACCGAAGAGATCAAAGAAGAAAAATACCCATGTGTACAACAATATTCACAGCAATTCATTTTGTGGTGACAAAGTATTGCCACCTAAGCGAGTGCCCATCAGCTGTGAAATGGCTGGGCAAATTATGGTAAGTGAATATAACAGAATATTATTGCACCATAAGAAATGACAAAAGGAATAGTTTCAGAGAAAACTGGGTAGACATATGTAAACTGATGCAGAATGAACTGAGCAGAACAAGGAGAACAGTTTATACAGTAACAATGACGTGAAAATGAAATCTTTGAAAGCCTTAAGAACTCTGCTCAACATAATTGTGTTATTGTTCAGTCATGTCCAACTCTTCATGACCCCATTTGGAGTTTTCTTGGCAAAGATACTGGAGTGGTTTGCCATTTCCTTATCCAGTTCATTTTACAGATGAGGAAACTGAGGCAAACAGGGTTAAGTGACTTGCCCAGGGTCATACAGCAAGTAAGTGTCTGAGGCCAGATTTTAACTCACCTTCCTAACTCCAGGCCCAGTGCTCTATCTGCTATGTCACCTAGCTGCCCTGACATCTTGTGAGTCTGCTATAAAATACCAAACAAGTTCAGGTCTGAGAGATTCAAGCCATCAGAAAAGAAACAACATTCCAGCTAAACCCTAGAGAAGGACTAGACTATGGGAAGAGAGGAGCAGCACTCCAGGCCTTGGTCTGTCTCAGTCTCTTCTCTCCCCCTTTGGACTAGAAGAGGATTCCATGAACTTTGGAGGTCTTGGAGGACTTCCCATCTTCTCATCCCCTTTCTAGCAGTGTCCCCAGAGCGAAGCATCTGCTTTGAGAGCCAAAGACAAACTATATGCAGATTCAAGGCCTAGAAAGGATTCAGGATAGAAAGATAGATAGAGATAGATAGATAGGTAGATAGATAGATAGATAGATAGATAGATAGATAGATAGATAGATAGATAGATAGATAGATAGATAGACAGACAGACAGACAGACAGACAGACAGACAGACAGACAGACAGACAGACAGGCAGGCAGGCAGGCAGGCAGGCAGGCAGAGACAGACAGACAGATAGATAGACAGACAGACAGACAGACAGAGATAGAAGGAGGAAGGAAGAAACAAAAGAAGGAAGGAAGGAAGAGAAAGATGAACAGATAGATAGACAGATAGATAGATAGAAAAGATGGATGGATAAATACATGGAAACATAGAAAGAAAAATAGATGCTTAAATAGATACATAGACAGAAAGATAGATGGATAGATAGATGAATGTATGGATGGAGGGAGGGAGAGAGATAGATAATAGACAGACAGACAGACAGACAGACAGACAGACAGACAGACAGACAGACAGACAGACAGACAGATAGATAGATAGATAGATAGATAGATAGATAGATAGATAGATAGATAGATAGATGATAGATAAAAGCTATACCAAACATAAGGGGAACAAGTTGAAGAATGCTGCAGAAGGACTTCCAGGAGTCATGAGTTCCCATGACCTCCTTTTGCCACATCCAATCTATGCCTGCAGTTCTTTCCCCCTGCACTCTATGTACTGGTAGGAGACTGTGTCACAGACTTTGGTAAGTTGTTTCATACCAGCTGTTCTTAATGTACTGCCTCAGCAAATGTCCTTTTCTTTAAAAAGCTAATTGTCTGCTGACTAATGGTACTAATTATAATAAATGAGGGAAAACATCAGTGAAAGCTCATGAGCTACACAGGCCTAGAACTCCCCAATTCCTCAGATACACCTTGAACCTTAAGGGGAGAGAGCTCTGAGGACTGAACCTGACAGTGACTGGGAGAATTGGAATTAGGACTCCAGACTCTACATGGTCTACATGAAAGTATATAATAAATTCAGCATGGTAGACTCAAAGTTGCCTTGTCTGAGTCTTTCTCTAAAATTCTACTTTTATCCAAAAAAAGGAGGGTTGCTATAAATATGTAATAAACAGTGATGACTACTACAATCTAGAATACTAGATTCCAAGAAGGAGAGGTTACTTATTGATGGTGGTTGAGGGAGAGTTTGGATGTGGCAATGGGGAACAAGGAATATTCCAACTTCCCCACTACTACTAGCAAGTGGAGCGATGTGGGGAGACTGGTATGAGTGAAAGTGCACCAGTACTGGAAAGGGTGGCCAAGGATACAGTGTCATCAGGAAGGAGCTAGGTCTCAGTGAATGCCAGAAGAGGGAAAGAAGGAGAAAAGGGTTAAGATGAAAGGAAGTTTGTTAACTATGGACCATAGGCATTTAGAGGAGCACAGGGAAAGAGATGGGTAGATCTGCTGTGGCATATTTTGGGGGGCAGAAAAGGGAGAAAAAGGAGGGAGGCTAGAATGTTGTTGGTATATAAACATAATAAAAGGACTGGCCAATGAGGGTATAGCTCTTAAAGCATGGATAATATCCACATGGAGGATTGGTGAGCATGCTTCCAAAAATTTGTGGAAAAATTCTTTCTATCCCTCTTTCAAGTAATTTCTATTTCCTTCAGACTTACTGTATTTTGTGGGAAAGCCCTTTACTTGCATAGTCAGAACTGAGTGTGCATAAAACTGAGAAATTCTACTTCTCTCTTCACTACTGGCTTTTGAGTGAAGAGGAAAAAGAAATTTTGAGAGTCTCCAGGTTTAGGGGAGAGATCACAGTAGTGCCTGGACACCATATGTCCATAACTGCTGGATGCCTCTCTGTTCTCTCTTTCTGTTAAATTTATTCTTTCCTGATTAGGTGAATGAGCAGCAGAGATAGAATGGGCTATATCAGTGCTGTTGGATAGAATTCAAGTAGAAACAGGGCCCATTGGTTATATATTTATTTAGAAAACCACAAATTAACATCATCTATGTTGTATTTTATTTTTAGTTGTTTTGTAAAACATTACATGTTAATTACATGCTACAAGTTAATCAATTACATGTTAATCCGGTTCTGATTCCAGGGCTGTAATATTGACACTTTTAGGCTAGATTATAACCTTGTGAGCTTTTAAAGATTTGAAGAACCATCAGAGATCCAGAAACTGGAATTAGTAACAGCATCTGCTGGAAGCTGCAGCAGACAAGCCATGTGAGGAACTAGCCTTGAGGAATACCCTGCTTGACCCAGCGCAATCCATTCAGTGGTCAAGATACCATGTCCTGCAAGCAAGGAACATATCTATGCTGCTTCTTGGAGCAAACTTGGTGGAGACTCCTTAAAGAAAAAGAAAATGATTCCCAAATCCAGAAAATACCCTTCCAGTGGGGAGGGGGAAATATTACGTAGCAATAACTTTCTTTGAGTCCATTCTCTCCAGAGACTGAGATATGGAGAGTAGGATCTCATTTTAGAATGTTATACTTCAGTATTAGTAATAACTTCTAAGTAAATATCCATTTTCCTAAAAAAAAATGCTAGTTAAATGATAATTGGAGCAATGTTAGTTGTCAATGGATATTGGGGCAGTATATGAGCTTGTGAGTGATGATATAAAATGAGCACCATCACCCTAAGATTATACCTAAAACTTTGATGGGAGAAGTAGTAGCTGTGTTTTGGTGAGCTGACCTGCATACTTGAGTGATAATTCCTAGAGTCTACTCTATACAAAGACTTTTCCCTTCAGTTATCCTTTTCCTTCATATCCTAATTACATTCATTTACCATAATTTTATTTATTTCATTTGTTTTTCATGTTTTATTAATGATCTTTTCTAATTTTTACCTTTTGAATCTCTATTGCTATCTACTAATGCCTGCTTCATAACAAATATGAAGAGTTTAGCCAAACTAATTTATACAAAAATATACATGTCATTTTCTACCTCTAGTCTTCTGACAATTGGTACGAGGCATACTTCATCATCATGGTTCATCATCATAAAAGTCATGGTTTGTCACTTCTTTGATCAGATTTCTGATCTTTTGAAGTTGTTATCCTTTATCATTCTACAAACTGCTCTCCTGGCTATGCTTATTTCACTCTGTATTGGTTCATCCCAATCTTCTCAAGTTTGTCTGAATCCATCACATTGGGTTTTTCTTAAGACACAATAATACTCTATTACTTTCCATTTTGTTGAGTCATTCTTCAATTCAGGGACACTCACTTTGATTCCAGTTCTTTGCTATAACAAATTTGCTACTATAAATATTTTGTATCTTTAAGTGATTTCCCTCTGTGCAGAATAAGCTATGTACAATAAATTATACAAAATTTAATGCCCCTTAACTGCAGAAGCAGAATGAGTTTCTCTCACTGTACATCCCCCTTTACTTTTTTCCCTTTGCAGGAAGGAAGAAGAGATCAAATCCAGAGGAGCTTGGCAGTGGTGGCATTCTGTCACCAACTATCAGGTCTTGGCAAACTTTTGGTATCTCATCCTGCTCACTTCAAATAGAAGTAGTACCAACCCAGTGAAGTTTTACAGGAAAAAGCAAAAAAGCAGGCATATTGCTGGATCCTGCTAACCCTTGTAGCTTCAAGATGGAGAAGGAACTCCTGGTTTCTCCAAAAGCACAGTCCCAGAAGTCTAAGGTCAAATACACCACCCATTAGTAAACTCTAGAACAGCATCTTCTTGAATCTTTAATCTCAGTAACAGTGCTAGCTAGAAAGAGAGGGAGTCAAAAGCAGGGCTCCATGAAATTATGTTTTCAAGGTGGTAGTGTTTTTTTTTTCTGGAATCCCATGCTTTCCAATAAATCAAAGGACTGATTTGGTTGCTTACAAAGTCCTAGAGCAGAGGTGTTTAACCTGCAGTTCAAAGATCCCCTCCAAGGAGTCCATTGATAGATTTCAGGAGATTTGTGGATTCAGGTGGGAAAAAATAGCATGTTTATTTCTATATACAGAAAAAATAACATCTAGGTATACATTAAAATCAATATAATACATTTTCTTTCAATCCTATATATTTTATTTTATACATTTAAAATAATTATGCTGAAAAGGGGTCCATGGATTTCATTCACCAAATTGCCAAAGAGGTCCAAGTCACGAACAGGTTAAGAACCTCTGTTATAGAGCAAGAAAGATATTATCAAAACAACAGGGATGTATACTATTCACTCGATGCACTATTTAATCAGGAGGGCATGGTACTGAAATGTCCCTCTTGACGTTTTGAGTTTGTGGTTAATTTCCAGGTTAGGAACATGCTTTTACCTTAATATATAACTTCGTTTTAATAAATGATCTATCCTTCACCTGAAAAATAAACATTAATAAGATACTCATTCAATATCCTTTTGAAGCTTGAATATGGTAGATACTTCTCCAGGGTCTAAATTCTTCAAATGGCTTTCTTTCACTTAGTATTTCATCTGAATTTAAAATAGTAAATAAAAAACATTTATTAAGCACATACCATGTGCCAAGTACCAAGGATAAAATAGAAAAGCAAAACAGTGTCTGCTTTCAAAGAGTTCACATTCTAATAGGGAAAAACATACGCAGGTGGTTTTAGCTATAAGTCAGCTTTAAAGGTTCTATGGTCCTTAGGGTACAGCAGCAAAGCAAATGGAAATGCATCTTCTTTAGTATCTTTAGTATCATTTCCATAGATAAAATAATATCTGAAAGAAGGAAATGTGGCTGAGTGGAAAAGGTACTCAATGCTGAATTATGGGACCATGGATTTAGAACATCAAGTTAATTCATCTAGGGCAGCCTTCTCATCTAAAGTGATTTGCCAATGGTTACAAAGTACTAAGCACCAGTGGTGGAATTTGAATCCAGAACCTCTGATTTCAGAACCCCTTTCCACTTTACTCTGTTGAATCCAGAACCTCTTTTACTCTATTGACTCCTCTAGATTTTCTATTCTTATAAATCCTGTGATTGAGAAAAATGTTCAACCATGCATTAGCTTTCTGCATTTAATTACTGCTCCCCAGACCCAGAACTGGCTTTTTTTTCATACACCAATCTATTCCATTAATCTGCCATTCTATTTCTTAGCCAGTATCAGATTGTTTTAAAAATTACCACTTTATAATATAGTTTGACATCTGGTATGGCTAGATCATCTTCTTCTGAATTTTTTTTTCATTTCTTTTCTCCCTTCCCCTTCCCTCCCCTCTCATCTCCTCCCCTCCTCCCTCCTCTCCTCTTCTTTCCTCTCTTTTGCTTTCAAATTACTCTTGTTATTATTTTTCTAGCCCTATAAAATAATTTTTGATAGTTTGATTAGTATGGCACTGAATAAATAGATTAATTTAGGCAGAATTGTCATTTTTATTATATTGGCTTAGCCTATCCATGAACAATCAATATTTTTCCAATTTTTTTAGATCTGACTTTATTTGCATGAAAAGTCTTTTATAGTTATGTTCATCTATTCCCTGGGTTTGTCTTGCCATGTAGACTCCCAAGTATTTTATATTGTCCACAGTTATTCTAAATAGAATTTCTCTTATCTCTTCTTGTTAGTTTTGTTGGTAATATTTCTAAATGCTGATGATTTATGTGGGTTTATTTTGATTCCTCCAACTTTGCTAAAGTTGTTAATAATTTCAAGTAGTTTTTTGGTTGATTCCCTTGGATTTTCTAAATATAACATATCATCCGCAAAGAGTAACAGCTTTGTTTCCTCATTACCTATTCTAATTCCTTTAGTTTCTTTTTCTTCTCTTACTTTTACAACTAACATTTCAAGCACAGTATTAAATAATACAGGTGACAATGGGCATCCTGGCTTCACCCCTGATCTTACTGAGAGGGTTTCTAGCTTATCTCCATTACAGATAATGATTGCTAATGGTTTTAGATAAATATGACTTATCATTTTGAGGAAAGTTCCATTTATTCCTATGTTGTCTAGCGCTTTTAATAAGAATGGGTGCTGTATGTTGTCAAAGACTTTTTCTGCATCTATTGAAATAATCATATGATTTCTGTTGGTTTTGTTATTGATATGGTCAGTTATGCTGATAGTTTTCCTAATATTGAACCAGTCCTGCACTCCTGGTGTAAATCCCACTGGGACATAGTGTATGATCTCTAAATTTTATTTAAAATTTTTTGCATTACTTAAATTTTCACATCAATATTCATTAGGAAAATTGATTTGGTTAGCCTAAGGATGGAGCTTCACATCTGGTCAGCAATGGAATGTAGGCCTTGTTGGTGGTTTGTGCTGAAGGTGGGGTCTCTAAACTGCACAAACTGCTCACTTGCCTCGGGAGCTGCTGGATTGCAGGAGGATGGCCCTAGCTGGTGGATTACCCCAGGCTTGGAGCCTTGCTGCAGGAACCTTGCTGTGAGTGCTGGGCTGCTGGGGCTGCCCTTGGACCTTGCTCCCCTCCCACCCCAGTGAAACACACCTTTCCTGCCAAGCTGGTAAGCCTCTTCTCTGTTTCTACATCAATTCTGAGGCATTTTTCTAGTTTTTTGGAGGGGAATTTTGGAGAGATTTAGAGGGTTCCTTTCTCTTGGCACCAGAAGCCTTGTTTTTCCTACATTTTCTCTTACAGACATAATTGCTCTTACAAACTGAAATAGTCACCCCAGGGTATGAGTACAAAGAAAAAAGGACTCTTGACAGACACGGGTAGATTTCCTTTACAATAAAACAACAACCAAAAATGTATAAACATTCACTCTTCAGCAATAATCACCTACAAGGGGTATCAGCAGGAAAAAGCCACTTTTTTGAATATTTAATGTGCAATAGAGGTAGTGCAAAGTAGTAGACAGCTGGCCTCAAACTGAACCAGCAACACCAAAGTTCTAGTCTAGCCTCCGATATATCCCACCTGTGTGACCCCCAAGTAAGTTACTCAAGGTCTCCGAGCTCTAAGAACTCCCTGAGGCCAGAAGTTGAACAGAAGGCAGCTACCTGCTTTGGGAGTTGGTGCTTCCTTCCCTGAGCTCCCCATCCCAATGAAATTCAAGTCCTTATTTCTGTTGGTGTACAGCTGTATCAGCATTAAAGTTGAAGTTGACTGAGACAATAAATCATCCCATCCCACTTAACCACCATACTTTGATGAGATGAGAACACATACTAATCAATTCAATGTGAGTTTTAAACAAGGTTTAGACACCTCTTTTGGTAGGGCAGGAAACCAGTTAGGATTGGTTGAAGGACTTGATCACATTTTGTGGGGTTTGCATAAAGCCAGTGAGCTAGTGGGGTCTAGCAATGGAAAGAAGGGCAGCTAGGTGGTGCAGCAGATGGAGTGCCAGGCCTAAAGTCAGAAAGGCTCATCTTCCTGAGTTCAAATCCATCCTCAGACACTAACTAGCTGTGTGACCCTGAGCAAATCACTTAACCCTATTTGCCTCCTCCGGAAAAATGAGCCAGAGAAGAAGATTGCAAATCACTCTAGTTTCTTTGCCAAGAAAACTCCAAATGGGGTCATGAAGAGTCAGACACGACTGCAAAATGATTGGACAACAAAAATGGAAAGGAAGGAATGGAAACCTCAAGAACTGAGCCAGGAAGAATCAGCAGCATGGAAGCAACAGAAGAAAGAAAAAGTAGAACTGAGCTGCAGCAGGAAAGAAAGTAATTAAGGAGGGTCACCAACATCTTACTGGAGTCTCTGAGCAAAAGACTCAGGTTAGAGCCATCACTTGTCACCCCTTCCCCAAGTACTTAGGGAAGTTCTGAGAAAAGATGTGCTCTTTCACCCCTTTCCTCTCCTAGTGCCCATCCATCAAAAGACACCAGAACATCCTCTTTACCCAAACATTTCCAGTAACCTAAATCTTGCCTAAACTTGCCATGGATTAATTAGATATAAATACAAAATTAAAGTAAAGCAGAGAGCCGTAAATCTGATTCAGTGTTAGGAATTTTCCTTACTGGAAACTCTGAGAGATTGTGATTGTACTCCTGACTTTGGTTTAATGTAAATTCCATAAGGAAGAAAAAGAGGGAACCACATGGACCTGAGGGGTCCTTTAGAGCAAGCTAATGATTATAACAAGGTATGACTGATTACATCTCCAGACATAGAGAAGAAGAGGTCAGTGGCAAATCTTTTTTCATTTGCACTCACTTCAGTGATATCATCGCTACTACCACCACCTCCACCACCATTACAGCTATTAATAATAATATTAACAACAAAAACAACAACATGTGGCCCTTTGAAATTTATAAGGCATCTTATACATGGAGATTCTTGTTCATGTATGAGTTGAATTCAGTGATCTCCAAGGTTCCTTCCAAAATTGAAATTCTGAGATTTTGTTATTCTTTGAAAGACTGAGACCAAAAGAATTCTCTCATTAACTTTAAAAGAGAAAACAGGGAAATGAATACAAGGTTATCAGTTCTAATGTTTAATCTATATATTTGAATCTGAATATTTTTTTAAATTATTTTCCTAGGAATCTTCTACTCCCTGAGCATTCCAGTTAATTAATCAATCAATAAACATTTATTAAGCACCTACTGTGTGCTTAGTAGGACCTTGTGCTAAGTGCTGGGGATAAAGAGAAAGAAAAAAGATAGTCCCACCTCTCAAAAAGTCCACAGTCTAATGGGGAGACAACGTACAAACAACTATGTACAAATATGATCTATATAGGATAAATTGGAGATATTCTCAGAGGAAAAACACTAAAATTAAGTGGGATTAAGAAAGACTTTTCACAAAAGGTAGATTTTTATCTGGGATTTGAAAGAATCCAGGGAAGCCAGAAGATAATTTCATGTCTTCCTTCCTCCTGTGGGACTCTTTCCACTCCCCTAGGCGTTCACATATAATTTGAGAAGAACTGTCTCTTGTATCAGATCCAAATCCAAATACTTCACACTCAAGGGGCCAATTTTATCATTGTAAGTACCATCTTTGTCAAAGCAAATTTTTAAGACTTTTATGTCCTTAAAAATCCTTAAAAGTGATTGTGGCTGAAATGTTCATCAACTTGTGACCAAGCTGGTAATGGCTCTCCAAATTTAGCTAGACTTGGCATTAATCGTCATGCATGCTGGCATCACTAAGGCTATATGCCAAGTCATTCTATCTTGAAAGAAGCTTCCAGAGCTTGCCTCACCCTGGCAAAGCACTGAACACTCCCTACAGGGAGCAATTACACAGGAAATCTTTAGTGAAGGGTGAGGTGCCAACAAATGAAAATTTAATAGAAGGGCCATCTTTAGCTCACTTTGGCCAAATCTTAGGACACCTAAAAATCCTCAGTAATATCCATAAAATAAGACTTATTATACTCCAAATATCTTCCCTGAGGTTTATGCAGGCTATCATCCTGTACGCATAGGGAAACAAGCCTCATTACTGAACAATTCAGTTCTCTGAGAGCCAGTATCCACAGCTGCAAAAACAAAAAGAAAGAGAAAAGCTAATAAACAATGGTAATCTAATTTGCAAAGGACCCCATATGTGAATCAACTAAACATAATTAACAAAAAGCATTGAATATGAAAATGTTAATAGGAATGTTCATTACTGGATCCAGTTTGCCACAAAATATTGATTCAAATGTTACTTACAGTAATCATGTAGAAAGAAATTGTCCTTCTAATATCCCATTAATCTACAGTGAATTAAAGAATGATACATACTTCTTAAAGATAAGAATATGACCATGGAAGCAAAAAGCTGTCAGTAATCTTAAAGAATTGCAAATAAAGCAAAGCTTTCTCATAGTTGAGATCAATCAAAACAGGTTTGGAAATAAAAGAAAAAAGTCATTCTCATAGGATTTGAGAGCTAGAAAGGTCTTAGAATAATCATAACAATAGCTGGCATTTACATAGCACTTGAAGGTGATATGTGACACACATATCACAATTCGATCCTCACAACAGCCCTGAGAAGTAGGTATTGTCCCTATTTTACAGACAAGAAAACCAAGCCCAGAGAGGTGAAGTGACTTACCCTTGGTCATTAAGTTGGTAGATATCTAAGGTAGAATTCAAATCCAAGTCAAAGCATCTAGTCCAGTTCTTTCATCTTATAGATGAGAAAACTGAAGCCCATCAAGATAATATGACTGGACCACAGTTGCACAGCTAGTCATTAGTAGAACTATAATGGGAAGTCAAGTTTCCTGGCTTCTAATCTGGAGCTCTTTCCAGAACGTCAGTCATACATACATACATATGTACATATGTACAAGTAATATATATATGTATGTATACATGCAGAAATAATTTAAGAAGAGTCCTCTCTTGCCTTAGAGAGTTCTGCTTAGCCTCAGAAGTCTTTAGACTATGAGAATAAACAGATGCCACAGAGATTATCTCTTTTCCATGTGTAGTCACTTTTATGTCTGACTTAAAATTAATTTTATTATTTCTATTGTGTTTATTAAATCAATAAATTAACCAACAAGAATTAAGTGTCTCCTGTGTACCAGGCATTGGGCCCAAGCACTGGTGATACAGAGCCAAAAGTTAAACAACCCCTACCATCAAGCAGTTTACATTCTATTCAAGGAGACAATTAAATACATACAAAATAATTGCAAGCCAAATGAGGGGGGAAGGGGAGCCAGCATCTAGGAGAATTAGAGAAGACTTCATGTAGAAAATGGCACTTGAGCAGTTCCAAAGCAAAGGGATTCTAAGAGACAGAAGTAAACTGGAAGCGTCTTGTAGACATGAGGGAGAGTCAGTGCAAAGATGCAGAGATGAGAGATGCTTCATGAAGCAGAAAAGTGAACTAAGACATTTTACCAAGTTTCAAGGCAAAGATCTGAAACAAACAAACAAAGGAAAATTTGCCTTTAAAGGTAGCGATCTAATAAATATGTCACTGGCTCAAAGTCAACCAACAATGAGTGTACTATACACTCAAGGACTTTCAATGTCTACTTAATTTCCACTGAATCTTTGGCCATGGGACTCAGTACCCAGAGGCTGCTGTTGTTACAGGCACAAAAGGGGCAATGAGAATGAAGGCCCTTCATTTCTCATTTCTGTACCACATAAAGAGAAGTTGGAAACCAGACTGTCACCATCTCATAAGTATATGCTACATGTCTAGGACTCTAGGTCACAGCAATGAGAGGGAAAATAAAAGAAAAAGAAATAGTGCTGCTGGCCTTTGGTAGAGAATAAATACACTAAAATGTCTTTTATCTAAGGTAAGGCACAAAGGAAAATCTTGCATCCCTCTTGAGTTTTTGTATCATCAGATGTGGGATGGATTTTAGTAATTTTCCAAATCAACTATTTGTCAATAATATGCCTTTTGAGGGAAAAAAGTCTGAAGCCACGATCGAGGAGGGTGCAGGGATTTATACTGAGAATATTTTTCTTCTTTATTTAAATATGACCATGGCTGTCAAAATGAGTTAATTTGCTTCATCCTATTTTGTTCTCCTTCCTCCCTCCCCTGCCTCTTTTAAGGAAGTGAATCAAGGAACAGTGAAGAATGGCCAACTTTAGGGTGTACCTGTTCCTGTCCTAGTGAGAATTAAGAGTAAGAGACCAAAGAACTTCGTGAACTCTTTGTTCCTTCGCATGAAGGTACCGGAGATAGGAATTCCACCATGGTAAAATCAGAAAGTCTAATGTCAGTGCCTTCCTTGAGGAATCTGGAAAAGAACTTTTGTGTGAAGCATTTCCTTCAGTTGCAAAAAAGTGACTAATGATGTGCAGCTGTCTATTAATAAAGTGACAAGCTACTGAGAGCATAAGTGAGTGAAGGCAACGGAGCACTGCTCTGGCTTTGGGCACAGTCTGTCATTCAGTCAACAGTAAATAATCATTTTTGCTTACTATGTGCCAAGCACTGGAAATAAAAATACAAGTAAAAAGAAAGACAGTCCTTGTCTTCAAGGAACTTACTTCTAATTGTCATAGATGGCACAGAAAGGAAGCTAAAGGGGAGAAGAATAATGGAGGTGGGGGGGAGACAGAATGAAAAGAATCCCCTTGCACCTTTCTAGGAAATATTTGTATCACCTTATTCTTCTCCCTGCCTCATCCCTTCTCTTTCCAGTCCATTCTCCACTCAACTACCAAAATGACTCAGAAAACAGATCTTACCTTATCATTCTCCTAGGCAGTAAATTGCAATGGCTCCCTATTACTTCCAGGATATAAATTACTTGGGAGGACATATATAACCCTTCACTGCCTGGCCCCAGGTTACTGTTTTATTTTGTTGGGGCTTTTTAATGTTTTACTTATTATGCATAATTTAACCC
Organism: Notamacropus eugenii; assembly: GCF_028372415.1. Classification (NCBI taxonomy): domain Eukaryota; kingdom Metazoa; phylum Chordata; class Mammalia; order Diprotodontia; family Macropodidae; genus Notamacropus; species Notamacropus eugenii. The sequence continues at coordinate 271,482,392 of NC_092875.1, forward strand.
AAAAAAAAGCATTTCTTTCTATATAGCAGAGCATTTAAAGATAATTCTGTATGAAACCAAGGCTCTCCATTTCAGTGAATTTTTAAAAGAGTTAACAAAAGTCTACAAAATTATTTCAAAACTTGTCCTGCTTATCCAGACTACTAATTTAGACTTTTTGTGCATTACTCACTTTCGTGAACACTTCATTCTAGTCATCCTTACCTTTTTTTGCTGCTATTCATACATGGTACTCCATATCCTGGTTTATGGACAAGAAGAAGCAATCCAAGGACACTCTCAAGGTGTCTCTGAAGAACTATGGAATTGATTGCATGACTGGGGTACACTGGCCCATGACCACCCAGCATGGCATGTCATCAGCAAAGCTGCTGTGTTCTGTGAGCAAAGCAGAACTGAAGTAACTCAAAAGAAATGCAGGATGTGCACATTTAGAGTATCCACCCCATCCATACTATTTGTGTCCAACCCATAGTAGAGCATTCTGAGCTCATATCTCTCTGATCAGTCACTCTATACTTTGACGCTAACATAGTGATGTCATTTTGGTCCTCTTCGAGAACAAATGACAACAACCATTTTGTTTTGTTTATATTGGTTGCCTCCATGGCTAGAATACACTCGCTCTTTACCCCTCTCTCAAAATCCCTAGTTTCCTTCAAGGCTCACCTCAAGTCCTATCTTCTACATGTGATCTTTCCCTATCCTCCTATCGTAGCTTTCCCTCCAAAATCACCTTGTGTCTATTTGCATATCTTACAAAATAATCTTAATTATTTTATTATTATTAATTAATAATTAATTAATTATATGATCTCAAGAAAATTAGATACTAATGGGCACACAAAGATCTGGTTTTTACCCACTTCCTGTTCTTTAATCAGCCTATGGTTTGAAGTAAGCTCTGATCTGGGGCAGCTACCTTTCAGCAGGAGAGATTAGGCTCCTCTTCCTCGTGTTCTTCAGTTTTTAAACCCCATTCTCCCACCCCAGAACTCTAGAGAAGATTTTACTTTTAATATAGGGTGTGAGAGGGGTCAAACATGTGGCTAGCTGTCCTTTGAGGCCCATAACACTCCCTAATGAGACCAGTCATATTAAAAGTATTATTGGGAAATAATTAACAAAATAAATAAAAATTCAACATAACATAGAAAATGTTAATTTGTGGTTTCCTAAGTCAATATGAAAGCCTTGACACCACTGTTATAAGTTATAGCCCGCATCTAGGACTACCCCTGCCAAAGAGAGAGGGAATTCAAAAGGTAATGAATATGAATCAGATACGGGACAGGAAATTTATGCCTATATACAAAGGAAAACAAAAACAACTTAAAACAATTCAGTAACTTAAAACTTCTGTTAGAATGTGCTAGGAGACTGATATTTAAACCTTATCAGAATATAGTGCACTGTGCAGGACTCCTGAAAACACATTTTATGTTTTTTCTTAGTAATGCACTGTCCAATCCACTCTAAATGCATTTCTGTTGGTAAAAATAGCCAGGCTTGGACCACTGTTCTTTGGAACATTAGAATAGAAGCTAGGGCTCCTGCCTTTACATCATTCAATTCGAAATTCATTGACCTCCTCCAACCTCCTCAGATCTCCTCCAAGCACAGACACACTCATCTCAGGATTTGCCCAAGATCATGAAAGAGTCTAAAAGAGGTAGCCCAACTCAAGTTCAGTCTCCCTAGACAGAATGTGTACTTTAGAGGTCAGGTACTCACAATCAGGTGGAGACAGGAGGTGGGAGATAGAAACTGACATCCTTCTCCTACTCTCCCTTTTCCAGGGCAGTTAGGTGGTGTAGTGGATAGAGCACCAGTGCAGGAGTCAGGAGGACCTGAGTTCAAATCTCACCTCAGACACTAGCTGTGTGACATTGGGCAAATCACTTAACTCCAATTGATGGGTCATCTCCATCTGGTCACTGAATTCAGATGGCTCTGGAGGAGAAGTGAGGCTGGTGACCTGCACAGCCCTCCCTCACTCAAAACAAAGTCAAGTGCAAGCCATGTCATTATTTCTCTGATGGCATGGTCTTCAATAACGAAGGATAAATACACACACCCTTCCTTTTCAGGAAGCAGCTCAAAATAGAACTAATACAATTTGTAGCCAACAAGAAAAAAAAAAACAGAAGGGAGTTTGGGAACTCCCTTTTGTATATCTACTTAGTCATTGACTCCTCCACTTCTGCAGCCAATAGGAGGACTTTTTATCATATCACCCTTTTAGCCCTGAGTCACACATGGCCAGAAGCAGGCCCCGAAGCTCACACATGTATAATCAAGTATCAGGAATGGCAGGAAGCTTTAAGTCCCCGTGGGCCAACTCAACCTTGCCATACCCATATATGTCCATGTTGTCTTCTCCCTAGCCAGACCGTAAAGTCCTTGAGGGCTTTCCTTTTGTTTTTGTATTCCCAGAACCCAGCACAATGCTTGACACACAATATACATTTAATTAATATCTGTTGAAATGTATTTTACAGCAGCTCTTTTTGTGGTAGCAAAAAATTGGAAATTGAAGGGATGCTCATCAATTGGGGAACAACTGAACAAGTTGTGATATATGATTGTGATAGAATAATATTGTGCTATAAGAAATGACAAGCAGAATGATTTCAGAAAAACTAGGAAAGATTTACACAAACTGAGGCACAGCGAAGTGAACAAAACCAGGAGAACATCGTACACCATAATAGCAATATTGTACAATGATCGGCTATGAAATGACAACCATTCTCAGCAAGACAATGAGCCATGACAATCCCAAAAGGTTCATGATGAAAAAAATGCTATCCACATCCAGAGAAAAAAATGATGGACTTAATCATACTATTTTTCACTTTATTTTTTCATGCTATTTTCTTTTTTGGTCTCTGTCTACTTTCACAACATGACTAATATGAAAATATGTTTTGCATGAGCTCACATGTATAATCTACATCAAATCCCATCTCAGAGAGGGAGATTAGGGAAGGAAAGAATTCAAAACTCATTTTTTTAAAATGAATGTTGCCTTTACATGTAATTGGGGAATATTATCTAATTAATAAGTAGATATATAAATATACATATAGATGATTGTCGACTGATCTGGGTGAGAAAGATGGAAGTTTATTTGTGTTTCCATTTTGTATGGAAGTCGTGCACCAACTCCTAGCCTCATTGTATTCAGAAAACAAAGCCCTTCTTTATATAACAGCAGCAAAGAAAATAAAGCCTCAAGATAAGAGTCCTGTTGCCACATATATCCAGTCATTTCATCAAAGTAAGTAGATCTGACCCCTGAATAAACATCCTGGTCCTCCTGAGTGACACTTTGGAACCTCTACAGTTTATACCATTGACATAGGTGCCCATCGAGTGACTAGTCAAATCCCAATGCATCAAAAATGGTGTTTCCCAGAATTTGGAGCTCTGGAAGAGGAAAAAAATAATCAATAGGTATTTATCAAGTACCTTTTATGTGCCTGGCACTATGCTAGCTGAGAATACAAACAGGAATGGACTGTCCCTACCCCCAAGTAGCTTACAGACTAACTAAGGGAGAATGAATTGGCCTATAGGTCAAATGAAAGAGCCCCTGCCATAAATGAACTTATATTCTCCTGAACGCAAAACAATATACACAATGACAGCTAAATACAGGATATCTTCAAAATAAAGCTTATTTACAGTTATTAGGTGGCAGACACATTGAGGGAGGGAATCTGAAAAGGCCTCTCAAAGGAGATGGTTAAGGCCCCCTTGACCCCTCTGATTGAAAGACATGTCTTTCTCAAATTTTCTTCATCAACTTTGTCTGGTCTTTTCCTTTATCCCCATCATAGTCTACCTAGTATTGTATTTACTTGTTTATATTCATATTGTCCTTCCAATAAAACATAAATTTCTTGAGGATAAAAACTGTGTCTTTTTTTTATATCTAGCATAGTGCTTTTCACAGTGTTTTTCAAATACTTTTTTGTTGGATTGCATTTAATCTTTTCTTTAATTTATTCTTTCACCTTATCATAATTCTCTCTCCTTAGATGAGTACACAATTGACTCTTGTGGCTCATCATGGGGTAATTGTACTCTATTTTGAACTTACTGAACTGGATAAAGTTTAAAATATATGACCTGTCAATCAGATGACAAATCCTTTCTTACTTGACTTGCTCCCTTGGGTTTTCTCCATGGTAACCTTTTATTTACTTAATCCTCATCTCCTTTCTTTATCAGGATCATTTTTCCCCCAAAGACTGAGAGGATATTGTCTTTGGGTTTTGACAGTTTGAACATTTCAACAGACTGTTTTCTTTTCTACATAAGATTATCTACCAGACTAGTACATGAGAGATTAAAGAATCCAAAATCTCACCAGTGCAGATACTCCTTCCACTGATGCCTGTGGCAATCCCTCCATGACTCCTCATTCTATGTGATTCATGTCCATCTCTTTCCCTAAGACCTGAATAGAGATTCACATGGTGAACTGAAGACCTTCCTCAGTAACATTAACAACTGTTCATTTATTATCTTTTAAAATCAGTACATAACCAGTTCACCAACTTTTCCTTGTTGATAGCTTTTACACTGTTCCACGTCATTGGTTAGTAACATATCGTAACCTACTCATATCAACATTAATCTTACCATCATTCTTTGTTTTACTTAGGGCAAAAATGAACAAACTTAGGACAATGCAGAGGAGTGGGGAATACCTTCCATGGGGACCAAATTGGTCTTTTGGGTGAGAATTCCTTGCTGGTACTTACCTAGGACTCTCCTAATTCCCCCTTCTATCAGCTTGTATAGAGACTCCCTTCAGCATCCTCACTCATCACAGTGCCGCCCACAGTCGTCATTGCTATCTATATTGCATGTGAAGGCTACTTCTTCTGGAGTGTTATTGTTTTCTCTGCTGCTGTTATACAGAGAAGGGCTTTGTTTTCTGAATACAATGAGGCTAGGAGTTGGTGCACCACTTCCATACAAAATGGAAACGCAAACAAACCTCCATCTTTCTCACCCAGATCGATCAGTCGACGTCATCCCTATGCATATTTATACATCTACTTATTTATTAGATAATTTCCCCCAAGTACACGTAAAGGCCACATTCATTTTTTAAAAATTGAGTTTTGAATTCTTTCCTTCCCTAATCCCCGTCTCTGCAATGGGATTTGATATAGATTATACATGTGAGCTCATGCAAAACATACTTACATGACAGGTCATGTTATTGACTTGCTTCTACTAGTACTTCCAAGGGCAGCTAGGTGGTGCAGTGGATAGAGCACCAGTGCGGGAGTCAGGAGGACCTGAGTTCAAATCTCACCTCAGACACTGGACACTCACTAGTGTGACCTTGGGCAAGTCACTTAACCCCAACTGCCTCATCTTGGGTCATCTCCAGTCATCCTGATGAATATCTGGTCACTGGATTCAGATGGCTCTGGAGGAGAAGTGAGGCTGGTGACCTGCACAGCCCTCCCTCACTCAAAACAAAGTCAAGTGCAAGTCATGTCATTATTTCTCTGATGGCATGGTCTTCTTCAGCAACGAAGGACAAACACACTAGTACTTCCCATACACAGCAAGAAATGTAGTCTTCTTTGTCCTAAACTCTGGGGCTGTAGCAGTATCAGACCCAAACTCTCTAAGGTTCCCCTCTGCAGTGTCCTAGCCAGACTGCATAGCTTACTTCTTAATCTTTTCACCCTCAACCTAAACGTAGAAACTGTGGGTGCAGAAGGGATTAAATAGCACTGAGCCTATTTCAATTTTACCTACTACCAAAGGAAAGGCACTTCCAGTAAGAAAGTCAGTTAATTACAGAGAAACCATCAGAAAGAGAAAAAACACAGAACAATCTAAAAAAGGAGCCAATACGATAACTAAGTACTTTGAAATAAAGGAAATCAAGTTGAAAATTTCTGATAAAAGGGAAAGGATTCAGTAAATTCTACAAGAACACTAGAAATTATAATAGACCAATTGCTGGGACATCTGGAATGATTCAGAAGAACAATAAAAAAAACTTTAAAATGACATTTTAAATATAAAGGTAGAAACTGGAAAATAGAGATACCAAAGAATAAATTCATATGACAAGAAAATAGAAAATTCAAAATAAATATCAAAGAAACTCACCAAGAACAGATTCTTTGAAAAATAGAAAGATTTGGAGCACAAAAAATGCAAATACAGAAGGAAAATCTATTGACTTTTCATTCTTCTGAAATTAAGGTATTCACAGGCATATAATTTCTCTGGGAAGATGTTCAAAAATATGGGTTTTGTAGTAGGAAATAGCTTGGAGTCATTAAAAAGAATTACAGTTTTCCAAAAGTAATTCGTTCTAATTTCTTGTTACTATTAATATTAAAATCAGTATTTATTTGCAACACCTGTGAGAGGCAGAGACAGCAACAGAGAGAAAAATCTGTAACTAACTCAATATATTGCCATCTTACTTTATCTTGCAATTTGGACAACATCTATTTTTCTTCCACTTTGTTTTTCCAGTGAGAGGTGACTCTGAAATAGCTACAAATTTGAAACGAAGTTGTTGTTGAGGAAAGGAGAAAAACAAAAGCATGAACAATTGAATGAAAATTATGAGGAATACAGGAAACAACATGCTTCCTAGATGACCAAAACTATATAATATTCATCTATCTACATAGGAGGTGTTAGATAGATATGTTAGATACAGTACTTAACTAGTGATGAGAAAGATCTGAGTTCAGATTTTTAGCTTTATTAGCTACGTGGCCATGAACAATTCACAATCTCTGTTTTCCTTTCCTCCCAAGGAAAATTTTGATAACAATACCTGTGATACAGTTTTCTTAGACAGTTACTGTGAGGAATAAATAAAACAATGCATGCAAAGCAATTTATTAATTTTTAGCATTATATGTATGGGTGTATTTATTATTATTCTTACATGAAAACTCTTCACTAGAGAAAAATATATTCTGGGAGAAATTTTTCTTGTCAGAAAAGAAAAAAGAACATTTTATTTAATTATCAATAATAATAAGATTAATGTTATTACATGTTTATCTTTGCACATTGTTCTAGGGAACTAAACCCAAATTATATAGTTTTTCATTAAAATCTAACTATTCACAGATTGTTTTATTAAAACATTTAGATAGGGTAACAGTGAGAAAAAAAGTCTAAAAATAGAGTGCCATTTTTATATTCTGCTTTACCAAAGGCTTCACACTTTCCTCCCTATCTTTCCTACACTTAATTTTTCTTTTAACATCACAAAAATTCTCCTTGATGCTGTGAACAATCCTACATTTTTTCTTCTTTCCCTCTGACAGGATTTTCTCTTCTTTCCTTAATCACCACACTTTTATTTTTCATTTACAACAGGGATTATTCCTTCCACTTTGTGAATATAGAAGTTAAGAATCAGAGAAGCTGATGGCTCTACTGACAATCTCACAGAAAATGTGGAAGAGACTATTATCTAATAGCTCTGAACTCTCTCTCTCTCCCCACAAGGCTGTGGCTCAATCAATGAAGTGCAGCCAAAAGTAGAGGTTTAATCTAACATAATGTATATAATGTAATGTAATGATAAAGAGTTCCAGGAGGGTAAAGGGTATTGATTTCAGATACATCTAAAGTGCCTCTGGACTCATTATACAAAATTGTAAAGCATAGTATTGTGAGACCTTTTTTCCCCTCAAAATGAGCTATCTTTTGTATCATAGGGACCTGTCTATGTAAAGCCTCTTACATGGCTTATTTTAAGCCATGTCAGGTGGGAAAAAATTAGGCTTGCTGTGCCCATCTCTACAAAAGCAATGGGCAGAAATTCCAGACAGACTAATTCAGACTCTAAATTTCTTTAGAATCTCAGTTATCCAAAAATAGAATGGTTTCATCAGGAGCCAGTTGGGTTCCCTCTGAATAAATAGTTCGTTTGGATACATTTATTTGCTTATTGTCTCCCCTCATTAGATTGTGAGTTCCTTGAGGTCAAGACTGTCTTTTGCCTTTTTATATCCCTAGTATTTAGCACAAAGTAGGTACAGAGTAGGTATTTAATAAACGTTTATTGACTGTTTGTTGCAGGTTTTTTCCTATTTTTTTTTGTCGAGAGGAGTCAAAAATAGGAATTAGTAATAATGATACCCAAAAAGGGCCACCTTAAATGCAAAAAATAATTTGTAAATCCAAAAAATAATAGGACGCAGCACAGATAAGCAAGACAGTTTTGAACATAATATGAAGAATTGATAATATACTTTTAAAAGTAAGTCGTCTGAAATGGAGATTCACAGTTTCATGTAGAATCCTCTTTTGGTGTTCAGTTATGTATAGAAAATGCCATTTATAAAATCAGTTTAGAATGTTTTTTAAAAAATTATAAAAATAAAATTTTTAAATGGGGTAGGGTGACTAGATAGATAACCTTTGAGGTCACTTTTAGCTCTATCTGTGATTCACAGAAAAAAATTAGTTTTTCAGTGAAGGGTTGCATACATTTTGCTTTTTAAAATAAAAATACAAAATTAAGATAAAATAAAGGGTTTAAATGTTACTAAATCTTTTGAAAACTAGTGGGTTGTTGGTTATGTAACTCAAATATAGGTAACTCACATAAAGTATATGTACCATGTATATTTTTGGTAGGTATAGTGACTCATAAATGCTTATGGGATAGTGTCTATTATACAGGATTTCTTTTTTTTTTTTAATTAATTTATTTGTTTTCAGTTTGCAACAATCACTTCCCTAAGTCTTAAATTTTCTCCCCCTTCCTCCCCCCTCTCTTCCTAAGATGGCATGCAATCTTATATGGGTTCTGCATATACATTCTTATTAAACACATTTTCACATTAGTCATGTTGCATAGAAGAATTAAAATGAATGGGAGAAACCATAAAACAAAACAAAACATAACACAAGAGAAAATGGTCTGCTTCATTCTGCGTTCCAACTCTAAAGTTCTTTCTCTGGATGTGGATGGCATTTTGCCTTGAGTCCTTTGGGAATGTTTTAGGTCCTTGTATTGTTGTGAAGGGCTAAGTCTATCAGAAACAGTCTTCGCATACTGTGGCTGTTACTGTGTATAAAGTTCTCCTGGTTCTGCTCCTTTCACTCAGCATCAGTTCATATAAGTCCTTCCAGGCATTTCTGAAGTCTTCCTGTTCATCATTTCTTAGAGCACAATAGTACTCCATTACATTCACATACCACAACTTGTTCAGCTACTCCCCAATTGATGGGCATCCCCTCAATTTCCAGTTCTTGGCCACCACAAAGAGAGCTGCTCTTTGTACATGTGAGATCTTTCCCACCTTTATGATCTCTTTGGGATACAGTCCTAGAAGTGATATTGCTGTGTCAAAGGGTATGCCCATTTTTATAGCCCTTTGTGCACAATTCCAAATTGTTCTCAGCTCAGTTCACAGTTCCACCAACAATGAATTAGTGTTCCAACTCTCCCACATCCTCTCCAACATTTATCATCTTCTTGTTCTGTCATGTTAGCCAATTTGATAGGTGTGATGTGGTACCTCAGAGTTGTTTTGATTTGCATCTCTCTAATCAATAGGGATTTAGAGCATTTTTTCATATGACTATAGATAGCTTCAATTTCTTCTTTGAAAACTTCCTGTTCGTATCCTTTGACGATTTATCAATTGGAAAATGACTTGTATCCTTGTAAATTTGACTCAGTTCTCTATATATTTTAGAAATGAGGCCTTTATCACAGACACTAGTGGCAAAAATTCTTTCCCAGTTTTCTGCTTCCCTCCTAATCTTGATTGCATTTGGGTTGTACAAGATTTCTTAAAAGGGGGAAAATAACAGCACTTACTTCCCAGGGTTGTTCTGAGAATAAAATGAGATAACATTTGCAAAAGCACTTTGTAAATCTTAAAGTTTTATATAAATGTTGTTCTTATTCTTATATCTGTTGCATTCATACCAGCAAAAATGTTGGCACTAGGAATTGGGTTCAGGAAATAGCAATTTCTTGGAGAACTAAATACCTGAATGCCTTTTGTTAAAACAAGATTCATTTCAAGATTCCCCAACCCTACGTGCAATAGCTCAGATATACTGCTCTGCAGAATTTTGTGCTGCTGTAAGTGATCATCTGGATGACTCATGATTGCTTGAGGAAAGCTCACCATGGGAGGCACTGATGAAGGAGCAGCATTAGCTCTGATGATGTATCAGTGCTGTGCTCACTTCAGAAATTTCACAATTCATTTTAGTTTCCAGTCTGCTGTTTTCTGTTTGCTTGATTAGATAAGGCTGGGCTTCACCTAAGCATGGAAAATATATGTAAACTGTTGTATCATTTTTAATAAAGTATAAGAGGTTTTTTTAATAACTCCCATGGATAATTGTTATTTCATAATCTATTAAATCAGCACTTGAGACTTAGTTGATATTGACCAAATGCCTTTACTGACCCACCAAGCTGGAAGTGGTTTTTCTCTTCTCAAATCTCACATTGTTCTATTTGGATGACTCCTATGTATTTATAATATAATTTGTATTAAAGATATTTGGTGTTAACCTTATAGATTGTAAACTCTTTGAAGGCAGAAACTGTGCCAAACATTTTGTTTTATCCTAAGTGCCTTTAACAGTGTCAATCAATAAACATTTATTAAGCACCTACTATATGCCAGGTACTGTGTTAGGTACAGGAGATGAAAAAAGAGATACAAGAGAGTCCTTGCCCTGTAACAACAAGCAAAGTAGGATCTTTGCAGTTTTTCTTGATTGAGTTTTAACCAATCACATATGTGAATATGAGCTCTATCCAATCAGATATGTACATGTGGGCTCTAGCCAATCAGATATTTAGTCGAACTAGAGTGAAATGAACTGTTAACACATCCTCTGGACTTTGGAGGTGAATTGAGATAATGGTGCTGTTGGTGTGTATCAATATTGTCATTGTCCTGTTGAGCTTTGTTTTCCCAGAGGTAGAAGCTACCCTGGAGAGCTTGGAGTGGAATGGTCTCCATGAGCTGAGACATGGAGCAGGAGTGGAGAGCTGCCTATGTGTGAATCCAGGCAAGAGTCAGGAGTTGTTGAACCACAGAGGAAGAACCACGGGACTTGGAAGTCAACCTCGAGTTAAAATGAAAGAGGACTTTACTTGGACACTTGGTATTGCTTAAGGAGATTGTTCTTACTGTGACCTAGGGATGGGTAGTATAGTATTTTGAAAAAGGCCTTTACTTGGATAATTGGTATTGATTAAAGATGTTGCTATTGTTATGATATATATACATTTTACTGAAGGACGTTGCTATAAATGTTATGCTTTACTTTATTGAACAATATTTAGTTTATTGCTGAATCGAGAGTTCCTTGTACTGTGTGATTAGACTCTTGAAATCATTGGCAGCAGCAGTCCTTAGGTGTGCTGCTGTGACTGGTGTTCCGTGCCCTCACAATCTAATGAGAGAGACAACAAACAAGTAAATACGTACAAACAAACTATTCAGGATAAATAGGAAATAATAAGGAGGTAAACCATGAGAATTAAGAAGGATTAGGGAAGGCTTCCTGTTAAAAAGGGATTTTTATTGCGATTTAAAGGATGACAGGGAATTCAATAGGCAGAGATGATAAAGGAGAGAGAATTCCAAGCATGGAAGACAGACAGAAAAAATTCCTGGGGCCAAGGAAAAGAGTGTTTTGTTTGTAGAATAGTCAGGAGGCCAGCACCACTGAATAGAAAAATACATGTCAGGGAGAAAGGTGTAAGAAGACTGGAAAGGTAGGAGGAGGAGAGCTTATGAAGGATTTTGAATACCAAACAGAGTTTATCTCTGGAGGACACAGGGAGCTACTGGAGTTTATTTAGTCAAGAACAGACATGGTTGAAACTGCTTTAAGAAAATCACTTAGGTGGCTGTATGGAAGGTGGATTGGAGTGGGGAAAGACTTAAGGAATGGATTGGGGTAGGAAAGGACTTGAGGAAGGCAGACCCGCCAGCAGCCTGTGGCAATAATCCATGCATGAGGTGATGTGGGCCTGCACAAAAGTGATGGTAGTGTCAAAGGACAGAAGGCAAGGTATTTCAGAACCATTGCAAAGTTGAAATGATGAACCTTGAAAAAAGACTGGACATTGGAGGTGAGAGACAGTGAGGAGTTGAGGATGACACCTAGGCTATGAGCCTGACAAACTTGGAGGATAACAGGGTCTTTTATAGTAATAGGAAAGTTAGGAGGTGGGGAAGGTTTAGAGAGAGACATTACATTCAGTTTTGACATGCTGAGTTTAAGATATTCACTGGACATCCAGTTTGAGATGTCTGAAAGAAAACTAGAGATTTGAGATTGGAGGCCAGCAGAGAGGTTGGGGCACTACAAGTAGATTTGAAAATTCTGACCATAGATGTGGTAATTAAATCCATGAGAACTTATGAGATCACCAATTCAAGCAAAACTAATCTATGCAGTGGTCATATCCAAAAACACGTCCCTTTGCCTGTAATGTAATGTTAATGTAAGGCTAATGGTGGGTGGAAGAGTTAAAGATCTTCCCTGCCCATTAATAGCCTCAATACCTTTTGTTAATTTCTATTGAGGCACTTTGTGTGGCTCTGAAAAGTGTATAAATACTCTGAGGTGAGGTTTTACTTTGGGGCTTACTCACTGGAAGTTTTTGTTTGACCAGATGAGACTCTGGATAGTAGCTAAGGAGCCCACTGGCTTTGAAAACCCAGATGTTGGTGCTTTGCCCTCTAGTAACTATGTATTTATGTAATGGTCAGACAGTTGGGACTGTCTGTTGATCTGTGATATATGTATTGCTTATGGTCAGACAGTTGGAAGCCCTGTCTATCGGTCTTCATTTCTCTGCTTGTATTTCCTCTGTTGGTATATGTGTTTTATTAAAGTGATTGTTGACCACTCAAAAGTTGTTTTCTTTTTTAGAAAAGCAGATCTAAGAACCTGTACGTCAGGCTCTGTTGTGTATGCAGGGTCCTTGCTGTTATAGTGCCTTGTATCTATCATCTGTCAGGAGGCAGGTAAAGTACTTCAGTATGGGTTCAATGACATCTTTGGTCATGAATTGATCAGAGTTCTCCAGTTTTTGCAAGTTCTTTTTCCTTTCTAACATTGCTTTCCTCATATAAATTGTTGCCTTGGTTCTGCTCACCACACTCTGGCAATTTATACTACCCAGGATTTTTTGAAATTGTCTCATTCATCATTTCTTACAGCACAATAATATTTTCTTACATCCTTACACTACAATTCTTCAGCCATTCTTCAATTGCTACTTAATCTATATCAGACAATCTAAATTCTGAAAACTGCTGTCTACCAACATCCAGAACTTACTCCTTACTTCCTCAAGGAGTTCAGTGCCTGGCTCTTGATCTTTCTCTCTTCTCCAATTCTTGCCATCATATACATACACATATATACACATGTGTGTATATATGTATACATATATGTACTCACAGAGACAGAGAGAGAAATACTCCCACAAACACCTTAGCATCCCAGTTTCTCAATTTACTGATTTCCCATGAACTGCTTTTTCACTCCCTTCAGATACATTTAAGATGGTCATACCCTTGACCTTGCCATCACGCACAAACGTACCACTTTCATGTTCATGAACTCTGAAATTCCTTTATCTGCTCATAACCTGTTGTCATTCCGTCTTTTTCTCCACTTTACAATTCCTTATTGTGACCTCCAGTACCTCCACCCTTTAGTTTTTTCCAGGCCATTACCACTGCGCTGGCATTCTCTTCCATTCCCTACCTTGACCCCTTGGCGAATCAGTAACTCTACACTGTCTTCTCTTGAGTCCCTCACCTCCTTACCCTGTCACTGAACTTACTGTGCCAAACCTCAGCCTATGATTACTCCCACTCTCTGCTACCTTTGCTTTCATTTATATGTTTATTCTTCATTTATTCCTATTAATCACAGCAACTTTTCAAAACTTTTTAATCCCTCCTCAAATTTGTCATCTCCCCCTTTCCATCACTTGCTCAGATGAGAATCTTGCCTCAAATTTCATTGACAATATGACACCATCCTGTCCTCTTCATCTCACATCATTCAGATTTCTTCCTACACTATTTCTTCCTTTTCTCCTGTCTCACATTAAGAGATGACTTCTTCTCCTTTTGTAGGCAAACCCCTCCATTTGTACAAGTGATCCTATTCTATCCTATCTTCTTCAACAGATTGCTCTCTCTATCATCCCCACTCCCTCATTTCTCTTCAGTCTCCATCTACTGGCTGCTTTCCTGGTGCCTATAAATATGTTCAAGTCTTCAAAAAGTCCTCTGTCTATATTATCTATAGTCCCATCTATATCCTCATTTTCATGGCTAAACTCCTTAAGAAGGCCTTCTACGATCAATGCCTTTACTTTCTTTCCTCTCACTCTTTTCTTAAGTTTCTGAGATCTGACTTCTGGCCTCATCATTCAACTGAAACTGCTCTTTCCAAATTTGTCAAGGACCTCTTCGTTGCCAAATATAATGGCCTTAACTCAATATTGACCTCTCTGCAGCCTTTGACACTGTCAATCATCCCGTTCTCCTTGATACTCTCTTCTCTCTAAGATGTTGTGCTATCTCCTGGCTCTTCTCCTACCTGATTGACCATGTCATCAAAATATACTTTGCTGGATCTTTATCTAGGATGTACTGCTAACCCTGGGTGTCCCCCAAGTTCAGTCTTCTCCTTCTATACATTTTTACTTGGTAATCTCATCAGCTCAAATAGATTCAATTATCTTCTCTAAGCAGATGATTTTCAGATCTTTTTATCCATCTCTAACCTCTCTCCTGACCTCTATGCTTACAAATGCCTATTTGACATCTTGAACTAGATGTCCTATAAACATCAGACTCAACATGTCCAAAACTGAACTTATTATCTTCACCCACCACCACAACCACCACCAAATCCTTGCTACTTACTGACTTCCCTATTACTATTGAGGATGCCATCATCCTTCCAGTCACCCATTATTGCAACTTACATATCATTCTCTTTCTCCTCAGCCCTTGCCCAATTGTTAGGTATGTCCTTAGATTCTAGATTGTTTTTTTTTCTTCCCTCCTCCCCTTTTGAATACCTTCATCAAAATCAAGAGTTTTATTTTCTTTCCATCTATTCCATCTTTGGCATTATTCTTCCTCTTATTCTCCCCTTCCTTCATCTCTCCACTAGTGTTTCCCTTTTGAGTGTGATATAGTTCTACACCTAACTATGGGTGCATTCAACCCTCATTTGTCCATTTCAGATAAGAGAAAGGCTTGTCTGATGCCCATATCTTCTACCTTTTCCTCTTTGTTCTATCTTTTATTCCTCATGGACCCCAATTCTGAGGAAGATAAAGTTCTACCCTCCTTCCTCTTTTCTCCACTAGTTTATTCCAAGAACACTGTTTCTCAAGGGATCCTTGTTTCCTTTCCTGCTTAGGATATTAGCAATACATCATCATACAGCTCCATCCAATTGTCCAAATAAATTTATCTTTCTAGGTTTCTCTTGACACATGATTGTATCTCAAAATTCCTACTCAGCTTTATTGTTTTCATCAGAAATGCTTGACTGTTCTGTATTCCAGTAAAAGTCTATTTCTGTTCCCTGTAGAATTATACTCAGCTCTGAATCTTTAGAGCCCTCTCTGACATCTCAGGGCAGAGTGTCAGGGACCTTAAAACCCTTAAGCCTGAGCTGGCCTCATCTGAGTCCTGCTGAACCACTCTGGACAGCACAACACGGATTACTGTTGTCCCTGACTATTGGCTTTGTGGACAAGAAAGAGAACGTAGGCTTGATAATCAATTTTTAATAAACAATTGTTTAAGTATCTACTATGTGCCAGGCACTGTCCCAGGTACTAGAGATACAAGGGTTAAAAACAAAGCAGTCCCTGCTTTCAAAGACTTTCAATTTATCAGGAGAAACAACAAGTACACTTATAAGTGGATGGCACAGTGGATAGAAAGCTGGACCTGGAGTCGCGAAGATTTGATCCAGATTCAGATATTTATTAAACGCATGATCCTGTGAAAGTCACTTTACCTCTGCCTCAGTTTCCTCAGCTATAAAATAGAGATTATAATATGCTCACAGGGGATATATCTTACAGACTTGTCATCAGGATCACATAAGATAATATTTGTAAAATGTTTTGTAAATCTTAAAGCACTATATAAGTGCTACTGTATTGTTATTGTGGCTGTTTTTATAAATTATATACAAAATAAACTCAATTTTTCTGAAAGGCATCTAGGTGTCTTAGTGGATAGAGTCCTGGGCCAAGAGTCAGAAAGACTCATTGTTCTGAGCTCAAATCTAGCCTCAGACACTTACTAGCTGTGTAACCCCTGGGAGAGTTATTTAACTATTTGCTTCAGTTTCCTCACCTGCAAATGTGGTCATGAAGAGTTGGACTCAACTGAAATGACTAAACAACTTTTCTGAGTTTAGTGGAGAGGCATTACCATCAGAGTTGTCATGTAAAAAAAATGGTACTTGAACTGAGTCCTAACATAAGCTAGGAATTCTAAGAGATGAAGATGAGGAGGGAATACATTCCAGGGATGTCCATTTCTTCATCTGTATACAATATTTCTATTAATTGCGCCTCCCCCCAACAAGGTGTTGTGAGAATCATAAATTAGATCTGGAAGGTAATCAAGGATTCTCTAGATCAATTCTCTCATTTGTATAAATGAGGAAACTGAGACTTAGAGAAAGAAAGCGCTTGCCAAGGAGGCAGATAGTAAAGGGTAGAGCTGGGCTTTGACATCAGGTTACTGGACTCCAAACCCAGTAATAAGGTATAATGTTAATGAGATTTATGTTATAAAAGATCTTCTCGGCTCATTAATAGGCCTCAGGTGGAGCCCATTAAGGGAAGTTTGATTAGGAAAGGCTTGTTTTACAGGAAAGCCCACAGCTTTTGTTAATTGCTAATGAGGCATTGGGTCAGGTGGATCATGCCCTCCAACTCCGAAAAATGTATATATACTATGAGGTGAGATTTTGCTTTGGAGGCTACTTTTAAAGAAGGTTCTGTGCCAGGTGAAACTCTGGGTAACTATTAAAAAACTGCACACATCCCACATACACTTTGAAAACCCAGATGTCGGTGCTTCTCTCTCTGGTAACTATGTATGTATGGTCAGACAATTGGATCTGTCTGTTGATCTGTGATATATGTATTGGTTATGGTCAGACTATTAGAAGCCCTGTCTGTTGGTCTGTATTTCTCTACTTGTATTTTCTCTATTGGTGAATATAATTAAATTAGATTGTTGGCCCCTCAAAAGTTGCTTTCCTTTTAGAAAAATGGATCTAAGAACTTGTGAAGCAGGCCCTCCTGTACCAGAGTGCTTGCTGCTACATAAGGTATACAACATTTCTTCAGCACCTAGAACAGCATGTTGCTCATTTATTGTAGGTGCTTAATACATGTTGACTGAGAGAATAAAGGGATGAATGAATATGTTAAAGTCTCTAGTTTTTTTCCATACTTTTGAAGACAATGCATCATAGTTATTAGAGAGATATTAAATCAAAACGAATAATAGAAGTAGTTTTTAAACGAACAGATTTTCCAATAGATCTGACAGTGATTCATCCAAAGTAGTCAAATATGTACCTTATTTGTGATTTCATTGTCCTTTTATCTTTAACTCTTTATTGTTGTTGTTAATACTGTCCATGATGTTTTCTTAGCAGTTTTTACTGGAATGGTTTGCCATTTCCTACTCCAATCGAACACTTAGAAGTTAAATAACTTGTCTGGGGTCAAACAGCTAGTAAGTGTCTGAGACTGGATTTGAACTCAGGTCTAACTAACTGCAATCCAGGTGCTCCATTCACTGCTCCACCTAGCTGCTTCTAAAAATATAATAAATTAATCAGTTCCAGTCCTCAATGAGATTATATTCCAATGGAAGAGATAACATGTATATAAATTGATACCTGTTGTTGTTCAGTTGTTTCAGCCATATCTGACTCTGTGACCCCATTTGGGGTTTTCTTGGCAAAGATAATGGAGTGATTTGCCATTTCCTTCTACAGTTCATTTTACAGATGAAGAAACTGAGACAAACAGGGTTAAGTGACTTGCCCCAGGTCATATAGCTAAAAAGTGTCTGAGGCCACATTTGAATTCATGAAGAGAAATTTTTGTGATTCCAAGCCCTCCTATGCCACTTAGATGACCCTTTTCTTAGAGAAGCACAAAATTTTCTTCACTTCACCATTGTGAACCACATAAAACGAGTGACATTGGAGAGAATGACAAAAGACTGATTTTTTTTTTATTTAGATAGATTTGTTTTCCTCTTTCAAATAGCTCTAGGCAAGTATACCCTTTGTTCTGCAGATGCAAACACTTGGCAGAGTAAGTGAACACATGAAGGATTTCACACACATGGATACTACTTAGGTTTAAAAAGGTCAGTGATCTCATCACTCAAGTACATTCACTAACTAGAAATAATGCAACCCTTCTATATCTTGAAAGAGGGTCTTCATGAGTTGCTGTGGCCAAAATAGGTTCATTGCCTACTGGTCAGTCTTCTGGTGACAAGGAACTTCTAACTCAGTTAGACTGACTCTCAGATAATAAACAAAGCCCATCTGTTACTGGGTTCACCCTTGAAACTTTTCCTTCTTGGTGGAGGATCTACCCGAGCATGTCCTCTTGAAGGCATGTCCTTCAAGAATCCAATGCCAATTCTGTACCATAAGGACATTTGATTGGAAGATGCTGCTGCTGAATATTTTTATTGCTATTTAATATTATTTTTTTGTTTTACAAATTAATTTGGACTTAAGATACTATGACACATTCAGACATATGCCAACAGTCTCAGAGCTCTATAATGTGAGGCTGGATTAGAGGATTACTTATCTACTCAGTTGGAGCAAAGCAGAGGTATGAATACTATTAAACAATGAATTAGCCTCATCACTGCCTAATTTATTAAGAGCCTACTTGATGATAGGCATCCTGTAGGATAAATCTTCCTTTTTCTACTCCCCAAGAAGCTAGAACAATGCTCCACAGACACATGCTTAATAAATGTTTACTAGTAACAACAATAGTCGTAATAGAATCTTGTTGGGGAGATCAAATTGCACACTTGAAAAGTTAATTAATAATTTAGGGAACTAAGCTATACATGACAACTGCATGATGTGACATACTGTAGAAGTTTAGAAAAGGAGGAGTCATTGTGCATTGGTTAGATCAAGGAAGACTTCATGAAGGATGTTAAACATCAGAAAGGCCTTGAGAATGGATAGTATTCAAAAAGGCTGAGAGAAGGGTACAGGTGAAGGAGTATCTCAAGTTGACCAGAGACAGAGATAGGACCAAAGACATGCATATAATGCATTAGAGGGAATTATGAGTGCCTATTCAAATCTTGCTTAGTATTTTGGCCAAAGCTCAAATTCTTCCTTCTCTGTAAAAGGCTTCCTGAACATCTTAGCTGGGAGTGATAGCTCAACTTTTGAACTATTAAAGCATTTATTATCCATACAACTCATTCCAAACTTACCATCTTCTCACTTGTATTGTTATTTGGTTTTTTTCCTTGTATCTTAGCTCTCCATGTTGACTTGACGGCAAGGCACATACCTCAAGCTAGAAGAGAGCTTTGCATATTGAAGAAACTCAAATGACATTTATTATTACTGATTGTCCTAGGCTGAAAGAGTTTATATATACATAGTGTTAATTATTTCTGGTGCCACTTGGTGCCACAGCCCTACAACAATGTGGAGCAGTCAATTTTTTAAATTTAAAATATTATTAAATATTATTTTAAATATAACTGCAATGAAATCTCATTTTTATGTAATGAATGGGATAGGACAAGTCATTCTCAAAACATGGAAACTGATACTATACCTGAGAATTTCATTGGGGAAAAAGTTCTATCCTGTATGAATAATGCAGAAGATGCAATATACCACTATACTGTTCTTTTTCTTTTTTAATGAATTAAGCTATGCCCAAGTCCAATAAAACATTACATTAAACATTAATTGTAATTATCCAAATCTCTGTCTGGTACTTTCATTTCCTAGCTTTACTTATATTGAAATAGTATGATGTAAAATAGTGTTTCTCATAAATTCATGTATATATGTATGTACATCATAGGTATATATTAGGAGAGGGGGTATTGGATCTGTAATTTGGTCATGTTTTTGACACTTCTAATAAGAAAACTACCTATTCTAATATAGATCAATACCTGCAACAAAAGTGACTCATCCATGATCACTTAGGTGTCAGAGGTGGGTCTCAAACTCTTATCTTCTTTATTCCAACGTCAACTTTTCAACATCGCACCATGCTGTTTTCCAAATGTGTATATGTGTATTTGCATATATAATAATAATAGTTTGCATTTATATAGTACTAAGCATAATATAAGGTTGAGGTTTGCAAAGTACTTTATATATGTTCATTCATTTTATCCCCAAAACAATCCTGTGAAATAGTTGCTATTATCACTCCCATTTTACAAATGAGAAAACCAAGGCAGATAAAGGTTAAGTGATTTGCCCTGGATTACTCAGTATCTGAGACAGGATTCAAACTCAAATTTTCCTAACTCCAGGACCATAGCCCTATCCACTGTGCCACCTAGTGACCTTACGTATATATGCACATGGTATGTGTGTGTGTGTGTGTGTGTGTGTGTGTGTGTGTGTGTGTGTGTGTGTGTGTGAAATTTCATGTATAATAACCACATATGCATATGAATAAAATTTTGATCCTTAATATGATAGTATGGCTTCAAACCCTGTATGTACAGAGGCATATTTACTTAGGCAAAGGTTCAAAGGTCACATACTACTAACTAAAAGTGCTCCCAAATATGAAATCATTGGCAAAAAGATTACCTTCAGAGGAAACCAGTCCATTTTAATTAATAAACTTTTGTGAAGTGTCCACTGTGAATAGAGCACTGTACTAACTTGTCCAAATACTTGCCTCTTAAAGCTCTCATAATCTGCTATTAATGCCAGTGAAAAATGGGGCAATAAAAGTTTTTTTAATGGTTTACAAACTGTCTTCTCTTAATAGCTCCATGTGTCTTCTTAGACATAAACTTCCCCAAAAAAGAGGTGATTAGAGGGTAAGTTTTCCTCAGTGCTAGCAAGTACACTGTGTATAAAATACCTTCAAAAGACAGACTAATAAAAGAACATTATTTCAAAATGAAAATCCCTCTAACCTCATGAATATGCAGAAGGTCTCAGAGGAAAAGATGTTCCTGTCTAGCAAGTTTCTAAAGCTCTCCTGCTATTGGAAGCAGCCTGATTTATTAATTTTTTCTTGTCTCAGAAGATACATTTGGAAAGGAAATGCAAGGCACTGTGGTGTTTGCTTTTCGTACTTGTGAAATCGCATCGGCCTGCCCTGACTTGGGAAACCACAAGTACACATTAGTCCAAAAGACAGACCCAGAACACTATGCCATCACTTCCAGCAGGAGCTTGGCTCTGGCTATAGAAACGGCCCTGAGATCAACCTTCTCAGGATCTTTACCACTTTGTAAAACTCATCAGCTCATGTTTTAGTACTTCTTAACAGCCTGTTCTTCAGGAGGGGATTCAAAATAATAGTATTTTACAGATCTGTCCTTTTGTGAGTGTGGGCACTGCCTTCACAAATGGAAGTAGAAGCTCATCTATTCTTGGTTGGTTGGTTGTTGTTGTCCTTCATTCTCGAAGAGGACCAAAATGACATCATCGTGATAAAGTGAAATTTCAGCGTGTCCGACTATGGCTGATGAGACCAATACAAGCTCGGAATACTCTACCACAGGTTGGGCACAGATAGTCCGTGTGAACATTTGGGGTGGTTACTCCAAATTTGTGTATCCTGCGTTTCCTTTGTGCTTTTTCAATTCTGTTTTGCTCAGAGAGCGCAGCGCCCTTTCTGATGTAGACCTGTCATGCTGAGCAGTCCTGTGCTAGCGTCTCCCATGCTGCACAGTCAAATCCAAAGTTCTTGAGAGAGACTTTGAAAGTGTCCTTGTATTGCTTCTTCTGGCCACCATGTGATCACTTGCCTCATGCAAGTTCTCCATAAAATAGTCTTTTGGCAAACGTACATTTTGCATTTGAACAAGGAGGCCAGCCCATTGGAGTTGCACTCTCTGAAGAATAGTTTGAATGCTTAGCAGTTTAGTTCAAGCAAGGACCTCAGTATCTGGTACCTTATCCTGCCAGGTGATCCTCAGAATCTTCCTAAGACAATTCAAATGGAAACGATTCATTTTCTTGGCATGGCACTGGTAGACTGTCCATGTTTCATAGGCATACAACAATGAGGTCAGCACAACAGCTCTGTAGACCTTCAGTTTGGTAGTCAGTCTAATACCTCTTCTCTCCCAAACTTTTTCTTAGGAGCCTGTATCCGTTGAATTCAGAGACCAGACAGGAGCCTCTAGAGCTTGAAATGGAGCCCTGGAGCAGCAGCAGAAACCTGTTTGCTTATCGACCCAGCAAAAATGGACAACTGTCTATGTGCTGACCTTGGTGAGGTGAGAGCAAAAGCAGAAAGCTGCCTGTATATAGGGGAACTCAGGCAGGAGCCAGGAGAAACTGGCTCATGCTGGAGGAAGAGGAACCCCAGAGCTCAGAATTCAGCCCCAGGGCAAGATAAAGATTGACAAGCAAGGCAGGAGAGCAAAGTGTGTTTTTGCAACATTCTCCTGGGACATTTTGGGACCCAGGGGGTGGAGTTGCATATGGTGAGTGGGGGGAAGTACCATGTACCCCCAAGGACCCCACCTTGATGTCTTTGTTGCCCAACCTCCCCTCAGGACTTGGAAGCAGGGACTAGAGTGGTGTTAAGACTGGGACTTGGCTCATCAGAGCCTGTACCTGAGAGTGCCTGGGCAGTGTGGGGAGGACACACCCCCAAAAGGATATTTTTGGACATTTTATTTTGAATTGACTGTGACCTAGAGGTGGAATATGTTTAGTTCTGATGTTATATACCTTTGTGTTTGTTTAATGCCATGTGACCACCCTGGTAATAAGTTGTTATGTTATGTATTTTGTAAATGTGAAGTTCATGATGTTTCTATTTTGTGGGAATTATGTTGTATTTACTTAAGAAATGTTCATGCAAATTGCCTATATAATGGATGTGAAAGATCTTGGGGCTGAGTGTAATGGAAGTTAAAAATCTTCCCTATGCATTAATAAGCCTCAGGTGGGGCTATTAAGGAAAGTTTGCTTATGGGGAGGTTTGCTTGCCTGAAGGCTTTTGGTAATTAGGCAGTGGGTTGTGAGGCCTTCGGACCCTATAAATACTCTGAGGTGAGATTTTGCTTTGGAGCTCAACTCATTGGAAGAGTATTTGTGTGATTAACCCAAAGGAGACTCTAGGTAGCCATTAAGGAGCCCCCCAGCTTTGAAAACCCAGCTGTTGGTGCTTCTCTCACTAGTAAAGATGTATGTATTATCCATGATCAGACAGTTGGAAGCCCTGTTTGTTGGTCTTTCTGTTTGTAATTTCTGCTTGTAATTTCTATCTGTATTTTCTCTGAAGTTCAGGGTGTTGACTTTTTCCCCTGAACTAAGGGAATGATATATGTGTTTGATTAAAGTGATTGTTGACCCCTTAAAAATTGCTTTCCTTTTAGAAAAGCAGATCTAAGAACTTGTAACAGCAGGCCCTCTTGTGTATGCCGGAGTCCTTGCTGTTACAGTGACTAATAGATTAGAAGAAGAAAATGCCAAAAAACAAGAAAGCTAATATGACTAGACCAGAGAGTGTCTGAAGGGAGCAATCTGAAAGAAGACTGGAGAGATAGCTCTAAGCCAGGATGTTAAAAGTTTGAAGTGCCAATACACAGGAGTTTGGTTTTTATCCTATAGACAAAAAGAAGCTACTAAAAGTTTTTTCACAAGGGTAGGGTAATAGGAAAAGATTTCTGCTTTATTTAGGAACATTATTTTGGCAGCTGGGTGGGGCATGGACTGGAAAGGGAAGAAGCTAAAATCAGGGAAACCAAAGAGCACTTTAAGATATTGAGGGTCTGAGTTGGTAATGGCTGTGTGAGTAGAGAGAACTGTATGGACAGAAGAACTTATTGGCTTACTATTACATTATTTCACTGTCACATCTATAAGATCAATTTCTTTGGAACATCACATACCCTCCCTTTGTCATGAGTGTCATCACCGGAAGTCAACTCCTAAGGTAGGAGAAGTTCCATTATGTCACAAATTTAAGTCTAACTAGCATTAATTTTTGTCCCTCCCAACACAACAGCTATACATAGAATTTTTTGTTATTCAGTTGTCACAGTCATATCTAACTCTTCATGACCCCATTTGGGGTTTTCTCAGCAAATATGCTTGAGTGGTTTGCCATTTCCTTTTCCAATATACAGAAGTATCCTGACATTTATATTACTATGTTCCTGCTTTCCTCTTGGAGTGCTGAAGCAATGTTTTGTGCTGAGTGATTGCCCTGCATGGCAGTGCAGGTTGGCAGAGGAAGGTGAGATAAAATGCACAGACAGTAATTGGAGAAGGAAGCGTGCCTCTGCCCCTCTGGTATACATGCATTGGGGCAGAGCCATATTCACCCCCACACTAGTTCTAGATGGTAAGAGAATGCCTCATGCTAAAGAGAAAATCTAAAAAGAATGAGAGTTGTTTTAGCTTGAAATAAGAAGGACCAAAGGGGACTCAAGGGTGATCAATAAAGCAAGATGGGTCCTTGGAGTTCACAGAGTTCAGTCTCTTCCTTTTACAGATAAGAAAATTCAAGAAGAAAGAGTTTTAAGTGATTTGCCCAAGGTCACATGACAAAACTAAAATTTGAACTAATTTGACTCCAAATTCTAATACTCTCTCCAAGTCAATAACATCACTTCAACATTAATATGTATCACATAGGGGTTGGACCTGGGGTTTCTTTCTGTTTTCAGTTTTTTAAGTTTTATTGATGTGTTTTTCATTTATAGATTACTCCCCATTTGTGAGAAGGTAATGTGTAATAAAGTAAAACAATTAAGGAAAATTAATAATGCAGTGACCTCATCTGAAAGGACAGATAGTCTCCCATAATAATAGTTTTCCTGTCAAACATCTAGTAGAATGAAAGCTTTTGTAGTGGAATGTTGCATGCCCTTTCAGAGGAGGTCATGGTATTACAATGCAATTGTTAACATTACTATTCTCCAAATTCAAAAGAAATCATTACTTGGGATCATTTGGCATTATCCTGTTTAGTATTTAACGCTTCATCTCTCAGCTCCGCAACGCTGTGAATTTGAATCTAAATAGAGAAGATGTTATCTTCGTTTAATTTTCTTCAATTATAAGAACCATAATCATTATCAAGGGACATTTAAATCTTAGGTCACTTAAATCATTTCTTAAAGTCAGCAGGTGCTCTTAGGGAACCCACATTAAACAGAAACTATTGAGAAGTAACCTGCTGCTCATTGTACCTTAGAATCACCGGGCAAGGCTTAATGGGGTCAACATGTTGAAAAATCAGCAAGAAGAAAAAACATCAAATGCAACTTGGCAAGGGACCTAAAATTTAACAACACAGAAGAGTAAACCTTTTAGTCACATGGCCAATCCATTTAACTCTATAGAAGTAGGTAGAAAATCATAATACAAATCCTATAGGAAACAGGAATAAATAAATGAACTGAACTACACAAAAATGAGCAACTATATATATGAATTACATAAACTTGTGTATTCAATTTTCTGAAACAAGTGTTTTTAATAACCAAAAAGAAAAATGTAAATGTAAAGTGTTATCAACTTGTATATCACATCTGCTCTGATCATGGATAAATATAATGTTCTAATTTAATGCATTGAGTTCATCATTATTTTAAAAAATTAGGCAAAGTGAAAATCTGACTTTATTTTTTGACATGTGAATTTCATTGGGCCTCTAAGATAAATGTTAATATTGGAATAAGGCCTAGTTTCATCAGAACAATTATCTTAAAAGCAAGAGAAGAAAAATATGTTGTTTTTAATGTACTGAATCAGTCAGCCACATATTCCTTTAGGGAATTCATATTTGGTAAATTTCTTGATGTACTACTATTATGTATGATAATTGGAGGGCTTTTTGGAAAGAAAACATTCTCTATAAAGGTTGGATCATTTTTTACCTTTTCTTATGATCAAATTTTCATTTTCACTGAAGATTTTAGTCTATTTCCCTCTAAAATGATAACATTCTATTAGATTTTTAGACAACCTCAAAATAACCATCAGAGACAGAGAATGCAGATACATATGGAGTTTTCTTATCTGATTTTGAGTCTTTTTCATGAAAAGAAGAGTAGACAGCAAACAAGGAGAAATTAAGTTGTAGGTGACCTTGGACCTCCCAGACCTTCATTTTCTTCATTCTTAAAATGAAGGAATTGGACTTTATCTCAGGTCTCTTCTATCTTTTAAATTTTATGTTTCCAACTCCTTTTGGTTGTTACCTCTTTGTTACAATAGATAGATAGACAGACAGACAGACAGACAGACAGACAGACAGACAGACAGACAGATAGATAGATAGATAGATAGATAGATAGATAGATAGATAGATGATAGAGATAGAGAGATAGATAGATGATATACACACACACACACACACACACATAGGTGGAGCCAAGATGGTGGAGTAGAAAGACACACATATGCTGGCTCTCCCCACACAGCCCATAAAATACCTGTAGAGAGGGACTCTCAACAAATTTTGGAGCAGCAGAAGTGGAGAACAACAGAGTAGAGGAGATTTCCAGTCCAGGGTGACCTGAAAGGCCCACGGGAAACATTGGTTGCACCAGACTGGAGCAGAGCCCAGACCAGCCTTGGCTACACAGTGCACAGTTCGAGAACAGCCCTCAGGGGCAGAATCTCCAGTTGCAATAGCAGCGGTTCTCAGATCCCTCAACCCATAGGAGCCAAAGGTCAGTGACAGGGTTTTTTCAGCTGGCTGGGAAGGGAGAAGGGCTTTCCCATAGCTCTGGTCTTAGGCCACAGAGGCCACATCAGGCAAGGGGCAGCAGTTCCCACAGCAGCCCCTACAGCAGCCCACATCCATTGTTGGATTGTAAAAACCCTGGGGGCACTGAGGAGCTGATTATTACCTTAGCCCTGTGTAGAGGCCCTGAGGGAGATGATCTGTATCTCACACTGAATGGTGGTCTTGCCCATGCAGCTTATCTGAATCTCAGCTCCCAATGCTGGCTTGGTGGAACTGGAGGCCAGGTGGCTGTGGAGAGGAAACTCTGTTAAGATTCTGGGCACAAAAATCTCTCCCTGCTCCCAGATCAGTGTACATACTTGATTGTGCCACCTTGGAGGTACTGAGATCTTATAGATTCCCAGAGTATACCCTACTCTTGACAAAGGACCCAAAAGTCAAGTGACTGGTTGGGAAAATGCCCAAAAAAGGGAAAAAAATAAGACTATATCTTTAATATGATAGATGATTAAAAATAAATCAGTCCATTCAATATAAGCTAAATGGATGAAAAATGCCTCCTGTCCAGTCCATTGAGTTAATATAGCAATAAAGATATCGATGGGACACTGTAGACATTTGGCCCAGAGTTAAATAGAAGGAAAAGAACAAGCTGGAATGCACTGGGGAAAGTGAATAATTGTTTTCACAGTCCTATGCTCCTTCACAGAGCAGAAAGCTAGCCTTTCAAACACAAATGTTTTCCGGTAATTCTGTATGGTTATAAATCCTGGAAGATGACAACTCTCAAAAATCAAAGTGAAAAGTGACCAAAAGACCAGGTGATCTTAAGCTGTAGTATAAGTACAGTGATGATTTACATTGAAGGAAGGGGTAACAAGTAAGGGGGATGGGGGGGCAGAGCACATGTCATTAAGCAAATGTATGATTGGAAAAGAAAAGCTACTCTTGTAAGAGTAAGAGAAGAGGATAGTCAACATGTTACACTATTGTGTACAAATCCTTAAAATTCCTAGAGATCAGTTCTTAATGCTTTTGTGGGTCATAGTGCTCTTTACCAATAGAGGGGATATCCATGTAGATGAAACTACAAATCCATTAAAGAAGGATTAAAGCAGATAATATTCTCTTTCCAGTGTGGCTAAACCAAGGATATTCTGTCTAGAGCAGAATTGGTAGAAACTATCTTAACAAAAACCTAAGAGTTCCCTTTCTATGGATCTCTTCTCCAAACCAGGATAAGGCAGTAGAATGGCTAAACTAAACTACAGTTCTTACTGTCTGCATGGCTTCCTGCTCCACAGCAGATATAAAGATTACTGAAGGTCAAATAATGGTTGCATAATAATTGCTAGCATTTATATGGTACATTATGGTTTGCAAAGGACTTTCCACGAGTTATTTCACCTGATCCTGAACAGAGCCAGATTGATCTGTCACTATCTACAAATCACTTTTTGAAAATTCTAATAAAAGAAATGGTAATAAACTATTGTCTATTAAGATCTGGTTTCTGATACTCTTACTGGTAGCTCAGTAACACATATCCACTTCAAAGAAAAATATCCACATATCCATGGAACACAAATGGTCCATAAATGATCCAGCAGGAGGTAAAAATGCAAGAATATGAACAATACTTGATATATACTTGACTGGACAGAAATACAAATGGAAAGCACTTGCTTTGCAGAGTACAGGTCAAAAGGGACCTTCAAAGCCATTCAATTCACTCCATATTGAAACATTAAGAATCCCCTTGAAATATACAAGACAACATCCAGCCTGTGCTTAAATAATAAAGCATTTCAGATTTTCACAAAGTTGAAATTGCCTACTTGTACCAATTATAATCACACAAATCTCACAAAGTCCGACTCCAAGAGCTCTTAATGGTGTGAAGATTACTTTGGATATTTCAAGGGTGTGGCATGGAGGGCAAGTTCTACCCATATGGCTTGGCTTGAAAAATAGAGCCAGAGTGGGGTGGAGCCAAGATGGCAGAGTAGAAGGATGGACCTGCTCTAGCTCTACCCCTGTAGCCCATAAAATACCAGTAAAAAATGACTCTAAACAAATTCTAGAGCAGCAGAAGCAACAAAATAATGGAGTGAAAGGTATTCCAGCCCAACACATCCTGGAAGACTGACAGGAAAGGTCTATTGCACCAGGCTCAGAGTGGAGAGCAGCCCAGCCTTGGCCATGTGGCACAGCACAGACAGCACTGGAATAGGCTTTAGGACAGGGAATCAAGGGTAGCAGCTGCAGTTCCCAGATTTCTTAACCCACAAATGCCAAAGACAACTTTAAAGGTCAGTGAGAAAGCTCTTTCACTTGGGTGAGAAGGGAATGCAACCCTAGCCCTGGCCCGAGGGTAGCAGCAGCCACTTCTGTAGCAGTGTCCATTTTTGGAGCCCTCAGCCTAAAGACCCTGGGGAAATCAAGCAGCGATCTGGGAAACAGTCCTGAGTGGCATTCCTGGGGTGAGAAGGAGCACTGATGTGGTGCAGCTGATGGAGGCTGGAGAGGGAATTCTACTTGCTGATCCTGGGCAGGAAAGTTTGTGGTTGCTCCCAGACCACAGTGTAGGCCAGGAGAGAAGTAAACACCTCTTCCTTGATTGTGCCACCTTGGAGGAAATGAGAACTTACAGGTCCCTAGAGAATATCCTCCACTTAACAAAGGACTCAAAAGTCAAGTAACTGGCTGAGAAAACGCCCCAAAAAGGGGGAAAAAATAAGACTATCGAAAGTTACTTTCTTGGTGAACAGGTATTTTCTTCCATTCTTTCAGATGAAGAAGAAAAAAGCATACCATCAGAGGAAGACATTAAAGTCAAGGCTTCTACATCCAAAACCTCCAAAAAAAAAATATGCAATGATCTGAGGGGATGGAAGAGCTTGAAAAGGATTTTGAAAATCAAATAAGAGAGGTGGAGGAAAAATTGAGAAGAGAAATGAGAGCAATGCAAGAAAATCATGAAAAGCGAGTCAACAGCTTGCTTAAGGAGACCCAAAAAATGCTAAAGAAAATAACACCTTTTATAAGGTGTTTTCTTTTATAAAGAAAATTACCCAAATGGCAAAAGAGGTCCAAAAAGCCAATGAGGAGAAGAACACATTAAAAAGCAGAATGGGTCAAATGGAAAAGGAGGTGAAAAAGCTCACTGAAGAAAATAGATCTTTAAAAACTGGAATAGAGCAGATGGAAGCTAATGACTTTATGAGAAACCAAGAAATTACAAAACAAAACTAAAAGAATGAAAAAAATAGAAGACCAGGTGAAATATCTCAGTGGAAAAACAACTGACCTGAAAAATAGATCTAGGAGAGATCATTTAAAAATTACTGTTCTACCTGAAGACCATGATGAAACAAAGAGCCTAGATATCATCTTCCAAGATATTTTCAAGGAAAACTGCCCTGATATTCTAGAACCAGAGGATAAAATAGAAATGGAAAGAATTCACCAATCACCTCCTGAAAGAGATCCCAAAAGGAAAACTCATCCCAAGTCAAGGAGAAAATATTACAAGCAGCCAGAAAGAAACAATTCAAGTATTGTAGAAATACAATCAGGATAACACAGGATTTAGCACCTTCTACACTAAGGGACTGAAGGGCTTGGACTATGATATTCCAGAGGTCAAAGGAGATAGGATTAAAACCAAGAATCACCTACCCAGCAAAACTGTGTATAATATTTCAGGGGGGAAAATGGAATTTCAATGAAATAGAGGACTTCCAAGCATTCTTGTTGAAAAGACCAGAGCTGAATAGAAAATCCGACTTTCAAATACAAGAATCAAGAAAAACATAAAAAGGTAAACAGGAAAAAGAAGCCTTAAGGAATTCAAGTTGAACTATTTACATTCCTACATGGAAAGATGTTATTTGTAACTCATGACACCTTTTTCAGTATTAAGGTAGTTAAAGGGAAAAAAAATACATATATATATGAGTATGGGTATGTATGTGTATATTATATATGTGTATGTATGTATATGTACATGGGTGTATATGTGTGTATGTATATATATATATATGTGTATATATATGTATATATATATACATAAAGGGCACAGGGTGGGCTGAATATGAAGGGAGAATACCTAAAAAAATGAAATTTTCTGTTGAATAGAATGTACTAGGAGTAAGAGAAAGGGAGAGGTAGAATGTAGCAAATCACCTCACTTAAAAGAGAGAAGAATGGAGGGGAAGAGGGGGGAGATGAAAGGAAATAATTGAGCCTTACTCTCATGGAATTTGGCTTAAGGAGGGAATAACACACACTCCATTGGAAAATCTATTTTACCCTGCAGGAAGGCAAGGGGGAAGGAGATAGGAGAGGGAAGATAATAGAAGGGACAGCAAATTGGGGAAAGGGATAATCAGAAGCAAACACTATTGTGGAAGGACAGGTCAAAGAAGAGAATGGAATAAATGAAGGGCAGGATAGGACAGAGGGAAATGTGGTTAGCCTTTTACAACATAACAATTATGGAAGTACTTTGCATTGTTACACATGTATGACCTATACAGAATTGTTTGTTTTCTCAATGAGGGTGGGTGGGGAGGGAGGGAAAGAAAATGGAACTCAAAACTTTAAGAATGCATGTTAAAAATTGTTTTGGCATGCAACTGGAAATTAAACTATATAGGCAATGGAGTATAGAAATCTATTCTACCCTACAGGAAAACAGAGGGGAAAGGGGGTGGAAGAAGGGTAGGTAATAGAAGGGAGGACAGTTTGGAGGAAGGGGTAGATGGGGTGCATGCTGTCCTGGGGTGGGGGTGGGAACAGATGGGAAGAAAATTTTGAATTCAAATTCTTGTGAAAGTGAATGTTAAGAACTGAAAATAAATAAATTATACATTAAAAAAAATGTTGAACCACACAGGACCAAGAACAGGACCTGGGGCATTCCATTAAAAAACTCTTGACCCTTTGGGAAAAAAAAAAAAAAGAAATATAGTCCCAGCAATAGTCTATTTCTCTTCTCTGATTGAAAGCATAATTATGTATGGAGAAGCTGGCAACAGATCAATTGGTTATAAATTCATTGATCAAAGAAAACAATGAAGTAAAGAAAAATATGTATAGTGTTAGTCTTTTGTCGTCTACTTCCACAGTGATGTTGACAGATGGAGGGAAAAAGAGGCAAAGGATGCTAACAGTCACACCATTTGGATTGTAAATGTTAACTTGGCTATTACTACTCTAAATATGAGATCCTTGTATGGTAATCAATGAGTTCCACACTACTGGAGGAATTGAGACATATTAATCTTGACACAATATGGTATATGTAGTAGATCAAGAGATGACCTCAAAGCCAGGAAGACCTGGATTCAAGTTATACTTCTAACAAGTACTGATTACATGACCTAGAACACTAACCTTTCAGTGTATCAGATAAGTCTAAAACTATAAATTGTAGAAAAAGTGATGACTTGCATTGGCAGAAGAGGTTTCCTCACCTGCAAGTTCCCTGTACTAATTAAATCGCAAGTCTATTTCCTATCTCTATTATTGCCATAAATTAAACCAGAGGGAAAATGGAAACTGCAGCTAAATGGAAGAATGGTTTTATATTTTCTCCTTGGAAGATGAGAAATAAGAGTATTGGCAAAATTGATTTTACCATGCATCCAACATTATTCATTGAAGATCTGGGCATCTTATCTTTCAATATTCCTAAGTATAGTCAAAAAGTCAACTATGAAACTAATAGTTTTTGTGCCAACATGCTACAGTTAATCAATTCCAAAAAAAATTCACAAAAAGCTTCACAAGTTAAATTAAATTACACATTAATACAGAGTGAATCTAATACAAAGATGGACAAAGAAAATCACAAATATGAATATACATATATGTATGTGTGTATGAGAATATGATTCAAGAATAATAAACAAGAAAGAGAGCATACAATGGATCTGAGCTTGTGTCAAGAAACAGCAGATTCAAATAGAAAGCAACTCAAAAAAAAACAACTCTACTTCAGAGGTATAATAAAAATATGAATGATGTAGGTTATATACTTTAAATATCTAGAATAATTGGTGTTTTTCTTAGAATAGACATTCCCTTCACTGGCATAGATCACAAACCTCCCATGCTTCCCTGATTTCTTTCACCATACAGCTATAATCCAAATTTTGCCACAAATTCTCCCCAAAATGACATCCTCTTACTTTTTTTTACTTTTTATTTTTAAAAATAGTCTAGGTTGGGAGCCAAGATGGTGGAGTAGAAAGACGCATATACCCTAGCGCTTCCCCCACAGCCCACAAACTACTTGTAAAAAATGACAACAAATTCTAGAGCAGCAGAAGCCACTGAACAATAGAGGTTTCCAGCCAAAGGTAACCTGGAAGGCCAACAGGAAAGGTCTATCATATGGGATGCTGAGCAGAGCAGAGCCCAGCCCTGGCCTTATGGCACTAGGAGGAACAGGACCTGAACAGACCTCCAAGCAGAGTTCCCAGCAGGGAGGGTCCCAGATACCTCAACCCACAAACAAAAAAGAAAGTTCCATAGGTCAGTGTGGGAGGGCTTTCCCATTTGGGCAAGAGGGAACAGGGTACCTCCAGCAATAGCCCCAGGTGATGGCAGAGGCTGGGGCAGCAGACTGCAGGCAACTACAGTGGCCAAGAAGCAACCTGGGTTCATTGTCCAAGCAGCTCAGCTTAAAGCCTCTGGCATTAGGGAGCAGCTGATCTAAACCTCAGCTTTGAGTGATGGCTCCGCCCCTACCCAAAGCCCCCAGGGAAATCAAGTAGCTGATCTGAATCTCAGCCCTGAACACAGCACTGGGGAAAGGAGGGACAATAGGACCATCTTCTTGACAAAGGATTCAGAAGTCAAGTAACTGCCTGGGAAAATGGCCAAAAAAGGGAAAAAAAAATAAGACCATAGAAGGTTACTTTCTTGGTGAACAGGTGTCTCCTCCCATCCTTTCAGATGAGGAAGAACAAGGCATACTGTCATAGGAAGTCAAGGCCCCTGCCTCTAAGGCCTGAAAAGGGAACTTAAACTGGATTCAGGCCATGGAAGAGCTTGAAAAGAGAGTTAGCAGGTTGCTAAAGGAGAACCCAAAAAATGCTGAGGAAAACAACACCTTTAAAAAGAGGCTAACTCAATTGGAAAAAGAGGTCCAAAAAGCCAATGAGGAGAAGGAGGCTTTAAAAAAGCAGAATTAGTCAAATGGAGGAGAAGGTTCGAAAGCTCACTGAACAAAATAGTTCTTTGAAAGAAAGAATTGAATTCAGGGAAATGAATGACTATGAGATAAACCAAGCAGTTAAAAAACAAAACCGAAAGTTTGATAATGTGAAACATCTCAATGGAAAAACAACTGACCTGGAAAATATATGCAGGAGAGACAATTTAAAAATTATGGGACTACCTGAAAGCCATGATCAAAAAAAGAACCTAGACATTATCTTCCATGAAATTATCGAGGAAAACTGTCCTGATATTCTAGAACCAGAGGGCAAAATAAATGTTGAAAGAATCCACTGATCACCTCCTGAAAGAGACCTGAAAAGAGAAACTCCTAAAAATATTGTGGCCAAATTTCAGAGTTTCCAGGTCAAGGAGAAAATACTGTAAGCAGCTAGAAAGAAATAATTCGAGTATTGGGGAAATATAATCAGGATAACACAGGATATGGCAATTTCAACATTAAAGGATCAAAGGGCTTGGAATAGGATATTCCAGAAGTCAAAGGAACTGGGATTAAAACCAAAAATCACCTACCCAGCAAAACTGAGCCTCCAATCCATGATGCCAGTAAGCCTGTGAGATGCTGGTACGAACTGAAAAAGGTAATCTCATGGGAAGGGTGGGAGAGTGGCTGTTCAGCCTGGGCTAAGGTAGGATTCTCCTGACTCAATTTCCCCACTGACACCTGGCAGACTTTAAGCCTGACTGAATACAAGTTGACAATCTACTCCTGCCTGGAACTGACATGAAGTTGGGGAGATATTGTTTCCCTGCAATGTCCCTACTCTTAGTTGCAATTGCCTATAGTCAAAAGATTTGTAAGCTTAATACCAGATCTATTAAATTATAGATTGTTGGTAGGGGAACATCCCAGGTTAAGTCTAAAATTAAGCTATTAGGCTTAGAACTCTAGACCAACAACGATAAGTTAGGGTCCTTTAATTCTTAGTAATAGTGTGGAGACAATTAGGTCAAGGGTTTGTGAAGTTAGCATACATAATTATTATGTGTGTCTCAACTGGCTAATGTTAAAAAAAAATCGTTTGTGGTCTATATTGTAAATGCTTTAAAAGAAGTATCACCTGATCAAAAGTTGGAATTGTTTTATGTGATATGAAAAATAGTCTAGCCACTACATTTCAAAAGTCATAAATGAAAATTGACCAACTCTATCACAACCAGAGAACAAAAAGAAGTTGGAAATAATTCACTGATAGCTGCCTAAAAGAAACCCCAAATTCAAGTCGAATTCTAAACTGGAATTCAGAGTTGTCACATGAAATAAAATCAACATTCAGGCATCTAGACGCAACCAGAAACAACAGACAAAAAGCAGGAATGTTGTTCTGCCTGGTCTGGCAGCACTTCTGAGCTACAACAGAGTCCAGTTAAAGAACTAAGAAACAGCAGGAACTATGGCAGGGCTCCAGCATGGGTAGAAGAAGGGCCTGACACCAAGCTCAAGATGGTCCTGTTTCTCCAGAAGTTACTTTGAGCAACAGTGAAGTGAAATCTTCAGAATGGAAAGAGGATCAGATAGCTTTGAGATCTACCTCCAGGGGATCTGGCAATAAAAGAGGGGGATTAGAAAGTGAGCAATGAGTAGTATAAGGGAAAAACATGAAATTGACAAAGATACCATGAGAAAGACAATTCAGTTAAAAGCCTGGAGCACAAATTGATAAACCAACAGCGGATATTTTAGAAACAGAAGGACCATGGCCTCCAGAACATCTAAATTAATCCAAACACCTATGAATAAATATTTTGTAACAAGGGAAAATGAATCACCACTCAATGATTCACTTCCCAAGAGAGTATATTAACTATTCCCAAGTAGTTCAAGAAAGAAAGAAATGTCTTAAAAGCACAAATAATTGTCAGAAGAGAAAAATTTGAATAACACAAGACTATCTGCACCAACTAGAAATTGCAGAAGGAAACAGATTAATGTGTTTTGAAAACAAAGGAGTGCAAATGTAAACAGATTATTTCCTTTGTAAACACCATAGGTCTCATCTCTGTGAGTTCAAATCTGGCTGGAAAAGAATGCTTGTGGTTGCTCATAGACCAGAACACAGGCCAGGAGAGTAGTAAACACACCTCTCCTTAGTTCAAACCACCTTGGAAAAACTAAAAAATTACAGGACCCCTGCCCTCCAGAAATAATTCTGAAGAGACCTGCACAAAAAAACCTGAAGCTTGGGAAAGTGCCCCATTCACCCTGAGAGCAGAACCCAACTTTAAAATAAATTTAAAAGTGTAAAAATAGGCTGGCAAAATGAATAAACAACAAAAAGAACCTTACCATAGAATGTTACTACAGTGACAGGGAAGATCAAAACACAAACTCAGGAAAAGACTTTAAAGTCAAAACTGCTATACCTAAAACTTCAAAGAAAATATAAATTGATCTCAGGTCCCAAAAGAACTCCCAGAAGAGGTCAAAAAAATTAAAACAAATAAGAAAGGTAGAGAAAATTGAGAAAAGAAATGAGCGAAGTGAGAAAATCATGAAAAAAAGAGTAAAAAAAAGAACTTGGTAAAAGAAGCACAAAAAAATACTAAGAAAATTATACCTTAAAAAACAGAATAGGGTTAAATAGTAAAAGAGGCACAAAAATCTACTGAAGAGGAAAACTCCTTAAAAAGTAAAATTGGTTAAAAGGAAAAGAAGGTACAAAAAAGCTCACAGGAGAAAAATAATACCTTAAAATTAAAAGTGAGCAAATGCAAGCTAATGACACCATGAAATATCACAAAACAATAGAAAAAATTCAAAAAAATGAAAAAATAGAAGAAAAAGTGAAATCTCATTGGAAAAAACTACTGACCTGAAATATTATAGACCAAGGAGAGATAATTTAAAAATTATTGGACTTCCTCAAAGTCATAATCAAAAAAAGAACCCAAAAATCATCTTTCAAGAAATTGACAAAGAAAACTGCCCTCTTAGTCTAGCACCAGAGGGTGAAATAGAAATTGAAAGAATCTACCAATCACTTCCTGAAAGAGTTCCCAAAATGAAAACTCCCAGGAATATTTTAGCCAAATTCCAGAGCTCCCAGTTCAAGGAGATAGGAAAAAAAATTCAAATATCATGAAGCCACAGTTAGAATAACCCAAGATTTAGCAGCTTCTATGCTAAAGGATCAGAGGTCTTGGGATATGATATTCTAGAGAGCAAATCTAGAGGTAGGATTACAACCAAGAATGACTAGCAAGAAATTCAGGAGGAAAATGGATATTCAATGAAATAGAGAACTTTCAAGCATCTTGACAAAAAATACATGAACTAAGGGACTCAAGAGAAGCATAAAAAGGAGAAAGAAATTATAAGGGACAGTTAGGAGTATACATAGACTGATGGCATTGGTGTAGGTTGAAAATGATGGGAAGATATTGTATCAGTAAGCACCCTGACATATACAAGGAGGCCTGCTATCACGGGTTCTTACATCTGCATTCATAAAAGGAAAGCAACCACTTTAATCAAGCACATGTATCATTTCTTTACCAAACACATACTTCAGGGGAGTCAGAACCCTGAACTTCAAAGAAAATAGAGAGAAATCAAAAGTCACCAGGCACGGCTTCCTCTGCCTGAATTCAACAGACAGTTCCAACTGTCTGACCATAGTTTACAGAGAGGGAAGCACCAACATCTGGGTTCTTAAAGCCAGGAGGCTCCTTAGTGGCTTCCCAGAGTCCTCATCTGGCCAAACAAATACTTCCAGTCAGTAAGTCCCAAAATAGAACCCGCACCTCAGAGTCTTTATACACTTTTTAGACCCAGAGAGCATCACATCCCTTAAGAATCAGTGCCACATTAACAAAAAAGCATGGACCTTCTTACAGATATTCCAAGGCCCAATAATGG
Source organism: Notamacropus eugenii (assembly GCF_028372415.1). Lineage (NCBI taxonomy): Eukaryota > Metazoa > Chordata > Mammalia > Diprotodontia > Macropodidae > Notamacropus > Notamacropus eugenii. Next base: position 271,520,524 of record NC_092875.1, read on the forward strand.
GTGGGAAATATCCTCCTTAATCACATTCAAATAGAGGCATTATACTTCTTCATTATACTAAAACCAGAACAGCAAAAGATCCTATTTTACTTGCTATTACAGATACCTAAAAAATTAAATTAAGGGAAGAGGAAGAGGAATGTATTGGGGAGGAGGAGAGTTGCTAATAGCACTGTGGATTTGAGAAGGCAATAATCAGAAGCAAAATACTTTTAAGGATGGACAGAGTAAAACGAGAGAGAGAGAAATGGGAGGAAGGATGGAAGTAAATATCCAGTAATCATAATTGTGAAAAAAATTATATCTGGTTCCTCTGATAAAAGACTCATTTCTTAAATAGAGAATTAAGTCAAATTTATAAAACATGAATCATTCCTCAGTTGCTAAGTGGTCAGAGACATGAACAGGCAGATTTCAGAAGATGAAATCAAAGTTATCTATAGTCATGAAAAAAATGTTTGAAGGTACCACCCCACACCTATCAGATTGATTAACATTACCAAAGAGGAAAATGACAAATGTTGGAGGGAATGTGGGAAAATTAAGAAACTAATACAGTATTAGTGGAGATGTGAACTGATTCAACCATCCTGGAAAATAATTTGAAACTATGCCCAAAGGGCTATAAAAACCATGCACACCTTTTGACCCAGTAATACCACTACTAGGTCTGTATCCCAATGAGACAAAAAATAAAAAAGGAAAAGGACCTATATTCATAGCAGCTCTTTTTGTGATGTCAAAGAATTGGACATTGAGAGAATACCCATCAATTGGGGAAGAGCTGAACAAGATGTGGTATATGATCATGATAGAATACTATAGTGCCATAAAAAATGACAAGCAGGATGCTCTCAGAAAAACCTGGAAGACTTGCATGAACTGATGCAAAATGAAATGAGCAGAACCAGAAGAACATTGTATAGAGTAACAGTAACATTGTACGATGATCATTTCTTAATGACTTAGCTATTCTTAGCAATACAATGATCCAAGACAATTTCAAAGGCCTTAGGATGAAAAATGCTATCCACCTCTAGAAAAGAAAAAAAAAAGCATTGCCTTCCACACAGAAGAATATGAGAGGATTCAATATAAAACAATACATTTCCATTTCAAAGAAATCTATATAATAATTGCTACACATTGTTTTCAAAGCTTCCCAGCTTTTCTTTGCTTCTATGTAGGTTTTGTTCTCTGCTGTGTACTTTTTATGTTACCCACCTCCTTCCCACCCTAAAGAAGACTACCTATGCCATAATCTCCAGTTCTTTCCATAGGGGCAGGAATAAGCCCCTTTCAAACTTTTCCTTTGAAGATTTTGAGGGCCAGCATTTGTGAATTAGAAATCCAGGACTTCACTGAGCAGTTAGCAGAGTTGAAGACCTTGACTCCTGACATATATTGCCTCTAGACTTTCAATATCTATTGTTCCCCAGCCCCACTCATTTTCATGGATGAGGGCACTGGAACTACAGAGCTCTTTTACCTGGGTTATGGCCAGGTCTTCAGAGATGCTAAATTAATAAGGGCAATAGCTTAGTGGGATGATGATGCTTTTTTGTCTTGAAGAGCTCTGCAATCGCTTATTTTGTGGTTATAGGTATCTGATTTTTCTAAATGAGAAGGCTAATACAACTTTGTAGCCCGCTGGTCCAGGATTTCAGCAGAAGCATTTACAGCAATATTCAGGAGAGGAGCAATTAGTTGTCCACAGAACAGTGCCCAGGAGTGTCAGAGACTAGAAACTTAGAAACAGTAAAAGTGTGAAGTCCTAATGCCTCAGAGATATTAGTTGCTCCACCAACATGCCCACCTTCATAAACATGGCCACATGCTTTCCCTACTTGGGCGACTGTGTCTCTACCACTCCTGTGATTTTGTATTTGTAGGAGAGTATGCTCCATGTTTATAGAGGAAACGTTATATTTCTCACCAAGTCATTTCAATAAATGCCTCTGTTTTGAGCTAAAAGCATCCTCTGGCTATGGAAGAGGGAACATAATGCTAAAAGCTCATAGATTACAGTGAAGATCCATAGAGAATAGGGGACCCAACCTGTGAAGACAAGTCACTGAACATTTACCAAGTACTATGTTTTAAGCACTATACCAAGCCTGGGGAAGCAAGGAAAGGAAAAAAATTATGATCTCTGTCCTCAAGGAACTTACATTCAAATGGAGGTGGTGAAAGGAAAACTCTTCATTTAAGCTGCTAACCAGGCAAACTCTGGATAAAGAGAATTAAAGGGATTTTATCATAAATACATCAAAGTAGCAACACATTGACACTGAAGATCAGCAGTGGATTCAGGGCAGGAACAGCTTTTATAAGTAATTTTAAAATAATCCAGATAGGTCCACCTCAGCAAAAGGGGGAGAGTCCTTCAATCTCAGTTCCTCCCCAAGGTAGCAAGAGCATGACAGTTTGCAGGTGGGGTCCATGTCAAAGAGCAGGTGATACAAAAACTGCAGACTTGGTGTCTCCTTCCCCAACATAGTCTCATCAAATACTCTTTGAAGAATTGAGAACAATTAATCACTAACTGAGTCAACAGGGGAGACCTATGAATGTGAGTTGAGGACAGGTATTAACTTGTTTTTCATATCTTCAGTGCCTAGTACAATGATATATAGTAGGCACTTAATAAATGCTTATTGGTTGCTTGATTTATTGCACATAGGAGATCTGGGTTAACATTTTGGCTTCAACACTTACCAGTCATATGACAATGGACATCTCTAAAGTGGGTACAATAGTATTTTACTGTCTTCCTCCCAAGTTTGTAAAGTTTAAAAGTACTATTGACATATGTTATCATCATCCTTATTATTCGCATCCATTGATAAGATAATTAAACAGTTCTCCCCTGGTTCTTCTTAGTAACAGGCTTTCCTTTTTTGAGACTGCCTCAAAAAGTTTAAAGATATAGAACAGAAGATTTCAAGCAGCAAAATTAACCAGGAATTTAACATATAATTGACTTCATTATAAGGTTCGATATGGAAAAGTAACTTTGACATCTACTAACTTTGAATGAAATTCAGAACTTAGCCCAAAGTGTTCTCACTTTGTTTTCAAAGATTGTGTAATGGGAACAAAGGGAATTTAAAACAGTTGTCAGAGATATCATATTCATCAAAAAACGTTACACCTGCAAACGTTTTCAAAGATTTGACATGACTACAACCAGATGATGTTCACAAAATGATTTTAATTGTATGAAAATTAACTAACATTATTCTGGTACAGTTAAATCAAAAGGGGAAGAGATTTTCTTTTTTTAATTGAAAATATTCTTTAGAAAAAAATAAAAAAAGATCTGTGTGACTAACTGGGTAAGGTCACCAAAGTTCAATATATTAAAATGAGCTTAACTCTTTTAATTAGAAGTTCAATTCAGTTGCTTTTAAAAATCTTAATGTCAAAAATCTTGGGGGAGAATGATTCTAACGTTTTTATACCTTATATTTATTTGTTTGGCGCTTTATACTTTGCTCCTATAAAATGCCATGGGTTCATGTTGAAAAGGTACATTTGCCTGAAGTATTCAAACTATTCCTAAAATAAGATCCTGCCCTATTGCCTCATCATGTTGCGCAATCCTGAAAGAGATCAAACCTGAGTAGGCCTTCACAAGCTAGATGAGTTTATAATCTGGTCCGGTGTCTGCTACCCAAGGACAAACCTGGCTGAGTTTGGAAAGCCCTAACCCCAAAGGGAGGACCACCAGGTGATATTTTTACCAACTATACAAGATTCATTAAACAATTCTTTGGTGAGGATGGAATGTCCTTGAATCATTCAAGGACACGTAGCTACCACCCCAGTTTAGGGCCTCATCACTGTCTTTTTTATTTTGTGTTTTTGGATGAATGCAAAAAGCGCCTAATTGACTCTCCTGGTAACATTTTTCTGTTACTCTCCCCTCACTACTCGTAAACTTTCCTCTTTGCCTCTAAGCTCAAATATGAACTGTTTGTCATTTAAAGCCCTTCACAATTTGGCTCCAACCTTCCTTTCCAATCTTAGCACACATTACTCCCCTACAGACACTCTGCCATCTATTCAATTCAATGTGACTCAATAAATATTTATTAAGTGCCTACTAGGTGGCAGGCACAGAGCTAAGTGATGGGGGCACAAATAAGAAAAAGGAATACATTCTGCCCTCAAGGAGTTTATAATCTAATGGGAGAAAACATGCACAAAAGGAAGATGGGGGGCAGGAAATCAAGGATACCTGGCATGGGGCATCATGTTCCATTGCAGTTTAAACTGAATTGAGCTGCAAATGGAAAGTGGAGTGATCCTAAAAAATCCAGATTCCAGCCCTTTACAAAGGAATGCTTTTGCAGCCTTCCGATAACAATATTAATAATAATAGCTACCAGTCATGTACTAAGCACTTGACAATTATTATCTCACTTGATTCTTACAAAAACCTGGAAAGTAGATGATATTTTGCTCAATTGTTTTCAGTTGTTTCAATTGTTTCAGTCATGTCCAATTCTTTGTGACCCCATTTGGAGTTTTCTTGGCAAAGATAATGGAGTAGTTTGCCAGTTCCTTCTCTAGTTCATTTTACAGATGAGGAACTGAGGCAAAGTTATGTGCCTTGCCCAGGGTCACACAACTAGTAAGTGTCTGAGGAACCTGACTTCAGACCTGGCACTCTATCCCTGCACCACCTAGCTGCCTAGGGATTATTATCCCCATTTTATACATGAGAAAATTGAGGCAAATAGTGGTTAAATGACTTGCACAGGGTAGAAAGTACACACCTAGGAGAGTCTGAAGCTGGATGTAAAATCAGAACTCAGAACTAGAACCTGTGTTCTACTGCCTGACCTCACTGTTCCGGCCAGAGTGGAGAGGAAGCTGAGGGAGTTTAAAAAGGTGTTGAGTCAAAAGCTGAGTAAACAGCATAATGATGGAATTTCAGATGATCATCCTATCCTGGCTGGGTCAAGATATTCAGTGTTCTGCTGGAATATTCCAAGCAGAGCTGCAGATGAAAAGTGGAGTTAGCAAAACTATTCCTTGCTGAGAACGTCTTCATACAAGACTTTCCCATTTCCATGTCTTTGCATTGGCTGCCTGCCCTCCCTCTCTTCCCCAATCCCAGCACTAAGAGCACACAACCTCTTCCCCTCGGACTCTTAAAATCTCTCATCTCCACCAAAATTTGGCAGCAGCAGAATCTTTTGCATAAGATTTATCCTGGACTTCCTATTATTAGTAATTATATCATATTCTTTGTATGCGTTTTGTATAGACTTATACATGTACATATGTGCAGGTTTTCTTCCTTGTTAGAATGTCACCTCCAGGAGGGAAGGAATGGTTTTATTTTTGCTTTTATATTCTTAATTAGAATAGTGTCTGGCACATAATTGCTGCTTAATAAGTACTAAATGATACTGTACATTAAGTAATGTTACTTAGAATTTTAGACGCAAAGAAAGTTTTTGGTTTTGTTCTATTTTTGTTTTTTCCTGATTTATTGCAAGTATTCCTGGGATGGATGTGTCCAGACTTGGAGACCACATTATGAATTCAAGAGCTTTGGAAATCCTGTCAGTGTTGATTGTACTTTGGAAGGAGTCCCCAGAAACTACTCTAACATTCTTAAAGATGTCCAAGGGTAGAAGATGAATCCAACCCCTGAGCAGACTTGCCATAATTCACGAACTTTGAGGACAGTGCCAAGTCAGTGTGAAAAGTCAAAAACCTGATCTGCCGAACATAGCAGAAGATAGCACTGCTACTTGGTTAATTCAAATTTTTCTCTTTATAAACACTTGTGAGTTTTGTATGAAGCATTTATTTTATGAGTAGGAAATTGTTACCTGTTCTATACCTATTTCTATTGTTTTTTCAACATATTTTTATTTAATTTATTAGATATTTCCCAATCATATACAAAAAAACTTACATTTTTTAAAATTTGAGTTCCAAATTCTCTCTCTCCCTTCCACTTTTCTTCTCTCCTTGAGATGTATTGTCAAGGGAATATTCACAGCACTGATGATGACTATGAATATGCCAGTGTAGTTCTCAATTGCAAAGTATAACAGACTCTCCTTATAGAAAGCAGAAGAAAAACATTTATTCAGACACCAGAAAGCCAAATCCCAGAACCAGAAGGCCAAATCCATCATAGCAACCAAGAAGTCAATACAGATTATTACCTCAGGGGGCAAAGCCATTCCCAAGCCTTCCCACCCCCTGCTGGGACCTACCCACAAACAAATATGAGCCTAGCTGTCTGCTTGCCTGTGTCCTTCCCAGCTCTGACTAGCCTGACCAACTTCCTCCTGGCTCTGCTCCACCCCTCCTGTTTCACCCCTTTAGCAAGCTCCTCTCACCACGTGTGACTTAGCCTTCCATGTGATCCAAGCAGGTCATATGGACCTATTAATGAATGGAAAAGATTTTCCCATTTCCATTACCATTACAGAAGGCAAGCAATTTGATATCATTTATACATGTGAAGTAATGCAAAACATATTTCCATATTAGCCATGTTACAAAAGAAAGCACAGACAAAAGAAAAACAAGAAAAATGAAGAACTATTTAAAACTAGCCTTAATCTGCATTTAGAGTTCATTAGTCCTCACTTTGGAGGAGATAGCATTTTTCATCATGGGTCTTTTGGAATTGTCTTGGAACATTGTCTTGAATACAGTAGCGAAGTCTAAGGTTGTTGATTGTGCTTACAATATTAACACACTGGATACAATGTGCTCCTGATTCTGCTCGTTTCATTTTGCATGAGTTCATATAAGTCTTCCCAGGTTTTTCTGAAACTATCCTGCATCATTTCTTATAGTACAAAGTATTCCACCACAATCATATACCACAATTTATTCAGTCATTACCCAATTGATGGGCATTCCCTCAGTTTCTAATTCTCTGACACCATAAAAAGAGCTATTAAAAATATTTTTATGTACTGCTAAGAAAAAAGTATATTCTTTTCTATTCCCATCCAATTTTCTCCAGAGGTTATCATATCTAATTTTTCTAAGAGTCTAATCATCTCCATAACATATTTCTTATTCATTTTATGGTTAGGTTTATCTAATTCTGAGAGGGAAAGTTGAAGTTACCCACTAGTATGGTTTTACAGTCCAGTTCCTCCTATCACTCAAAAAGTTTTCCTTTAAGAATTTGGATGCTATGTTGTTGGTGAATGTAATGTTTAGTATTGATATTACTTCATTGTCTATGGTGCGTTTTAGCAAGATGTAACTTTCCTGCCTATAATTTTAAATTGGGTCTTTTTTAAATTTGCTTTGAGATCATGATTACTACCCCTGCCTTTTTTAGTTTGGCTGAAGCATGTTAAACATTTTTACTGTGTATGCCTCTCTCCATTTCAAGTGTGTTTCTACAACACATTGTCGAATTTGGTATCTAATCCATTATACTCTCTGCTTCTGTTATATGGGTAAGTTCACTTCATTCACAATCTCAGTTATGATTACTGTGTGTTTCCCTCCCTCCTATTTTCTTCTATTTATTCCTCTGTCTTTTTAGACTGTCCTTCCTCAAAAATCTGTTTTGCTTTTAACCAATGTTTCCCTTAATCTGCCCAATTTTTTTTTGTCACTACCATGCCCTTTTCTCCTATCTCTTTCCTCTCCTACTTCCCTGTTGGCTAAAATAGATTTCTATACTCAACTGAGTGTGTGTGTGTGTGTGTGTATTCTTCTCCTTTTGAACCAATTCAAATAATTAAGAATCAAGCCTTTCCTCTACCACCATTTTCCTCTCCACTGTAAAAGCTCTTCCTTGTGTGTCTCTCTTATGTGAGATAATTTTTCCTATTCTTTCTCTCCCTTCCCCCTTCTCCTAGTGTATATCTCTTTCTCACTCATCCACTTTTTGAGTTCATCCCATGATATTCAACTTACACCCATGCCCTCTGTCTAAGTATACTCCTAACTGCCTTCTTGGTTGATAAAGTTCTCAGGAGTTACATATTTCATCTTCCCATATAAAAATGTAAACAATTTAACCTTACTGAATTCCTTACAATTTCTCTTTCATGCATACCTTTTTATGATTCTTTTGAGTCTTGTATTGAAAAGTCAGATTTTCTATTCAGCACTGACATTTTCATCAGGAATTCTTAAAAGTTCTGTATTTCTCTAAATATGCATATTTCCCCTAGAAGATTATGCTCAGTTTTGATGAGTGAGTTGTTCTTGGTCTACTTCTTTTGCCTTCCAGAATATCATATGTAAAGCCCTCTGTTCCTTTAATGTGGTAGCTGCTAAATCTCGTGTGATTCTAACTATGGCTCCACGGTATTTGAATGTTTTCCTTCTAGCTGCTTAAAGTATTTTCTCTTTGACCTCCGAGTACTGGAATTTGACTATAATATTCCTGAGAGTTTTCATTAGGATCTTTTTCAGGTGGTGATCAGTGGATTCTTTCCATTTTTATTTTACTCTCTGCTTCTAGGATACCAGGGAAGTTTTCCTTAATAATTACTTGAAATATGATGTCTAGGTTCTTTCTTTAATCATTACTTTCAGATAGTCCCATAATTCTTAAATTATCTTCACTTTATCTATTTTGCAGGTCATTTTTTTTTCTGTTGAGAGATATCACATTTTCTTCAATTTTTTTCATTCTTTTGATTGTTTCTTGATAGCACATGGAATCATTACTTTCCACATGCCCTATTCTCATTTTTAAGGAGTTATTTTCTTCAGTGAGCTTTCATATCTTTTTTTTTCAATTTGGCCATTTTTTGCTTTTTAAGGAGTTATTTTCATCAGTGAATTTTTGTGCTTCTTTTTTCCATTTGAACAATTCTGTTTTTTAAGGTATTTTCCTTAGTTTCTTTTTTTTGCCTTTTTTTTAACCAGACTGTTGTCTTTTCATAATTTTCTTCCTTTGCTCTCATTTTTTTTTAACCTAATATTTCCTTGGCCACTCTTATTTGGTTTTAAAAATCATTTTTTTAGCTCTTTGAGGAATTCTTGTTGGGTTTGTGTTTAATTCAAATTTTTCTTTGAGGCTTTGCTTGTAGCTATTTTGACTTCATTATCTTCTTCTGAGTTTGCCTTTTAATCTTCCCCGTCACCACAGTAAGATTTTCATGGCCAGGTTCTTGTTTGTTATATACTCATTTTTCCATGCTATTTCTTGATTTTGAACTTTAAGTTAAAGCAAAGTTAGCATGAGTTGGGGAGAGGCATGGTCTCAAGCTTCAGGTAGCTTCACACAGCTGTTTTCAGAACTAGTTCTGGAAATTTGGAAGCTTACTGTACTTCCAACATGGTGTGAGCTGGAGAGAGGTGTGGTCACTGCTCTCCTGCTCTGTACTCTGTTCTTTCCCTTCCCCCCCACTTAATAGTATTTTCTTTTTTTCTAATTACATGTAAAAACAGTGTTTCATCCATATGGGCTCTGGGCCAGTCTCTACCCCCAAGTCACAGATCTGTCTTTCCAACCTCTTAAGTGGTCTTGGGCTGGGAAAATGTCTTACTCTCACCTTTTGTTGGCTCTTCCAATCCAGAATTCAATATAAAGTATTATTTCAAGCTGTTTGGATGGGAGTTTTGGAAGAACGTAACTGAATGCTTTCTCTATTCTGTCAACTTGGTTCTGCCCCCTGGAAGTCCATGATTCATATTGTACACTAAGTACTTTATACATCACTTTTTAAAGGGAGGTTCTAGACATAAGCCTAAACCTGTGATTGAAGTAATTTTTCCCTGCAGCACCAAGTAGGGGATTCAATGAGCTGAAAAATGTGAGAAAAGAAAACCTATCCCCTCTCATTAGAAAATAGATGCCTCTAGGGCTGAACCTGACCCAGACCATTTGTTTGGATATAGAGTAGAGTGAATCTTTAGTGGAAAAAGGGAGTAGGTGGAGTTGCCCAGGCTCTTAGGTCCAGTAGACTAATTTTATTGTAGTCTGCCCACAAGAAGAGGTATTAAAACATATCATCTAAACAATGCATGATTGGGGGTGGGGGCAGCCAGGTAGCGAGAATAAAGGATGTCACAAACAATCCTGAAGAATGCACCAGTGTCCATAAAATAATAAAAATCCTAGAAGAAGATTTCTGTCATGTTCTGTTGATCCTCCTCGGACAATTTATGGAAGGACAAGAATGATATGCACAGTACCTGGCATATAGTAAATGCTCTATCTGTGCATAGAATGAGTAGGTATGGATAGGCTTTGAGCTCACAGTTAGAGATGTATCAACATTAATAAGATCATGTTCATTCACTGGAGGTATTTTTTAAAATAGAAGACTTCAAAGTGCAGCAGAAAAGAAAAGATCTTAAGAGGTGGCCCAGAATCCTAACCTATATCAAAAAGTTTGAGAGGAACAAAGGAGAAAAGGAAGGAAAAAGATCAAAGAACAAATGGAGCTTAATAACAGAGGATACCCTTCCAAAAGAGGGATGAGCCAGACTCTTTGCAGAGAAAGCATCTGCTTTTTTTCAAAGGAATGATGACATGCACTCACGGGTGCTGTCAAGTGAGATGTCATTCAGGAAAAGCAAAAGGAAAAAAAGAGAGAGATGAATAGTGGTGGTTGGCGATCTCCTCCTGAGCAGTTTTGAAACAGTTATTTCTTGGTCTGATACAATAATAAGAGAGAGCAGTAATCTGCTTGATTATTCCTAGAAACAGTAGATCATTTGAAGCACTCATCTATCAATAAAGTGGGATCCCCAGAGTAGGGATTCTGGATTTATCCAGTAAGTGATAGAAAACCTTACCAGACTTGTCTAGTCAAATGACTACGCAGTTCTGGTGCATCTTGCATAAATGATACAACCAGAAGAAATCTGCTAAGTATTCTAAAGATTATGAAGTCACAGGAAAACAATGGAAAACCCTATGGGCACAGGTGGGGCATCATTGATGCCAGTGAAAGGCAAAAGTCTCTAGAAGAGAAAGGTAAGTCTGAGAAGAGAAGTCATTTTAAGATGGTTTCTGAAAACAGTCCTTGGATTTCTGAACCAAAGCATAAAATATAGGAATGGTGGGCTCCTACCCAGAAATGGAGTGTAAATGTTGAGCACTGTTATTGTCTGCAGACTTGCAAATCTAATCGAAAAGATATAAAATTGAAAAGGAAATAAAAGAAAATTTTCTACATATACCAGCCATGGAAGATACCATATACAGTAGCTATAACATAGGAAGAGGAGTAGTAAAGGGGTCTCAAAATTAACAGGAGACAAAAATTCATTAAAGGAGCCAGTAATAAAATGTACAACTCTGATAGCTATAAACAAATACACAATATATGTGTAACAAGCAAAGTTGAGATTTTAGTGATGTTTGTGGTCCACGTGTAGAAACAAGGAGGTTGGCATTTGAGGCCATCACTCATCAGTCAGGACAGCAAGGCACTAGAGTAAAGGTTCTGGAGCTCAAAGGGTTAAGTCCTATGGAGCATAGTCTATTCTGGATGGCAAGGCAATTGGCAGGAATATTGCCATAGTGAACTTGCAGTCCACTAAAAAACTCAAAATTTTCAGAAAAACTGCTGAATAGCATTTTTGTATTTATGAAACTGATTTTTTGAACTTATGTTTAGATTTACCCCTAATAAATTTCAACTCATTAGATTCAGCATAAGGGCTAGCCTATCAATCTTTTCATATCCTATCTACCCTCATGTGGTTTAGCTTTGTTTCAACTGCAAGCTTGTATCATCTGCAAATTCTAAAAATATGCCATCTATGTTATAGTCCAAATTATTAATAAAAATATCAAATGAACACTGCTAAGGTCAGATTCCAAAGAGTACAACATTGGACCTCTCTCCAAGATGACACTGAACCATTAATATCTACCTTCTGAAGACCCAGCCATTCAACCATCTCTGGATCCACCTAGTTGTATTTTTAGCTAGCCCACATCTCTCTACATTTTTTACAAGAATATCATGAGTCTGTCAAAAACTAAAATATAGGTGAACTATAGCCACAGCAATTTTCTGAACTATCCATCCTGTAATCTTGTTGGAAAAAGGAAATGAAGTTAGTCTACTGTGGCCTGATCTTAGGAAGGCTATGCTAGATCTTGGTGTTCCCTGATTCCTTTTCTCTGTGTTCACCAACCATACCTTTAATAATGTGTGCTAGAAAAGAAATATGGAAGTCATTCACAGAATGTAGCAGATCATGTTTGTGTGTGTGCGTGTTTTTGTGTATCATGTTTTGATTTGTTATATGGTTTCCTTCATTTGTTTTAGTTCGACTACATAGCATGACTATAGTGAAAATGTACTCAATAGGAAAGTATATGTAGAACCTATACAGAATTGTATGCGGTCGTGGGGGGCAGGGGGGTAGCGGGGGGGTAGGTGTGGGGGGGATAAAATCTTAATTTTATGGCAGCGATTGTAAACCATTAAAAATAATTTTAAAAAAATAATGTGTGCTAGAAATATGCCAGAACTAAAGACAAACTCATGAGATTATAGTTCTGTCTGTATTCTGCTTTTAAAAAAAAAAAAAATTAGGTCATTTTAGTCTTCTTAATCCTTGTGGAAACTGTCCTGTGCTTCCACGAGCTCTTTCATGATCTTTCAAAGATTACTCAGAAAAATAAGGATAAGATCCAAAGATCTAAAATCTACACAGCAATTCAGGCAAAGAGGTACATGGCAAGTTCTCTAGAATAAAATTCTAAAAATTCCAAAAAAGAGAAAAAAAATCAGCTGAAGATTAGAAGAAGTTGTCCCCAAAAAATCCTATTTGGTTGCATAAGGAGGTATCAATATTTTTTTCTTTAAAGGGAATGTACAGAAGACAGAAGGCAAGGTAGGTAAGAGAGAATGGATACTGTGGGAATTGAATCAATCAATCTTGTGATTCAGTTCTGGATGTAGCTCAGTTCCCTTTATATTCAAATATAGGTCTAGTCCAACTTGTTTTTTTAAAAGAAATTATTCAACAGTGGTAATTGTCAGAAAACTTTATTGCATTGTTTGAACCTATCCCTGCATATCTGGGAAACGGGACCACTTATACCTGTTGCCTAGGTCATGATGATCAGAAACCCAATCAGATCCAAAGATTGATGCAAGGGGTTTTCTTTCAATTATACACCTCAAGCAACTCACGTCTTATCTGAAAACTGGCCCCCTACTGGTCAAACCAGTTATTGTTTCCATGTTCCTTTTAACAGATACACTTCCAGAGAAGTGGAATGGGATGACTTTTTTCTGATTTCAAGGAATTGCACCTGTTCATTTCTCCCCTTCCAACTTGGAAATGCCCTAATCTTTCCTCCAATGAGAAATCAGATTCCCTAATTTTGTATCGTGGTTTTTTTAATTAGTCTTATTTGATCAATTGTCTTAATGCATAAAAACCTATCTCCTCCTGTATATGGTGTCTAGTGCAAGAGCTGAAAAGGCCTGTTCCCAATATGTTATGCAATCGGCATGGATTATTTAATAATTCAATGTGCTTGGAAGCTCACACCTTTGTTTCTTCAGTCATTTGCCACAATATCAAAGTATGCAACTGTCCTACAAAATGTTTTTAACAAGGTCAAAATTCAAAATGAACTAAAGTTGGTGAGTAAACAAAAACAAAAAGGGTTTTTTTTTTTTGGATTATTTATTTTAGCAAGATAGGTAAATAAAGTTATCAGAGAAAGTCTAGGACCATTTATTTGTGGCAGATGGGATGATAGCAGATGTCAGAAGACACGCTCCACCCTTATTTTGCTCCTTTTTTCCTTTTTAAAAGACTATAAAAGACTAAACAACAACAACAAAAAAGTTAAAGGAAGTTGATACCCAAGATAAGTTGGGAGAAAGTAAGGGAGAACTGGGATTCCCTTGAATGATTCAAGGTACCACACACAACTGAATGTCATTGTTAGGTGCTGAAAAATAATAGCAAATATGATTACTGAACTACTTCTCCATGATTTTTCTAAGAATATTGAGAATGGGAAAGGCACTTCAAGATAATTTAAATGCTGTCCTAATTTTGAAAACAGAAGAAAAAAATGGAGTCAGCAAACTACAGTGACTTCTATTCCTCAGTAAACTTTAGAATGCATTTAAGGGATATTTAGTGAATAAATTGAGGGCAACAGTGAATGGAGCTGGAGTCAAAGCCTGAGTTCAACTCCAGCCTCAGACACTCATTAGCTGTGTGATATAAATCACTTAATCTATGTCAGTCTCAATTTCCTCATCTATAAAAAGGGGATAATAATAGCACCTACTTCCCAGGATCCTGTTAGGCTAAAATGAGAGGAGATTGTAAAGTACGCTGCTAACATTAAAGATCTATATAATAACGAGTTATTAACAATAGTAAATCAAAAAACATTAATCCCCTCCTACATTATCATGAAGATAGGTGTTGGGGATATAGAGAATTTACATTCTCCTTAGTGGACAGAACATGTTCACAGACAAGTAAATGCAAAATATTTACAAAATCATTGCAGGAAGTTGGGGGGCTGGGGAGGGGAGAGCACTGACAACCAAGTAACTTGGGATAGGCATCTTGTAGGAGGGTAAGCAAAGCCTTCAAGGGAGCTAGGTGTTCTAAGCAGAGTAAATAAGTAGGGAATGCTTTCTAAAGGATGATATAATATTATAGACCTGGATCATCAAAGAGAGTCATTATGCTAGACTGTGGACCCTATGAGAGGGAGTGATGTGTAGGGAACCTGCAGAAAAAGAACCTGGAGTCAGACTGTGCAAAGCCAAAGCTTGCATTTTACTTAGAAGCAGTAGAGATCTCCTGAAGATTCCTGAGAATGATATAGTCAGAACTGTGCTTTAGGAATATTGATTTGGAGCAGAACTGGAGAAGGGGGACAAATTAGGTTATTTCAATAATCCCAGTGGAAAGTGATAAGGACCGGAACTGAGTTGGTTGTGGTATGAGTGAAAAGAGAATGGATGCAAGAGATGTTGTAGAGATATAATGAACAACATTTGGACATGGGAGGGGCAGTGAGAGTGAAATACTGAGGATGACTTTGAGGTTGGGAGACTAGGAGAATAAATGATGTTACTTCTGAGGACTAGATTGAGGGTGGAAATAATCATGGGACCATTAAAAATGCAGGATTGGAGTCAGGAGAGACAAAGGCTGGATGGAGAGATTTCAGATATTTATTATATAGAGATGATATTTTAATCAATTGGAGCTGATATCACCAACAGTATAGAAAGAAGGGAAGAGATAGGACTCAGGACACAACCATGTGACACCCCATGTACAGCAGGTGAAGCATCTATGAATGATCCTGTAAAAAAGGATGTGAAGTGACAGAAAGGTAGGGAAAGAACGAAAACCCAGGGATGAGAAAATGTCTAGAAGGTGGGATAGTCAGAAAAGCCATAAATGATGAGAACTGAGAAAAAGTCACTGGATTTAGCAGTAAAGAAGCAATTATCTTAGTATATTTTCAGTTGATTTTCAGTGATTAGGAAAGCAGCCAGACTTCAAGGGTTGAGAAGTGAGTGGAAGATGAAAAAGCAGAAGCAAGGATTTTTCTTAGGAGTATGACTTTAAAAGGAAGGAGAGAGGGGGTGAAGCTAAGATGGTGGAATGCTAGGAAGGTGTGCAATGAGCTTCCTTCCACAAACTCCTCCAAACAATCTAGAAAATGCACCACACAAAATTCTGATGGGGAAATGCAATGAAAAAAATCAGTGAGTCATTTGTCTGCCCAGGTTTCCATCGACACTGGGGATGGGGTCCAGGCAGGAGCATGCTCACTCACTCCAGCACCTAAGGAAAAGCTGTGCACCAAAACAAGAGGAAGTCTCAGATCCATATAATGGCACCACCAGACCCACAGTGGGTGACAGCAACAAGGACAGATGAGAACAGGCAGTTTGTTGTTCACCTCCCAGTTTGTGATCACAGACCCAGCATGGACTAAAAAGACAACCTACACAAGTTCTGCAAAGGGAATAACTGCTATCAATTAAGTCAATTTACAGCTTCTGAGAATAACTACTTTAAAAATAGCATAAAAGGAAGATTATCAAAGAAGAAATAGCTGTCTTAACTCTCCTGAATAATTCGGCACCCAATTTATCAGGGCCAAGCATATGCATTTAGGAGCCCCCAATCTGAAATGTTATAATGTGTAATTCCTGAAGCCATTTTTTACCTCCCTAAGATAAAACTTGTAAATCTTTATCACCAGGCTGTAAAGACAGTACTGATGTGACAGTGAATTTGTTCATGGATTAGTGGTAGAATTTCAGTGAACCTTTAAAGTTACTGCTGAAATAACATCATCAAAATTAACCCTTGTTGCCATTCAGTTGTTTCCCCAACTCTTCAAGAGTGTCCTTTTGGGGGTTTCTTGGCAAAGATACTGAAATGGTTTGCCATTTCCTTCTCCACTTCATTTCACAGATGAGGAAACAGACAAAAAAGTTAAATGACTTGCCCAGGATCACTCAGCTACTAAATGTATGAAAAGTTTTGAACTCAGGAAGATGAGTCTCCTTGATTTTAGGCTTAGCACTACATTCACTGTGCCTCTTAGCTGCCTAAATTAACCCTATATGCCACTCATATTAATAGTGCTTTAAAGTTTAGTAAATGCTTACTTCATAGGTTAAGTTAAAAATTTCTTGGCAGCTAATAAAGTTAATACTTTTCTAGGCAGAACTGAAATACAGTGACTAGAAAGATGAGACAGCCTCTCATCTTGATGATGTTGCCCAGGTCAGAACTAAAGAATTAGGTTCGGGTTCAGGTTACCACATTTTAGGAAAGCCACATTGATAAAGTAGAGAGCAAACAGAAGAGGCAGATGTGAAGGGTCAGATGAGGACTCAGAAAATGGACCAGGGATGTTTTAGCCTGGAAAAAAGTCCCAACTGTTTTCAAGTATTTAGAGGTGTCTCACATGGAAGAGAAATTCATACTGTTTTGCTAAGACCCAAAGGGCAGAACTAGCATCAATGGATAGAAGTTGTGAGGTCTAAGAGAAAAAACCAAAGCAGGTTGTGGAGAGAACAGGGGTTTTTTGTTTGTTTTGGTATTTTTAAAAAAGTATTTATTTAAGCTTCCAACATTCATTTCCACAAAATTTTGAGCTCCAAATTTTCTCCCCATCTCTCCCCTCCTTCCACCCCAAAACCCCTTGCATTCTGATTGCCCCTTCCACCAATGTGTCCTCCCTTCTAACATCCCTCTCCTTCCCTTATCCCCATCTTCTCTCTTGTCCTGTAGGGCAAGATAAATTTCTATACCCCATTACCTGTATTTCTTATTTTCCAGTTGTACACAAAAACAAATCTCAACATTTGTTCCTAAAACGTTGAGTTCCAACTTCTTTTCCTTCCTCCCTCCCCACCCATTCCCACTGAGAAGGCAAGCAACTCAATATAGCCTAAATATGTCATATTGTTTAAGACTAACTGTATTTCCCTCCATCCTATCCTGCCCCTCATTTCTCCTATTCTCTTTCGACCTTGTCCCTCACCAAGAGTGTTTACTTCTAACTGCTCCCTCCTCTCATTTGCCCTCCCTTTTATCATCCCCCTCACCTGCTTATCCCCTTCTCCCCTACTTTCCTCTAGTGGAAGACAGATTTTCATACCAAATTGAGTGTGCATGTTATTCCTTCCCTGAGCCAAATGTGATGACAGTAAGCTTCACTTTTTCCCTCTCACCTCCCCCTCTTCCCCTCCATTGAAAAACCTTTTTCTTGACTCTTCTATGAAAGATAATTCATCCCATTCCATTTCTCCCTTTCTCCTTCCAATATATTCCCTACTCACCCTTTTCATTTTTTTCTTAGATATGATCCCTTCCTATTCAATTCACTCTGTGCATGTGTGTGTGCATATGTGTGTGTAATCCCTCCAACTACCCAGATACTGAGAAGTTTCAAAAGTTAGAAATATTATCTTTCCATGTAGGAATGTACAGTTCCATGTAGGAACAGTTCAACTTTAGTAAGTCCCTTGTGATTTTTCTTTCCTGTTTACCTTTTCATGCTTCTCTTGATTCTTGTGTTTGAAAGTCAAATTTTCTTTTTAGCTCTGGTCTTTACATCAAGAATGCTTGAAAGTCCTCTATTTCACTGAATGACCATTTTTTCCCCTGAAGTATTATACTCAGTTTTGCTGGGTAGGTGATTCTTGGTTTTAGTCCTAGTTCCTTTGACTTCTGGAATATCACATTCCATGCCCTTCGATCCCTTAATGTAGAAGCTGCTAGATCTTGTGTTATCCTGATTGTATTTCCACAGTACTCAAATTGTTTCTTTCTGGCTGCTTGCAATATTTTCTCCTTGACTTTGGAACTCTGGAATTTGACTACAATATTCCTACGAGTTTCTCTTTTTGGATCTCTTTCATGAAGTGATCGGTGGATTCTTTCAATATTTATTTTGCTCTCTGGTTCTAGAATATCAGGGCAGTGCTCCTTGATAATTTCATGAAAGATGATGTCTAGGCTCTTTTTTTGATCATGGCTTTCAGGTAGTCCCCTAATTTTTAAATTGTCTCTCCTGGATCTATTTTCCAGGTCAGTTGTTTTTCCAATGAGATATTTCACATTATCTTCCATTTTTCCATTCTTTTGGTTTTGTAATTTCTTGGTTTCTCATAAAGTCATTAGCTTCCATCTGTTCCATTTTAATTTCTAAAGAACTATTTTCTTCAGTGAGCTTTTGAACCTTCTTTTCCATTTGGTTAAATTCTATTTTTTAAAGCATTCTTCTCTTCATTAGCCTTATGGACCTCTTTAGCCAATTGAGTTAGCTTATTTTTATTTTTGTTTGTATCTATTATTTATTTATTGTTATTATTATTATTATTTTCTTCAGCACTTTTTTGGGTCTCTTTTAGCAAGCTGCTGACTTGCTTTTCATGATTTTCTTGCATCTCTCTCATTTCTCTTCCCAATTTTTCCTCCACTTCTCTTACTTGATTTTCAAAATTCTTTTTGAGCTCTTCTATGACCTGGGACCACTGCATATTTATCTTGGGGGTTTTGGATGTAGAAGCCTTTACTTTTAAGTCTTCCCCTGATGGTAAACATTGTTCTTCCTCATCTGAAGGATGGGAGAGAATGCCTGTTCACCAAGAAAGTAACCTTCTATAGTCTTATTTTTTTCCCCTTTTTTGGGCATTTTCCCAACCAGTTACTTGACTTTTGGGTCCTTTGTGAAGAACAGGGTATACTCTGGGGACCTGTAAGATCTCAGTTCCTCCAAGGTGGCACAATCAAAAGAGAGGGGTTTACTCCCTGGCCAGGCTGGAGGCTGAGATTCATATCAGCTGCTCAATTCCCCCAGGGGCTTTATCCAACAATAGATGCTGACTGTGGAGCAGCCAGGACCAGCCACTGCTGCCTGGGGCCAGGGCTAGTGCAGGACCCTGCTCCCTTGTCACAAAGGGGAAAAAGCCCTTTCACTGACCTTTGAAGCTGCCTTTGGCGCCTGTGGGTTGAAGGATCTAAGAACCGTGACTACTGCTGTCAGGGATTTCACCCCCGAGGCCTGCTCTGGTCCTCCTTCCGGGGGCACACGGCCAAGGCTGGGCTCCCTCTGTGTTTGGTGTGACAGACTTTTCCCGTTGGCCTTCCAGGTCACCCTGGGCTGGAAATCTCCACTCTGTCGTTCTGTGGCTTCTGCTGCTCTAGAATTTGTTGAGTCTTTCTTTACAGGTATTTTATGGGCTGTGGGGGAAGAGCTAGAGTATGTGTGTCTTTCTATTCTGCCATCTTGGCTCCGTCCCCTAGAACAGGGCTTCTTCTCCATGACAATGGTGGAAAGTGACTGGGAGTTATCATGTGGGAATGACTGTTAAGGAGTTAGAATTTCTGATGGGCAAGATCAATAAGCTAGTGAAACTTCTGGTTAGTAGTATGAAAAATGGTGAAGTTTTTAAAAAAAAAATCTGCTGCCTTGAGAGAAATCAAAAGATATATTAAAATAGTGACATGAATAAGATTTAAAAATTAAGATTTTACCCAGAAGGAAACAAATGATGGTAATGACACAATAACAATGAAAGAAGTAAATTAATTTTAAATGTATTTATAAGGTAAAAATACAATATGTTTTGCATGACTTCACATGTATAATTGCTTGCTTTCTTAATGGCTGGAGAGAGCAAATTTGGAATTCAAAAATTTTAAAATGAATGTTATAATAGTAAGAATGAATATATGAATACAAAAAATGTACTGGTAAACTACAGAATCTATTCAGATCTACATGAAGATGGCTTTGCAGCTTATGGGCAAATAGAAGGAAATGATGAGAAATTCTGAGTTGTACTGGCACATCTGGCAAGGATAATTGCTACTGTAGATGCCAGTATAACAGCAAGCCAAGAACTGCTAAAAGCTCATTAAAAATGAGCTATGTGCCACATGTTCACAACACATATCAGACAGTAAGGTACAAGTTATATATCTAAGAGGAATCATTTGCCAAATCTGAAAGCTTATTTTCAAAGCAAAAGCAATTCCCAATCTCAGAACATGGAAAAATATTTAACTTCTTCAACAGAAGGCTGAAAATTAAGTAACATCCAAATTTGTTGTTTTCTAAAATATGACTAAAATTAATGCAGTTAAAGCTACGGAAATCATTAAGAGTGGAAAAAAAATGTGTGTAGCCATTGCCTCTGTAAAAAAAAGAACTGTTACTTGGTAGTCCAAAAGTCTTAGCACTGGTTTAAGCACTAAAAACTTGTAAAAATAAGCTTTGATTCAAAGTTTTAATAGCTTAAAACTGCACTAAGACTTTTGGAATACCCTTAGGACCTAATTGAAATATGTAAGAATGACAATCTTTCTTACTTTGTTTTTAAGTTCTCATATTTAAATTTATGATATGTTTTTGTCTCTTTTCTCTATTCTGCATTTGTGTTCTGGCCCTTGAGTCTAAAATATTTTTTTAAAAAGTGCTACAGAATCACAGATAAGGAGGACAACTTTGAATGTTACATGTTCAATTTATTATATATTTTAAAATAAAAGCAAACCATACATAATACAGATACACACACACACACACACACACACACACACACACACACACACACAAAGAATGAATGATTCCCAACAGATAAATGGTGAAAGTATATGAACAAGAATTGTCAAAAGAAATCTAAGCTAGAATATATGAAAAAATGTCCCCAAATCATCAATATTTATTTAATAATTAATGCAAATTAAACCAGTCCTCCATACCCTTCATATTTGCAAAAATGCCAAAAAAAAAAAAAAAGGAAAATGACAATTGGAAGAATGCACATGAGAGGAGTTGTAAACTGACCCAGTTACTCACTCTGGAGAGCAATTTGCAACTATGCTCGAAAAGTCACTGAGCTCTGCATGCTTTTTGACTCACTAATAACATTACTAGGGCTCAACCCCAAAAAAGATTTAAAAAAAAAAAACCCACTCACGAACACAAAAATATTTATACCAGTTTTTGTTGGACTAAAGAACTGGAAGGGAAGAGGCAGGGAAAGAGAACCATCAGTCAGAAAACTGCTGAACAACAAATTATGACATATGAATGTAAGAGAATATTACTGTACATAAGAAAATGATGAAAGGGATGGTTTCATAGAAATTTGGTTAGACTTGTATGAACTGATCCACAGTGAAATGAATGGAAGGAGAAAAATATATGAAGTAACAACTCCGTAAAGAAAAACAACTTGAAAAGACTTTAAAGCACTCTAATGAGAAGACATGTGCATGCAGAGGACTGATGGAGTATGTGACCTACAGTGGATATGAGAGGCACAAGGTGCAGAATACCACATGTATTTTTGGATATGGAAAATGTGTGACTTCAGTTTTAAAATTACCTATGTTATACAGATTGTAGGTTCGTTGGTTTTTTTGCTTTGGCAGGGGAGTGGTGGTAAGAGGGTAGAACGGAGATGGAAGCTAACAACACTTGCCAAAAAAAAGGAAAATAAAGCATCTTTTAAAATACACCGAAGTAAAACAGACAAGCAGGACAGCTTTGAAAGCAGCATGTTGAATTTATTATACTTTTTTTTAAAGCAAGCAATACGAATAAAGACCTACTGTTTCGTAAATCATCTTCTTTCTGTTTTATTTTGTATATCAAAGTGTCTTTTGGAAGATTGGGGGGTCATTAAATTCAGAAATAAAAAGCAAAATAAATGTTTGCTTACAGCTACAGAAGTAAGATTTGGTAAAGTGGAGAGAGAACTGGTCTTAAAGCCAGAAAGTTTTTGGGTTAAGTCCTGCTGCCTCTCCCACACTGACTGTGTGACCCTGGGCAAATCCCTTAAACTCTCAGTACTCTTGTAGAATTGTCAGCCTGCACTGGTAGAAGGTATTTTTTCACCTAGGAATTCCCTATGCCATTGAAATCTCAAGTCCAAGGCCTCTCCCATACCTCCATAGAAAAAAATATTCTTCTAGACTCCAAACCCCATTTGTTCATTGACAGACAACAGAGTATAAGTAGAAAGACTGCTCAACCTGAAGTAAGGAGAGGGTTTCATACTTACTGGCTTTATGTCCATGGCCAAGTCACTTAAATTCTCTAAGCTCAAGTTCCTGCATCTGTAAAATGAGGATGATGAAACCTGTAGAATTTACTTCATTGAGCTATTGTGCAGCTCAAATGAGAATTATTTTTCTATTGACAATCATATTCATTTTCATCCTTTCAAGTCCCACTATCAAGGCTCAATTTGTGGTCTTTTTTAGTTCAGACAATAATCTAATGTCTCCCTGCCTCCAGATTCTCTAGGGTTACCAAGTCACTTTCCTGACTCCCAAAATCACTCCATTACCTCCTACAATCAGGAGTCACCCTGCTTTTCTAGCCTTCCCATATTATTCTCAAGTATAGAATATATGGTCCACTCAAACTGGACTCTTCTCTGTCCCATCTTTATTCCATGGAGCATGCTCATGCACCATCTGTTCACTATTTCTGGAATGTCTTCCTCCTTTTGTGAAGTCCAACTTTTAAAACTGTCCATTCTGTACAAACATCTAAAAGAGGTAAAAATTTTCTTTGCACTAACTACTTTACAATAACTTTTTTTGCATCCACTTTGGGATAATAATAAAGCACAAGGGGAATGTATGAAACATTCAATTTCTGACAAGCCAGGAAAGAGAAAAATATTTGGAGAAGATGTTTTGACAAGAACACTCTGGAATGTATATCTTTTAATAGCTATATTCATTTCAAAACAATAAATATAGAAAACAAAGGCAATACATGTAACAGTTATATTTTTGCAGATATGGGAAAGGACTAGCTTTTTAAAAGGCAATTATTCAAATTATTCAAATGATACAATTTAACAAATAATCACTTTCACTAGGAGACAGCATAAGAAGAAAAAGAAACAAGGGAGAAGAAATATCTGCATAGCAGGAGGTGAATACTGCAAAAAAAAATCATTTACTCTTGAATCTAAATATTAAGATTCACACTCCAGTTATGCCACTGTATGGAGAGTTGGAAATTTTGAAAACGGACATCACTATTCAACTTCTTGCAGTAGCTGTTTGAGGTTGTTCCGACTGTAGTTGTTTACCAAGATATTCCCTGAAAAAAATAAAAATAAAATGAGCATTTATAAATACAATAAAGATGCCACCCCCATCTTCAACTCCAATCCCCAACTTCTAGCAAAGAAAATCACAAACCATGCTGCTATAGATATTTCTCTTTCACACCAAAATACGGTACGACCATAACTTTTGCTTACCACAAAAGGTTTGTAAATGTTGATAGTTCACAACTTCTGGAAAAATAAGAATTCCTAAATCTCAGACTTGGATACTAACTATCAATTCTGGATCTCCTCAGATCTCATGCCCCTATGTGAATCACTGGGCCAGTGGGGAAGTAAACTTCTTGCTTCTCATTCTGATTTCTAGACTGCACCTTTGTTGAAAGTTATCCACAGAGAAGCAATAATCAAAGTTGTGATAATGGGAGGGCAGGAGAGGGTAGGGGAAAAGAGAGAAGGACAGAGAAACAGACACTCCAGTGGCTTCTTCTTGCCTAAGCATGGGCCAGCAACACTCCCAAGCGTGGCTCTGAATCAGATTGAAATGTAATTGCAAAGTTAAAATAAATAAAAATACAATAGAACCTAAATAATGTTAACATGCAGTTTTCTAAGTCAATATGTGAGCCACAGGTGTTCTTATGTATAGTTTAGGGGTTCTCATTTCTACTTGAGTGTGACACCATTGGCTTACAGAATTAAACACAAAATCCTCTGGCATTTAAAGCTCTCACAGCCTGGCCTTTCCTATGTTTCCTTCCACATTCTCTAATGATGCAGATTAATTGAGCTACTTGCTATTTCTCCCCTAGGGACCTCCATCTCCATCTTCCAACTCCCTGCCTTTCCAGTGGCTGTTACTACATTTTAATCTCTCTCCTATCTCCACCCACTAGCTTCTCTGGCTTCCTCTGAGGCTCAGCTCAAATCTGACCTTCTGCAGGAGGTCTTTCTCCTGCTTCCCTCACCCCAATCTCTAGCCTCCCAGCTGCTAGTGCCTTTCCCCCCACAGATTACATACCATTCACTCTGTGTATGCATGTGTACGTTGCAGGTACCTTGTTGTTTTATAATATGTTGTCTCCCTCACTAGAATGTTAATTCTTTGAGGACACAGGCTGTTTCTGCCTTTCTTTATATTCCTATAAATTGCCACAATAGCAAGAGCTTAATAAATGCTTATTAAGCATGTGACTGACAGTGCATGTAAATAATATGTGTGTATGTCTGTAGGAGAGAATCAAAGGGGAAGAGGAGACCAAGAAAAGCATCCTGGTGATTGTCTACATTTAAAACAGGAGTTCTTAACTGGGGGTTGGGTCTGTGGATAGATTATATGGGTGTCTGTGAAACTTACTCGAGGGAGAAATGACATTTTTATTTCCATCAGCCTCTAAGCAAAATTGATTGTTTCCATCAATCATTAATGTAAGAAAAAATATTATTGTGAGAAGGGGTCCAGAAACTTTAACAAACTGCCAAAGCAGTCTATGACATGCAAAAAAGTTAAGAACCCCTGATTTAGAAGCAAGAGGACTTAAAAATGAGTGGTCAGAAAGGAAAGAGAAGTGGAAGAATACGAAGTCGGAGACTCTAAGAGAACTATCCAGGTAATGAATGATGACTAAGGTAAGGCATTTTAATTTAGCTACTGAGAAGCTGATTTTTGAGATGAGAGAGCTAGTTCAATAGAGAAAAGAGAGATTGAAAGACACTGAGGAACAAATCAGTTGCTTAGAGAAGTGGTGACAGAAAGGTCAAGTTACTCTTTAAAGAATTTTCACAGTGAAAAGATGATAAATGGGACAGTACCTCAGGGAGGCAGCCATAGAAAAAGTTGGAAAAAGGCTCAGTTCAACCCTTTCATTTGACAGAAGAGGAAACTGAGCCCCAACAAGAGGAAATGATAGTAAGCATCAGGAGCAGGATGTGAATTCAGTCTTTTTTTACTCTAGAGTTAGTGATTTTTAAACCTAGGGAATTACTTTTTTAGGAGAGAAGAAATATAAGCATGTTTATATGCAGTGGAGATGAGAGATAAAAGATGCCTGAGAGTAAGACTGCTGGAACAAGGAGTTAGGAAAGAAACATGGCGTTAAGATTAAAGACATAGAGGAGGTAAGACACTTCTTCCTAGAGACATGACTGTAGGAGGTGAAAATAGGGAGAGATTTTTCAAGCAGAGAAGACAACAGTGCTCACATTTTTTTAAGTAAAGTAGGAGAGGTTATTAAAAAGGAATAAAGAATCAATTATCTTTTGCAATCTAAAAATTTCAAAAATGTGCCCAAATATTTAGTGTTTGAATGCTTGTCAAAACTAGTACTATATTTCCAAATGTTAGAATTCAATGTCCTACCTACACCGTCACCAGAACGAAGCAAGAAAAGATAATTTACTTCAAGGAAATTCACATACGGAACAAAAAAGCAAACTGAAAGAGCCTTAGTCATTTAATTCTTTGTCTACATACTACTGAAAACAAACAAAAAATTCTGCGAAATTCCCTGAAATAAGAGTATCAATGATGAAAATGAAAAGGATCTGCCACTGGCTTAGGAGTCAGAGGGCCTGAGTTCAAGTACCTCTAACTCTTATTCTCTACATGACTTTGAGCAAATTACAACCTCCCTGGGCCCCAGTTTACTCATCTTTAACATGAGAGGTTTGTGCTAGACAGCTTCCTCCCTTCTCTAATCTGGACTAAAGGTCCTCCTTCAACTCTAATTGTGTGATCTTTTGAGTAATGTGATTGAAGTAACTTGAGAGAGAACAGATCAAACACTCATCCTTCAATAAAACAATACATATTTTTGCACTTGATTCATTCAAAGTGACACTGATGGGAAACAAAAGTAAAGTTATATTCTCTGTCTCAGCCAGCATGGGGGTCAAGATACATTACCCTGGGGAAGAAAGAACTTGGGGAAAAAAAAAACAAGTATTGTTTAAGTGAAGTATTGAGTTTTCATCAGAGAACAAATGAAAGAACCTATAAAGCTAGACCAGACCCAGAACACATTCTGCAAGGCTATGCTACTTGGAACCAGTACTTACACACGAAGAATCTGAAGCCGTCCCCTTATTAGAATCAACATATTGGCATAATGAGATGCTAAGGAAAAATGTAAATATTATGACATTTTACTTGGCAAGACTATGTACCACAGTGTGAAATAAATTTTTTTTGGTCACTTACAATTTTGTTATATAGCAGAAGTGTAGCAAAGTTACCAGAATGACATTTACCGGCTGTGTGACCCTGGTCAAGTTACTGAAACCCAGGCAACAAATATCCTTCATCAACTTAGTTTTGCACAAAATTTTAGAATTGCAAGGAATCCCAATATGGCAGCATAATGTACTAGGTAGAGTTTTGGACTTGGAGTCAGGAAAACCTGGATCCAAACTCTTCCACAAACAGTTACTAGCTATGAGACCTAGGGCCTAGGTAATTTGATCCACCTCTCTTGGCCTCAGTTCCTCATCTGTAAAATGAGAAGGCTGGACTAGATGACTTCTGAGGTTTGACCTTGCTCTGAATCTATGGCGTACCTGAGTGGCCTACCACTCAAGCTACTGTGTCATTTCTCCAATATAAAATTCCTAACAAATGCTCGCACAGCTTCAGCCTGAAGACTTCTGATGCTGGGGAACTCACTACAACCACGGCAGCCCATTCTATTTTCAAAGATTTTTAACTATTTAGGAATATTTCCTTTTATCAGGCTGAAATTGAGCTCTTTGCAACTTCTACCTGTCGTTCCTAACTGCTCTCTTAAAGCCAAAGGAATATGTTTAATCTTACTTCTAAAGGATGTTTTTCCATAGATTTGAACAAGGATATCAGCCCCCCTCTTTCCCCATCCCCCCACATACACCATAGCTTTCTTTTCTGCAGTCAAACGTGTCCAGTTCCTTTAAACAATCCCCACAAGGGAAGGACTCAAGGCCCTTCACCATTTCGGCCACTCTCCTCTGGATAATCTTGATAACATCAATGATATTCCTAAAATGTGATTCACATTTCAGACAATATTCCAGATAAGGTCAGATCAGGGCAGAGTACAAAGGGACCATGCCTTCTCAATCTTTGGGGCCCAAGATCTCATTTGCTTTTTTGGCTGCCATAGCAGACTGTTGGCTCTTACAGAGCTTACAGTCTATTAAATCTCCCAGACCTTTTCTAGACAAAACTGCTATCTAGCCTTGCTTCCCCAGTCTTAGATTCACAAAGTTAAGTCTTTTGTAATTAAGTATAAAACTATGTTTATCCCTACTATATTTTCTCTAATCAGATTCGAACTAATTCTGTAATCTGTCAAAATCTTGTCAATCCTATCGCTAGCATCCACAGTGTTTCTGGGTTCTCCTCAACTGTGTCATCTATGCTTAACCCTTTATGTGCTTCAAGCAACTCCTTATGGCTCTCTGATAGGAGAGGAGATATCACACATGGGGTATCATGCCCTTACCTGAGGGTGTTCTGCCCAAAAGAAGGTATATTTTAATGGCTGGAACCTACCTAGTTTTCTTGGGGTTTATTGGCTAGATTTCTTTCTTAAAGACCAAGCCTTTAGCCCAACTCACTCTGGTTTTTATTGATTGGACAATAGGCCCCTACACAAGCACCACTTAATGGTTACTTTTTGGGCCCTCCTGGCTCACACTGAATGTAATCTTCCTGAAAGATATCTGGCCACTGGATTCAGATGGCTCTGGAGGACAAAGTGAAGCTGAGTTGCACAGCCCTCCCTCACTCAAATCCAATTCAACTGCAAGTCCTGTTGCAATCATCTCCTTGAGGTCATGGTCCTCTTCCAAAATGAAGGACAAACTACACAATGGCTCTAAAGTACTAAAGCAAAAAGCTTTGAAATCTGCTTTCCCTGAATCAGGGAAGCATGCCAGATTATACTGTTATCTACAAGAGAGTATCTTCTGAACCAATGAAAAAACAAACATCAGCAGTGATTGAAAATCTTCTCTCCCATTCACTAAAAAGCAAACATAAGAACAACAGAATTTTTCTTTGATCTTTCATTCCTTCCTTAATTTAAATCCTCTGAGATTCCAATGTGAAGGACTGATTTTGTAAATTAAAACAATGGGCCCACCTAAGGAATGCATGCATTCTCTTAGTCTCTGATCTTCTGTCAATATAACAAGCAATTTGAGAGGGATATCTAGCAAAGCATGTGTATTAACTACAAGTGACAACCAGATTTTGCCTCTGCTATTAATTAATACACCAATTTCTGAGGAGGAGGGAAAGTTTGACTCACTATGCTTGGAGCTTTTTCATATCTCGAATCACATTAATCCTAAACAGAACTGCTTAAATAACATCCCCCAAAAAGACTCACTGTATAAACAAAATGGAATGGATTTGAATGTTTGCTAAGTAAGTAATATGTTCAAAGAATATACTAGCATTTTAGAGTGATCAAGATGGTAAAAATTATCAATAAACCAGCCTTATAATTAAGTGCAAAAGATTTCTTAGCATGCGACATTTTCTATCATAAAATTTTTCCTAAGACATAAAGAGGACAGCAATTTTTTATTTGTTTCAAGTAGTCTAATACGTATTTGCAAAACAAAAAGTTGACTATGATTGCTTTATACACAAAGCCATGATATATTTTTGTGAACTAAAAAAAAAAAAAAAGACGACTATTACCACTAATACAAAATTAAACATCTTTCTGAGGAAAACTGAAAAAAGTCAAATAACAATATATTTGATCTAAAATATCATACACATAAGTAATGAACCTAAAACTATCATTTCCAAAATTTTCATGGACCCAAATGGAGAGGAGCCCGCCCCGCACCAAAAATGGGAGGGAAAGAAAGGGAAGATCCAGGTCCCCAAGATAAATATGGTCTTGAAAAAAAGAATCTATGATAGTCAAGGTTTTTTTTTTTCTTTTCTTCATAGCCAGCTGATGCAGTTTAGGAGTACAATACAGTACAACCCCAAAATTATAGAGGTACAGGGCTGTGTTTGTCCTTTGATGCCGAAGAAGACCATGCCATCAGAGCAATGATGACATGATTTGTACTTGACTTTGTTTTGAGTGAGGGAGGGCTGTGCAGGTCACCAGCCTCACTTCCCCTCCAGAGTCACCTGAATTCAGTGACCAGATATTCATCAGGATGACTGGAGATGACCCAGGATGCACTGGGAGACCCTGGCCCCTTTAGACCAAGGTCTATCCAGGTACTCACTTAGGGTGAAGGGTGAGGTAACACCTATTCATTGAATAGGCCTGTTAAGAAGTAGCCAGAGCACAGCCCCTTTAATGAGACAAAGAAAAGAAAGACATCAGGCTGGGAGGGAAACAGCAGCAGTAACTACTGATAATCACTCTGAAGCCAGGAGGATCCAGAAGAGAGTGTTTAGGCAGGGGCAGGGCAGAGTCATTCGGAAAGAATTCAATTTTACAGATTCAAGCAGACTTCCAGTCAGGGGACAAAAAAATGTACCGTTAACACTAATATAGCAGGTGAAGCTCTTCAGGGAACTTCCAGCCTAATGGGGATGATGCTAAAGCTTATATAGGAAAAACTTACTGCATTATGTGCCAACTATGCTCAAGGAGGGAAGGGCAGGAACTAAATGTTGGGTACAGGTATCAGTCACTACTGGAAACCCTGGGAGCAGCGGAGATGCGTTCCTATGGGATATATTTTTTGGTCTGCCACGTCTGTAACAAGATAGCCAGGGGAGCTGACTGCTATAGCTTGACCTCTGGATTGTATACAGTAACTGTGGGAATCAGTACATGATAGTTCCGTTGGCACATGATAGTCCTGGTCATAAAAGGAAAATTCTACAGAGGTCAGCTTGTTCTTATAACAGGTGGAGATAGTTTGCCTCACTGGCGCCCATTCATGAGTTACTGCCAAAGATAGACAGGGTCTTCGGGTTGGGGTGTGAGCACCCTATCAAAGTGAAATTCCATAACTGCTGTAATAATTCTAATTTCTCAAAATTTCAAAAAGCAAAATAACAAGCATTCTTAAACGTGCAGACACCAGATAACTATTAAGAAGGGATAGTGATGATATTCCAAGAAATCCTACCTCTACAAGGAAACAAAAATAACTGAAACAAAGACTATTGGAAGAAGCCTCAGTGGCCAACTAGTCTAACTCATATTTGTGCAGGAATCTACTCTACAAGATTCACTGGCAAGTGATCACACAGGTTCTACTTAAATATTTCCAATCATGGGGAATCAGCAACTTCACCACACAGTCCATTTCAATTCTGGATAGCTCTAATTTTAGGAAATCTTTCATTCTAATGAGCTAAAATCTGTCTCCTTATAACTTCTCCTTATTCATCGGTCCTAAAGATGTCTCCGGGGCTCAGGCAGAATAAAATTAATCTTTCACATTATACTCCTTCCTTCAAATATTTGAAGTTAGTTATGATGTTATTTCTCTAAGCTTTCTATTCTCCAAGTGACATGCTCAGTGCTTTCAACCAATCGTGGTTTGCCTTGGCTTCAAGCCCCTCATAATCTTAGACATGTTACAAAATTTCTTACTAAAATGTGGCCCTCCAAATCGAAGAGATAGTAATCAAAGAAGAATTCAGCAGGCCTACTAGTGGGGGGCTGTAGTATTAGTAAAGTAGGATCACACTAAGGCTTACAATCTTTTAAAATTATTGTCTTTCTCACATAAACTACTTTCTAGCCACATCTGTCTCATCCTATCCTTGTGTCAATGGTTTCTTGAAACCAGCGAAACCAGTTTCAGTGAAACCAATCCCTTCGTTCATTTTATGCAACAACAACAAAAAGTGGCTTACTTTTAAATGACCCTTTTAATGTTTACATAATACGTACCCTTCAACGTCTTGTGAAGCAGGTAGTGGGAACAGCTGAAAGATGCTAAATTATTTCTACGAGAATAACAGGAATTAGAACTGGAAAGGGTCGTCTAGTACAAGTTAATTTTACAGATGAGGAAAATAAAGTTGTGGAAGGTGATTATCCAAAGGTCAGTTTCAAAGAGATAGCATAGGGAGATTCCAAATCCAGGTCCTAACTCCAAATCTAGTACTCGATCCATTATAGCCCACACTATTTCCCACAACACAAGGGCTGTTTGTTGAATATGGCATAACAGTGATTCCAGCCCTCTCTAGGTCAAACCTACCCTCCACCTGCAAGGAAAGGGTTTTAATTTCTTTCATTCAATGAACAAGATAAAGCTAAAACTAAGTCAGGCAAAATCAAGTTAACAAGCATTTATTAAGTGCCCACAAAGGTGCCACTTATTATGCTAAGTACTGGAGATAGAAAGGCAAAGAAAATGAATCTCTGCACTCAAGGAGCTCAGAGTCTGATGGAGGAAATGATATGCCAAAAACTATGTACAAACATAATACAGAAAGAATAAACTAGAGATAATCACAGAAGGAAAGACAAAATGTGAGACTTAGGCTGAGTCCTAAAACTAGGCAGGGAAGCTAGGAAGGAGAAAGTTCCAGGCCTGAGGGACAACCAGTGAACATAATGAGCCTGGAGGCAATAGGGAGCCAGTGGAGCTTATTGAATAGGGAGGTGACAGGGTCAGATCTGCATTTTAAGAAGATAAATTTGATAGCTGGTGGAGAATGTATTGAAGCAGGAAGAGATTTGAGACAGGAATTCCAAACAGCAGACTACTGCACTAGTTCACATATGAGGTGATAAGGACCTGCGCAGGAGTGGGGTGGCTATGTCAGATGAAAGAATGAGATGTGCAAGTACAATCATCAGGGCTCAGTAAGAAATTGCATAGTGGAGGGTGAGAGAGAGGGAGGAGTTCATGATGACACTTAGACTGCAAGCCTGGATGACTGGTGTGTGTGGTAGTGGTGTGCTCAACAGTGATTTTTTTTTTTTGGTGAGGCACTGGGGTTAAGTGACTTGCCCAGGGTCACACAGCTAGTTAAGAGTCAAGTGTGTGAGGCCACATTTGAACTCAAGTCCTCCTGACTCCAAGGCTGGTGTTCTACCCACTGTGCCACCTAGGTGCCCTGCTCAACCATGATAAGGTAGTTAGGAAAAAGTTTTCAGAAGACAGATAATGAGTTTTAGACATGCTGAGTTTAAGATGTTTAAATGACATTAATTTTGGTACACACATTCTTAGTCTATCTTACAGAGTTACAAAGTTTCTACATCAGGCTCCATCAAGTGGTCTCAACCTTTTTGGATCCTGGTATAGTCATCTACAGACTTGATAAGCATGGTAATTATTCCATCCCCTAACTTATAAAAATGTTGAAAAGAACAGTACTCAATGAAACCATTACTAGATCTATATCCAAAGAGAAACAAAAAAGAGGGGAAAAACTCATTATGTAAAAAATATTTATAACAGCTCTTTTCATAGTAGCAAAGAAATGGAAACTCTAGGGATGCCTGTCAAATGGGGAACAGCTGAATAAGTTATGGTATATGAAGGTGACAGAATACTACTGTGCTGTCAGAAAAAATGAAGGAAATGTTTTTTTTTTTTTTTAAATCTGAGATTTGTGTAAACTGATGCAAAATGGAGTGAGCAGGACCAGGAGTACAATGTGTACAATAGCTATAATGTTCAAAAGATAAACAACTCTGAAAGAATTAAGAACTCTGATCAACATAATGATCAGACATGAATCCACAGGACTCATGATGAAACGTTATCCATTTCAAGACGGAAAGCTGACAGCCTCAAGAGTGCAGACTGAAGCATGTTTTCTTTTTTGGTGGTTTTTTTTTTTCCGGGGGGGGCGGAGATAGGAGGAGGAATAGTGATTGTCAGAACTAGAATTTGTTTTACTTGACAACATATATTTGTAATGAGGTTTTTTTTTCTTACCTTCTCCAGGGATACAGAAAGGGGAGAAGGAAGGGAGGGAATTCAAAGCTGAAAATAAAACTGAATTTTCAAAAAAAGAAATCAAGGAAGACCTCCAGCCAGGGTTGTGCAACAAATACAGGCTTCATTTATTGTTCTGTCGATTAACTAATCAGAAGAAATTGATGGAGAAAATGTCAAATTATGAAAATAAATTTGAATGTCTTGTGACAAAAATGTTAGATGCACTTTCTGATAAGGTCACCATATTATTACTTTTACTTAACTGTTGTACTTTGTTACAAGAGATCTCTCACAAAATAGGAATGATCAATAAATGTTTGTAGCATAAAAATGAAACACAAAAATAAAACTTGAATCTAAAAAAAGAAAAGAGCACCCACAATAAAACCCTACAGCACTCTACTACAAAAGTTCTTTCAGGTTAACACCGGTGAGTTAATCATGACAAAGTAGATAGAGAGCAGGGTCTAGAGTCAGGAAGACCTAGACTCAAATCCCACATTTACTATCTGTATGGTCACGGGTAAGTTATTTAATCTCTCAAGGCCTCAGCTGCCTTACACAGAAAATGAGGAGGTTCAACTAGATAGGCTCTAAAGGCTCCTCAAGCTGTAAATACAGGACCCTATTTAAATAATCTATATTAAACAAAATTAGAGTTCTTCCTTGGTCATCCAGGTTAACAGAAGATGATGTTAATAAAAATATTCAATTAGGATCACTGGATCACCAATCTATACCTATAAGGAACCTCAGATATCATGTAAGTCTTTAAGGCCTCATTTTACACATAAGAAAACTGAGTCCCAGAGAAGTAAGAACCAAGGACACAGGTATAGAGTATTAAAGGCATAACTTGAATCCAGGTATCCCTAATCTCACTCCAGAGCCTCTGTACTAGGGCAATGAGAATCAAAAACACCATTTATATTTACGTGTCATGTAATTTGCACTGTGGAAAAAATCTGTTGAAATGTATCAGAACTGCCTTTCAACTTTCCCATATCATAAGCTTAATAAAAGCTTAAATTCTTTAAGTCTACACTAAAAGGTCAGAAGAGCAGGTGACAGGGTAGTACGCTGGATTTGTTATTCCAACATTTCAGTGATACCCAAATCTTCACGACCCCATTTGGGGTTTTCTTGACAGAGATACTGGAGTGGTTTACCATTTCCTTCTCCAGTTCATTTTACAGATGAGGAAACTGAGACAAACAGGATTAAGTTACTTGCCCAGGGTCACATAACCTGTAGGTGCCTGAGGTCAGAATGGAGCTCAGGTCTTCCTCACTCCAGGCCAGGCACTCTATCCACTGTACTACCTAGCTTCCCAGGATGCTGGATAATAACAACGAGCAAATAACTTGGGACTAAAATTCAGTTGTGACTAATGGATAGGTGACTACTT
Source organism: Notamacropus eugenii (assembly GCF_028372415.1). Taxonomy (NCBI): domain Eukaryota; kingdom Metazoa; phylum Chordata; class Mammalia; order Diprotodontia; family Macropodidae; genus Notamacropus; species Notamacropus eugenii. The sequence continues at coordinate 271,555,357 of NC_092875.1, forward strand.
CAATGCTGACTCCTATCAAATTTACCCAAGAAACAAGACTGCAGAAGTCATACTGAAAAATTATAAGGAAAAGATATCCTCCCTCAAAAACCTATTCTCATATTTTAAAACACCTAACCATCAGTTTTTTCTAACTTCTTATTTAAATTTCAGTCCATTTATAAAAAAAAAGGTTTTCTCCTCCATGGAAACAAATAGCTCATGAAAAAAGCTGTTTATACTATTGGTTCTGAACTAAGAAATGTCTAAAAATGGCCCAAAAAGGCACTTGAGCAAATCTTTACATGCACCAACAATATATCAAATAATGAATGCCTCAAATAATTCAACTTTTTCAAATAAAATCAAGTCCCTTCAAAATTTTAAACAAGCTGTTATTCATAAATAACTTAATAAGAAAGTACTAGTGATGCAAAACAGAAAAGACATAAATAGAAGTAATCAACAGAAGAATATGACTAGATTTCCCAGTCTTTACATGAATGTTCTAAGTTTCAGGAGAAATATTAACGTCAGAAAGAAACATCAGAAGCCAATTTCTGAAACCAGGCCACTGGCAGCAAGTTTATTATTAGAACAAAGAAAAATAGGCCAGATACCTTTATTAACTAGAAAGACAACTTTCCTTTCTCAGCAACAACAGCAAAAATAAATAAATAAATAAAAATCCTATTTTAAATCACTAGACTATTAATTCAAATTACTGGCTATATTTTAGTTCACAGACTGTACCAGCAGGCATTGCCAAAAGTTGTTCATTTTTTGAAAAAGTGAAAGTTAATGTACCTGCCACTAATCACCTAATGGTTATCATTTCATGCTTTCACAAACAAGGATTGGTGGTGGTGTTCGCTGTTGCTGCTGCTGCTTCAGGGAAAATAACTTTTCCAAAAATGGTAAATGTTCTTGTGATGGACAAACTGTAAAATCAGTCTGGGATATGTATTAGGGACTTTGTGGGTGAAGATGCTTAAATACAATCTTGCTTATATGCCTACACCTAATATTCTATTTGTTTTTATTTATTTCTATATTAAAGTTAACATTTCTTCCTCACAGTTCTCTCTAGCAAACAGGTATATATTCTTATTGGTCTATATTTTCAAGTTAAAACTTTAAGTCTTAATATTTCACAAAAAACACATGCAACATGAAGGCTGCCATGCTCTTGCTACATGTCCAGCACATCTTTTTCCACTGAGATAAAAACATAAGTAAGATCCTATTATATATTGTCAATATGCCTCCTCCTACTTGCATCCACCGTGAGTCTTCCCATTGCATTCTACAGTAGTAGACTAGTAATAAATAATAGTATCCTACCAACAACAAGCATACATCATCATTTGCTGCACTCATAAGAATGGCTTTGGTTGGCTGCAAGTACCTTGGGATTGTTGAAAGAACTGAATAATTTCCCCATAATGATCCAGCCCACTCATTTATTCCAATTCAGTTCTACATTGTTTATCTTCAATACTTGCCAATACAGGTACTGACAGACTAATCCAATGAACTTTCCATCCAACTGCATGTCATAATCTAAGCAATATGCACAATTTACTTACTTGGTTTTGGCAGCATGCTTTACTAAGTCAGTATCTTTTGAGTGGCCATGATTATACTGAAGCAGCATTCTGTGCTTAATAGAATCAGCATGTTATTTGTGAAGAGCAGGATCTGGAAAACTCATTTTCTATAGGCAATCTCTTTTCTAATCTGGATTTTGAATAGGTCACCCTCCATGAAATTGGAAATGTATGTCTTCTGGTTATTGCCTTGTGTCATTATGAGAAGTGTTGCTATAAGTTATCCTTGTGATTGCAGCATAGCAGATTCAAACAGCATCTTGGGCCAGATATGAACTTCCTGACTCCAGGTCTAGCGCTCTATCCACTGTGCCACCTAGCTGAGTAAGAATCACCTCTACAATATAACTGACAAGCTCTAGTGTTTATTTGCAGTCCTGTGATGAAGGAGGACTAACCACCTCCAGAAGCAGGCTATTCCACACTGGAATGGTTGTGTTGGAAATTCTTCCTCACAATAAAGCTAAATCTACCACTTCGCAACAACTTCTCATTTGCTCCTAGTTCTCGGAGCAAATCTTTTCCCCATCCCCAATCTTCATCCCCAATTTTCGAGGGAAATAACATTAGATGGAAGAGTCAATGATTCCAGCCAAAAGGACAACAATCAAAAAGATGAAATAGAAAATAAATTACTGCAGTATAACCTTCACAGTGAAAAAAAAAAAACAGCAAACCTGCACTACCAACTCCAAATTCTTCTTACTCCACAGACTGGGACAGCCCTTATATAGGCCCTTGTAACAGGGACTACAGAAACTACTGAATTAAAGAAAGTTTGAATTTAGGATCACAGTATCCTAGATTTTGAGCTGGAAGAGACCTCAAAGCTCTTTAATCCCAGCCCTATTATTGTACAGATTGGGTAATTAGAGTTAAGAAAGGTTATGTGACTTGACTAGGGTCAGTTATTAAGTGTCTGAGATAGGATTTCAATTCAGGTTTTTTAAACTCCAAATCCAGCACCCTATTTTCTGCACTATCTTGCATGTAGGTCAATCACTATGCTCCTTCATTGATCACAAGTATTTTTTTCACTGTTTTCATTTTTCATTGTGTTAGGACTTTTCATTGATTTGGTCATTTTGTGTTTCTACTATGCCGCTCCATGTTTTGCTTCCCCATGGGGGCTTAATCTTTGAACTTTCCTTTTTTGAGAGGTGGAGGATTCTGAACAAATAATTCTAGAAGGGATATTTCTCCTGCAGTGTTTGAAGAAGACCATTTGTGATTGTTTCTTGCAGTTACTTTTAAACTTTCTAGTATTCAGTGCACTGTAGAGTACTGAGGTCAATACAGCCATCATTTTAAGAAAGGAGTCCTAGGTGGGGAAGCTTGGCAGTTTAGTTCAAGAAAGGACATCAGTGTCTGGTACCTTATTCTGCCAGATGATCTTCAGAATATTCCTAAGACAATTCAAATGGAAGTGATTCAGTTTCCTGGCATGGTGCTGATATACTATCTAGGTTTCACAGGCATATAGCAATGAGGTCAGCACAACTGCTCTGTAGACCTTCAGTATGGTAGTCAGTCTACCTCTTTTTTCCCAAACTTTCCTTCGGAGTTTCCCAAACACAGAACTAGCTCTGACAATGGCTGCATCAACCTCTTTGTCAATATGTATATATCTGGAAAGTTCACCAAGGTAAGTGAACTTATCCACAGCATTCAAAACTTTTCCATTTGCTGTAACCAATGGTTTCACATATGGACAGTGCGGTAATGGCTGATGGAGCACCTGTGTTTTCTTGGTATTAACTGTTAACTAAACTGCCAGGTATTCAAACTTTACTGCAGAAAGAGCAACTCTGATGGGCTGGCCAAGCTGTTCAAATGCATTGCCAAAAAGACTGTTTTATGGAGAACTCACCCAGGGCAAATGCTCACCCAGTAGACAGTAAAAGCAATCCAAGGACACTCTCAAGATCTCTCTTAAGAACTCTGGAATTGGGGGGGCAGAGCCAAGATGGCGGACTAGAAAGACACACTTACGCAGGGCCTCCCCCAACAGCCCATAAAATACCTAAGGAGAGGGACTCTCAACAAATTTTGGAGCAGCAGAAGTGGAGAACAACAGAGTGGAGGAGATTTGCAGCCCACAGCGACCTGAAAGGCCCACGGAAACATCAGTTGCGCTGGACACAGAGCCGAGGCCAGAGCCCAGCCCAGCCTTGGCAGAGCAGCACACAATGCGCCGAGACTCTGGGAGGAGGACACCTCAGGGGCGGAATCTCCAGTTGCAGTAGCAGGTCCTTAGATCCCTCAGCCCACAGGCACCAAAGGTCAGAGACGGGGTTTAATCAGCAGCTCAGGAAGAGAGAAAGGCCTTCCCATAGCTCCAGTAGCAGGCAGAGGCCACAGAGCCTGCACAGCAGCCCTTATGGGAAGCTCCACTGTTAGAGAGTAAAAACCCCTGGGGGCATTGAAGAGCTAAGTCTTGCCTCTGCCCTGGGTGGAGGCCCTGGGTGAGCAGGTCTTTGTCGCACACTGAATAGCGGCCATACCCATCCAGCTTATCTGAAAACCAGCCCCCAGTGCTCACTTAGCGGAACTAGAGGCCAAGTGGCTGTGGAGAGGTATCTGCTAAGATTCTGGGCACAAAAATCCCTTTCTGCATCCAGACCAATACACACTGGATTGTGCCACCTTGGAGGAACTGAGATCTCACAGATTCCCAGAGTATACCCTACTCTTGACAAAGGACCCAAAAGTCAAGTAACTGGTTGGGAAAATGCCCAAAAAAGGGAAAAAAAGTAAGACCATAGAAGGCTACTTTCTTGGTGAACAGATATCTCCTCCCACCCTTTCAGATGAGGAAGAACAATGCTTACCATCAGGGAAAGACATAAAAGTCAAGGCTTCTGTATCCCAAACACCCAAAATAAATATTCAGTGGGCTCAGGCCATGGAAGAACTCAAAAAGGATTTTGAAAATCAAGTTAGAGAGGTGGAGGAAAAACTGGGAAGAGAAATGAGAGAGATGCAAGAAAAGCATGAAAAGCAGGTCAACACCTTGCTAAAGGAGACCCAAAAAAATGCTGAAGAAAATAACACCTTGAAAAATAGGCTAACGCAATTGGCAAAAGAGCTCCAAAAAGCCAATGAGGAGAAGAATGCTTTCAAAAGCAGAATTAGCCAAATGGAAAAGGAGGTTCAAAAGCTCACTGAAGAAAATAGTTCTTTCAAAATGAGAATGGAACAGATGGAGGCTAATGACTTTATGAGAAACCAAGAAATCACAAAACAAAACCAAAAGAATGAAAAAATGGAAGATAATGTGAAATATCTCATTGGAAAAACAACTGACCTGGAAAATAGATCCAGGAGAGACAATTTAAAAATTAGGGGACTACCTGAAAGCCATGATCAAAAAAAAGAGCTTAGACATCATCTTTCATGAAATTATCAAGGAAAACTGCCCTGAGATTCTAGAACCAGAGGGCAAAATCAATATTGAAAGAATCCACCGATCACCACCAGAAAGAGATCCAAAAAGAGAAACTCCTAGGAACACTGCGGCCAAATTCCAGAGTTCCCAGGTCAAGGAGAAAATATTGCAAGCAACTAGAAAGAAACAATTCAAGTATTATGGAAATACAAGGACAACACAAGATCTAGCAGCTTCTACATTAAGGGATCGAAGGGCCTGGAATAAGATATTCCAGAAGTCAAAGGAACTAGAACTAAAACCAAGAATCACCTACCCAGCAAAACTGAGTATAATACTTCAGGGGAAAAAATTGTCTTTCAATGAAATAGAGGACTTTCAAGCATTCTTGATGAAAAGACCAGAGCTGAAAAGAAAATTTGACCTTCAAATACAAGAATGAAGAGAAGCAGGAAAAGGTAAACAGCAAAGAGAAGTCATAAGGGACTTATTAAAGTTGAACTGTTTACATTCCTACATGGAAAGACAATATTTGTAACTCTTGAAACTTTTCAGTATCTGGGTAGTTGGTGGGATTACACACACACAAACACACACACACACACACACACACACACACACACACACACCACACACACACAGAGCACAGAGTGAGTTGAATAGGATGGGATCATATCTTAAAAAAATGAAATTAAGGAGTGAGAGAGAAATACATTGGGAGGAGAAAGGGAGAAATGGAATGGGGTAAATTATCTCTCATAAAAGAGACAAGCAAAAGACTTTTCAGTGGAGGGAAAAAGAGGGGAGGTGAGAGAAAAACATGAAGCTTACTCTCATCACATTCAACTAAAGGAAGAAATAAAATGCACAATCATTTTGGTATGAAAACCTATCTTACAATACAGGAAAGTGGGGGAGAAGGGGATAGGAGGGATGGGGGGGATGATGGAGGGGAGGGCAGTGGGAGGAGGAAGCAATTTGAAGTCAACACTCTTGGGGAGGGACAGGATCCAAAGAGAGAACAGAAGCAATGGGGGGCAGGACAGGATGGAGGAAAATATAGTTAGTCTTACACTACATGACTATTATGGAAGTCATTTGCAAAACTACAGAGATATGGCCTATATTGAATTGCTTGCTTCCCAAAAGGAATGGGTGGGGAGGGAGGGATGAAGAGAAGTTGGATGTCAAAGTTTTAGGAACAACTGTTGAGTATTCTTCTTACTACTAGGAAATAAGAAATACAGGTAATGGGATATAGAAAGATATCTGACCCTACAGGACAAAAGAGAAGATGGGGACAAGGGAAGGGAGGGATGTTAGAAGAGAGGGCAGATCGGTGATAGGGGCAATTAGAATGCTCGGTGTTTTGGGGAGGGGGGAGGGGAGAAATGGGGAGAAAATTTGGAACCCAAAATTTTGTGAAAATGAATGTTAAAAGTTAAATAAATTAAAAAAAAAAAAAGAACTCTGGAATTGACTGCATGATATGGGAGACACTGGCACAAGACAGGTCAGCATGGCATGCCCTCATCAGAGAAGTTGCTGTGCCCTATGAGTAAAGTAGAATTGAAGTAGCTCAAAAGAAATATGAAATGTGCAAATTTAAATTATCCACCCCAAATGTTCACATGGATTATGTGTCCCCAATCTGTGGTAGAGAATTCTGAGTTTGTACTGGTCAGATCAGCCACAGTTGGACACAACATAACTTGATTCTAGCATAGTGATATCATTTTGGTCCTCTTTGAGAATGAAGGACAACAACCAACCAACTAACGTAAGTGGGAAGTAGTCTAAGACTGGCAAAATAAGAGGTAGAGCAGGTTATGAAGAGCTATGAATGCCAAACACAGGATATTAAATTTAATACTGAAGGTGATAGGAATAGTGATATTAAACTAGACTGACATGGTCAGATGTGTACCTAAGGAAGCACAATTTGACAAATGAGTGGAGGATGGACTGGAATGCAGAAAGAATTGAGCCAGGAAGGTAAACCAACAGGCTACTGCAATAGTCCATGCATGATGAGGGTGATAAAGGTCCACACCAGAGATGAGAGAAAGGGGTACAGAACAAAGATGTTTTGAAAGAATCAATAGGTCTTGGCAACAGGCCAGAAAGGAGGGAGGGGGCAAGAGACAGGGAAGAAGAGAGGAACAGAGTGGAGAGAACACAGTAGTACTTCCGACAGTAGCATGGAAGTCAGAGGAATTAGCTGGTTTGAGGGGATAATAATGAGTTCAGTTGTAGACATGTTAAGCTTAAAATGTGTATGGTATATTCAGTTTGCGATGTATAACAGGCAGTTGGAGATGTTAGGCTGGAGGTCAATCTGAGAATCATATGCACAGAGACTGTACTGACTTCAACACTGCTCTTTGACGTTAATGCTGGGCAAATTTGTTTTCATAAATCGTGGCACCGTTTTTGGTTTTCTTATGCCCTTGGAGAAGTTCAGTTCTTAGAGTCTGTCTTCATTCCATGTCAGTTGTTTATGACATTGAATCTCACTTCTTATTTTAATTATTCTAAATAAAAGAATGAAGCCTTTATGATATGTTTTATGTCATAAAGTAATGGTGCTGGATTAAATCATGTAATAGAACTAAATGGGTTAACTACAAATTTATTTAATCTAATTTCAAATGTGCCAACACTGAAGCAACATAAGCATTTTACTCCTCTGTGATTCTTTATTCCAGTCTCCATAATAACTACTGCAAACCCTGGGCAAATTACTTAACTTCAGTCTGCCTCAGTTTCCTCAAGTACAAAAGAGGGATAATAAAAACATCTATGTTCCAGGGTTGTGACAATTAAATGAGGTATCGGTAAAGAGCTTAGCACAATGCCTGGCACATACTAAGCACTGATTAAGTCCTTCCTTCCTTCTCTCCTTCCAAGGCATGTGGTAGAAAAGACCTTGGACTTGGAGTCAAGGCAACTTCAATTTGAATCTATGGCAGCTACTTCCTGTGTTACCCTCTGCAAGTCATTTAACATCCCTGGGTCTCAGTTTCCTCATATGTAAAATAAGGAAACTGGATATGAAGTTCTATAAGTTCTTTCTAGCTCTAAATCTACCATCTCTCTCTATAAACAGGAAATCTTAATCTGGGACGTGAACTTTAAAAAAAAAAATTTGACAACTATATTTCAACATAATGGCTTTCCTACATAATCCTATGTATTTTATGAATTTAAAAAAAAATTAGCCTGAAAAGGGATACATCAGCTTTGTCAGTGATCTAAAGGGGTCCATGATACACAAAGAATTAAGAATTTCCTGCTCTAGAATCTTTAATCCCTCACTATATACTGGTTCCTTCCCTACTGCCTAAAACCACACTATCTCCCCCATCCTTTAAAAAAGAAAAACTTTCTCTAGACTCTACAATTCCAAAAGTTATTATCCTATGTCTCCCTCCCTTTCTCAATCAAATTCCTTGAAGAATGAGCCCTGAGGGACTCTTGAAGTCATTCCAGCTACCTGTACCATATCCTTGAGGAGCAACTAAGAATCAGACCTTCTTTTCTCCCCTTCACTTTAAACCTAAAATAAATGAATTTCCCTTAAGCAGATATTTTATATTGGAAAATATAGATATGTATAAATATAAACTTCCTTATCCCAGAATTTCTATAACTACTTTGAACGCAAATTTAATGGAATCCTGCTGGATTTTATTTGATTTACTACATATAATTTCCCCAACTACAATCTAGCCTGCCTTCTCCCTTATTTTCAAAAATTCTAAACCAAGCTATACATAGGAACTACATAAATTCAACTATAAACCACTCTTTACAGAAATACAGACCTAACTAATTAGGAGACATTAACTGCTCATATTTAGGCCATGACAATTAACAAAAATGACAATACTTATGCTGTACTAAACTACCCAAAATTTACTTTACTGAGCTAGAAAGCATTATAAGAAAATCAATCTGGAAGAAATCTAATCAATGGAAATGGCAGAACAGAGAGTGAACAGAATCCAGACTTGGTGTCAGTATAACCTGTTCAAATACTGAGACATTTACTGTGTTAAACTAAACAAGTCCTCTCTGAACTACCCTTTCCTCTTCTTAAAATGACAAGGTTGGACTCCATTATCAAACATTTTTTCCAGGTCTAAATCTATGATCCTATGACTTCAGGAGACTAGTTCTAAAGTATACTCCTCACCCCTTTGTCAGAGGTAGAAAAGAAAGCTGAGATTTCCAGACAGGATAAATCTGTCTATTTGCTTGGTCTGTCTACATTATTTGTTGCCAGTAAAGGCTTTTACATTTGTAAGGAGGTGACGGCTATGTAAGGAAGGGTGAATGAGTAATAGTGATGCCAAAAAAAAAAAAGCTGCCAAAACATTTTTAAAACATATAGGAGAGCAGAATTAAGCTCAGAAAAGGACAAAGACAAGCAAAGCTGTATGGGTACTGTGTTAAATTTAATGTATACTCTGAAAATAAGCTGTACAGAAAAGATTCAGTTTTATATATAACCTTTTTCTGCTCTTTGTATATGGAAACATTCTTTTGTTCATTTTTGTCAAGTTTACTTATAACACTTATTATTTGCTGTCACGCTCTTTCTCTCAGGCATTACCTATGAAACCATTGCTGTGTTTTAGAAGTAACAAATTCCGGCAGAGGTATCTGCCTTGCTTCTGTACTTACATTATGTGCGGTTACTTCATTTCATGGCTAAACTCTTGGCTTTTTAAATTACTGACATAAGGCATAAGTCACTTTCTGATAAAGAACACAGCTAAGCTGTTGTAGTCTGCCAACAGGCAAAAAAGGAAGCATGTGCACTTAATTTTCAACATTTTTCCTTAGCCACACAAAAACTTTGTTTAAAGAGGAGGAATATAACTGCAAAAACAAACTTCAAAATTTGAGAGAACAAGATCAGGAAGGGGGAAAAAAGTTTTTAAAAGGAAAGCAGTTTCATGATTGATGAAATATAAGCTCATTTGAATTTCTATGAAGATATAAGTATATCATCACCATCTTTCCAACCACAATTATCCATTTCTCCATACATGTAAGCTTTATAATTAAAGGACATTTGAAAAACAGGCTAAATATATGCTATGTTTTAAAATTTTTTCTTAGTTGCATTGTGCTGTAGAAGAAAGTCCAAGAATAGTATTACAAATCATATCTCTGGCAGTCAAGAACATAATCAGGTTTTTGTTGTTAACTTATTACAATTTTCTAAATTTTCATAAGCAGCAGTCATATAAAATCCTAAAATAAATCAAAGTTCTCATGCTAGCCTTGGAATTGCACTAAGAAGTTTATATATAACCAATTTCCAGTACAAAACTTGTGCTTAAAGGAAACTCATTTATTTTAGGCTTAAAGCAAAGTAAGGTCTGATTTCTTCGTGGCTCAGCAAAGATATGCTTTGGGCAGCTGGGGTGACTCTAAGGGCCCCTCTAACTGGATTCATATATTTCAGTCACTACACCTTGAATCCCTGAAGTGACTGCATAAACATTTTCTTAAAGATCTGGTTATCTACAAAAGCACTACAATGTATTTGGAAGTACAGCCAGCTCTCCTTGAAGGTGCTATTTTACTGCCTAAGCATTAGTGATGACAAATTATATATTCAACAAAGCATTACCTGTCTCAGAAGTAAAACTGTGGCTCAAAAAGACACTTTCAGATAGTGGGTTTCTAATGTCTGTCTTTCTCTCTCTCTCTACACACACACACACACACACACACACACACACACACACACATGCATGTACACGCACACGCGTACACATGTACACGCACCCGCGTACACACGTACACGCACCCAAGTACGCACAAGCCTAAAGTCAGGTTAACTCATCTTCCTGAATTCAAATCTGGTCTCAGACACCTAATAGCTATGTGATCCTGGGTAAGTCACACAACTCTGTTTGCCTCACTTTCCTCATATGTAAAAATGATCTGAAGAAGGGAATGGCAAAGCACTTCAGTAGCTTTGCCAAGGAAATCCCAATTGCTATCAGAGTCAGATACAACTGAACAACAGCAAAAGACAGACAGACAGCAATAAATGGTACTTAAAGCCCCAACTAGATTCACTCTACCAATATTATAATAGTGAGCTTCCACACACATAATTTTTTTTAAAATCTCATCTCTCTAATGACAGCTTTGTCAAAGAAACTAAAAGAATTAGATACTAAGATGAAGACTAAAAGAATTAGACACACAACTATTTATTTCCCAGTCAAAAGTCATAATTGTTGAGTTATTAATGAAATTTAAAAATTTTAAATGACATCAATGCAACCTTAGTAGGCAAATATGTGCATGACATATTAAAAGCAAACACCAATAATATCTAAGATAATAACCAGCTTTGTCAAAACATTCCTCCATTTACCTTCATCTTTACCAAGCTTTCCTCATTCTCCTTTAACCTTTTTTAAATAAAATGATGACTTTTCTAAAATCCTAAGTGTAGTCCTCAACAAAAGTCCTACTCTGAGAGATCTTGTGGTGTTTTGGAGATGACCCTGAATTCCTGAAATGTATGACAGTGGGCCAACCTCTCCCAGGTTCAAGCACACTGGAAAAGCTTCAAGCATGACCCCAAGCACAGAAGGAATGGCTTTCCAACTGTCAGATGGCTTAAGAAGAAAAAGGCTCACTCCCTGCACACTGCCCATCTGGTAATGAATGAATTCTTTGTCACAGTAAAACATGGGGAAAAAAATCGTCAGTGGCCCTCAGTGCTCCCCAGCTTTTCTTTTCCCTCAATTCTGCATACCGGATGGCAGGGTGGCAGAAGGAGGAGCAGGAATATTTCTTCATGTCAAGTCTAACTTTGCCCCTTTTCAACTTCTACCTTAGTTCTACCCTTTAGGGCCAAGCAGAACAAGTTTAATCCATCATCCAGGTGACAGCCCTTCAGCCCCAAACCCCTGGGGCCAGATTGAGCCTGCTTTTCTTTGGGTTAACCCCACCCCTCTCCCACCTCCTTCATAGGACACAGGCGCAAGGGTTTTCACAGTGCTGCCATCCCACCTCCTCAGGATGCTTTCCAGTTTACCAATGACCTTTCAATTTAATGTTACGCTGTCATATATGTGTGCCCTTAGTTCTAACACCACTCACGCCTTTCCAAACCCTAACAATAAATTACTCACCACCATCTCCCTCTTCCACTCCTACTCACAGGCTGGAATAAATCACACAAGTATCCTAACTGGGTCCATTACAAAATTTTATTATCTAATTTCTCAACTGGCTGTACACCAAAGCAAGGCACTCCACTTGCCCTTCTCTGTTTCTCTATTGTACTCTCCATAGGGGCTGTTCTCAATCTTCTATTCTCAGGCCTCCCAGTTAATGACCTCATCTCAAACTTTTCTGCAAGTTTCTCTTCTCTCTCACACTCTATCTCAAAATTCCTTGTCCCTCATCTTTCTTATAGTCCAGTCTCTAATGAAGGTGGCCCTTTCCCTCAAAGTCAACCACTCTACTTGTATCCACGGTCACATTTCCTCCAGACGATTTCCCCCACAAATGGCATCACATCTCTAATCTTCAGTCTCTACCTTTTTATACTGCTCATTCCCTATGTAAAGTCCTTCTCTTTTCAAACCTAGGCCCAAACTAGCTTTCCAATTTTATTATACCTTGTCTCCTTTTACACGCTTATAGTCTGACCAACCAGGTCTTCTAACTTTTCATTCACACATGACACTCCATTTCCATGCCTTTCCATGGCATCTCCTTGTCCCCCAAGCTAGGAATTCATTCCTTCCTCACTCCTATCACTAAGAATCCCTAGTTTCCTTTAATACCCAACTTAAGAATTACCTTCTCTATAATACTTTTCCTGATTTCTACAAATACTTTCCTCAACCAAATAATTTTGAACTTATTTTGTGTGTGTGTGTGTATATATATATATGTATATACAAATATGTATATGTGTATATATGTGTGTATATATGTATGTATATACATATGTGTATATACATATGTGTATACATGTGTGTATAGATAGATAGATGTATTTGCTGCCTCCTCTGATAGAATGTAAGCCCTTGTAAAGGCAGTGACTGCTTTGACTTTTTTTATTTTTATATTCCCAGCACTTTGTACAATGTCTGACATATACAGGGTGGCTAATATTTATTAATGGAATGATTGCCTGGTGCCTACAAACACGCCCAGGTCTGCCCCATCCTAAAAAACAAAACAAAACAAATAAGACTAAAAAGAAAAAGAAAAAACCCAAACCAAGGCTCCAACTTAGGCTCTCTTATCTTCTTCTTCTACAATGACTCTTGGGAACCTCATCAGCTCCCATGCTTTCCATTACCATCTCTATGCTGATAACTTCTAGACCTATAGATACAAGCCTTGTCTCTCCTAAGCATCAGGTCCAAAACAAACATCTTCTACTAGGTTCCTGTCTACTCTATGTACTATAGGCATTGTGAAGTAAATATCTCAAAAGAAAGTTTAGTATCTTTCCCCAAAAATCTTAGCCCTCTTTTGAACATTCTACTGTCATGGGCAACACTATTCTTCCGGTCAACCAGATTCCAAATTATTCTCAAATCCTCATTGTCCCTCAATGCACACTTCTAATTAAGTACTAAGTCTCATCAATCCTGCCTCCAGATACCTCTCAAATTCGTACCTTGCTAGACAACATTCAAGTGCAGCACATCACCACCTATATGACCTGGATGATTTTGAACCTCCTAATTGGTCTCAAGCCACTCCTTTTCCAATTAATTATCCATACTTCTCGCAAAGTTAAATTCCTAAAGTGCAAGTCTGACCAGTCACTACCTTGCTCAATAATTCAATTCAATAAACATCTATCAAATGTCTTATGTATACCAGTCACTGTGTTTAGCAATGGGGCTACAAATAAGAAGGACAATTTCTACCCTCAGTGATCTTACTATCTAACGGGGAAAGACAATACACAAAAGAAAGCTAAAAAGTGGGGAGGTGGGGCGGTACACATCAGGATGAAAGGAGGGAATATGACCAGGGTCCAGGAGCAAGATGTTCCATGGAGACCAAACCAAGCAGAGCTACTGATGGAAAGTAAAGAGTTAACTGGCCAATTCTGATCTAAGCCCTCTATAAAGGAAAGCTTTGGGAGGAGTTCAGCTGAAGGAGAGACCTCCAGTCTGCCAATCACAGGGGAAGGAGGCTGAGGAGCTGAGGATAAAGACTGAGAAAGGGCCATTAGATTTGCAAGTAAGAGATAACTTTAGAGATGGCTGAAACATGAGGTCAGAAGACAGACTGCAGAAAGTTTAGAAAAGAGTGGGAAGAGAGGAAGTAGATGCACCTAGTATAGAAAGTTCTCTCAAGGAATTCAGTCATGAAAGGGAGAAGATATAAGAGACAATACCCAGGGGAAGACAGCTGGATCAAGAGAGGGTCAAACCAAATTAACAAGCACATGCATATGTTAAAATTACACATGTAATGACAAAGATAAAACTACTTTATAACCTCCTGAACAATATCAAGTAAGGTATAAGAAAGATGCTGCCACTGTCATGGTGAAGATCCAGGAAAGAATTTCAGTCAAAGAATAAAACGGAACCTTAGAGGTCAATGAATCCAGCTTAATGACCCCAATCTAATCTTCTCCCTGAAACAAAGGCCCATAGTTTTAATATCAATATTCTACTGGTATTGTGTTCCCTTATTCATAGTCCAACACCTCCAGTGTCCACAGAATTAAGAATTAGTATAATTCTAAGGCAATGAAGAAGCACATAATGGGTGTTGAAAGGCTGCCACAGTGGAGAAAAGAATATTATCAATCAAATGTAGGACTGAAAAGATTAGACTGATCATGGGGCAAGAATGAAGGATAATTAACAGGCAGCCTATGAGCTCCAAAGGAATCCTCTCGGTATCAAGAGAAACTGGGGAAGGCCTCCAGAACACTGAGTGGATCTATTATAGAATGGCAAGGACAAGAGTTGCAGGGAATGCATAGGTATGATGGATTGCAATGTGTATCACTTGGGGGAGCACAACCATATGAATAAGATCCCAGAGACATCTGAATCCATAACTTTACCACTTGTATCACCCTTCCAAAAGTAACACTCACTGTTATATAAATAGGTATGCTTCACAACTCTTGAATGACAAAATTCCTGACTTGAAACATGACAATACCTATTCTTAACCATAAATAAATACAAACTCCTCTTTCAATTGTACTCATCTTCAAAAGAGAAAGACAGCATCACTTCTGTGCACTTGCCCTACAGTTGTTTGTATTTGGCTGATATTCATTTTATATGTATATATATATTTATATATATATATATAGGAATTGCTTAGGAAGCATGGGAAACCATAAAGGACTTCTCCAGCTGAACTTGCTAAAAGGGGATTTTTTTTTTCTTATTAAAAAAGAACTGGATAAAAACTAAATATAATCCCCATGACATCACCTGCAAAATCAGTACAAGAACAAGCAACTGATGTTCTTTTTTTCCCATTACTGACAGAAACAACGCCCTGGGCTCCTGGGAGAAGGTAGAATAGCTCATGCCCCAAAGGATTCTGAGTTTCAGTCCTTAACAAACAACTGTCACACTGGGGATCTGGAAAGGATGTAGAGTGAGAGTCACTAAGGATATCTAGTATACAGTGTGTGTTAATGTTGCATGTGTGCAGCCTGGTTGTTTTGGGGTGGGTTTTATGGTTTGGGTAAATAACTCTACCTCCCAAATATTCAAATCATACATCTTTTCTCCTAAATCCACTTTTAAAAATGCAACTAATGGCAAGTGATACAATGATATTTAAATTATATTAAGTAGCTAAGGAACTGCCTTCAGTACCTACATCTTCGTAGTAGTTTTTTTAATGGAATTTCAATTCAGGAATATTCTGATCAAAAAGTATCTCTCATAACAATAGATTTTCTCACTGCCTCTCTTAGGTTCTTTAAATTTTCAATAAAGGAAAGCTTGTTAACTTACATCCTTCTCCCAAAAACATCTTTTCTAAATGAGATGAAACACTTGGGTGTCTTAAAGAAATTAAGAAAATAACCCCAAATCAAAAGTCGATTTGGTTACCTTAATAAATAATAACTATTTTTATTTGCTCCATTAATTTTTATTTGTTCTATTTCAGAAATGACCTAAGGGCTGTTGTATAGCTATCAGTTATAGAAAAGCAGACTAAAAAGTTCATGAAACTAGATCACATGTGATCTGCCCTTCATATCAAAAAAGAAAAGGCAGTAAGTCTAGAATACATTATTTCCCATGTTCACTACTCCATAGTTCACCTTCTTGGTGTTCAAGTTATTCCTCATGCCTGGAATAACCTTCCACTTTCCCTCTACCACACCCATCCTTCAGAATGTAAATTCCTTAGGAGTAGGATTGGTCCTGTATTTGTTATCCCTAGCACCTAATAGTGTCTGACACATAATTGGTTTGCCATTTCCTTTTCTACTGGATTAGGACACACAGAGTAAATGACTTGCCCAAAGTCACAGAGCTAGTAACTATCAAGGATGGATTTGAACGCAGGTCTTCCTGACTCCATGTCCAGAGATCTATCCACTGAGCCACCTAGCTGCCTCATAGCCAACATATAATAGTAGTTAATAAATGTTTGTTGATTTATTCATTTCAGTTCTCTTTTCCAACTGGTCTTCCTTGTCTAGGCAAAAACAAGTCTTACTTTTGAACATTTTACTCCCCTTTTTATTGAACAGATTTTGTCTGGTATTCAACTGCACATCATAGTACGGTCTAAAATAAAACAATATCCTCAGCCTGGCATTTCAAGTCCTGAACAGCATGGATCTCACCTGTCTTTCTTGATTTATTTCATATTATTCCCTCTCCAGATGCTGTTTCAAACTTGCTTGCTAGCTACTTTCTCTACATGATATTCCAGTTCCCAGATCAAAGGTGATCTATAACTGAGATGCCTTCTTGCTTCCTTCAAAGCACAGCTCAATCTCCATCTCCAATGACACTTTTCCTACCCTAGCCCCACCACCACCACTTAGCACCTTCTCACTTTTGAAATAACATTATATATACTTAGTAAAATATTCCCTTATCTGTGTGCATCCCCCAGTAGAACATGAGCTCCTTGAAGGCAGGGATGATTTTTGTTTATCTTTGTATCCCCAGTACCAAGAAAGGGATTCTGATTTCATTGGATACAGGACTCATTCACAAAAGAGGAAACACCCTCTATAAATGCAGGTTGGCATCTTCTTAGCAGGCAGGTTAGTGGCACAGTGGATAGATGCTGGCTCTGGGGTCAGGAGGACCTGAGTTCAAGTCTGGCCTCAGATACTTCCTAGCTCTGTAATTCTAAGCAAGTCACTTAATCCTGTTTGCCTCAGTTTCCTCATCTGTGAAATGAGCTAGAGAAGGAAATGGCAAACTACTCTCGTACCTTTACCAAGAAAACCCCAAATGGGGCTATGAAAGGTCAGACACAACTGAAATGAATGAAGAACAACAAAATACACTTTGTAGTCTAGCCACAGTGAATCTTTAAAACCACTGACAACCAATTTCTCATTAATCCTGAAGGAGTTATGAGACAGAAAATAAGTTAAGAGAGAAAATGAAGGTGGCTATGCACAGGGTGCTGCTTTACACTAGTACAAGCAGTGATTTTCTGTTCAGTCTCATAATGTAATATGTAAGATATCTTAATATGTATAAACAAAAAAGTTAACCAATCTTCAAAAGGAACTTAATTTTCATGTGGAAAGAAGCATCAGAGTAAGAGTGATTTGAAAAATTTTTGACAGCTAGAAGTAGTATGCTTTATCTAAATGTGAATTGTTTTATAATTGTTAAGAACCAAGTTCATAACCTTTTCCCTTTTTAAATTAAAACATATGTGTAAACATACACTTTAGAGATACATGTAACTAGACTTTTAAAAGGACCATACACTAAAAGCTAATAGGAACAGCTTCCAAAAATTCTAAGCACATAAACAAGACCTAAGTTATTCTGGAAAACGTCAGAAACAAGGATTAGGTTATTAGAATTCAAACGGAACTGTTTTATCATTAGGATATTAGTGCTACGTTGAAAAACCTATAGTGCCTTTATTCAGATTCAAGTGTCATAATTTTACTCACTGTATGTGTTCTCCATGCTTACAAAATAACTAAAACATTAGAATCATAATCATGTAATCAATTGTGAAAAGGAATAAAAGACAAGGAGATAGAGAATTCTATATTTAGTTCTATTTCTTTTAACCTATATAATGAATATGTCTTCCTTTAATTACTATTACTTTAATTCTGTGGTTACTGACATGAAGAATGCCTCCTCAGGCCAGAGTGATTCAATTCAATTCAATTCAAACCAAACATTTATTAAACGCCTGTGCTAGGTGCTCCATGATAGATAAAAACAAGTCATTTGCCCACAAAAAAATTTATCTTCTACTTATATTCACAGTCTAACACTAGTCTGTAAGTTCTCAGTAGGTTCAGAAAATTTGAAGTTCTTTTTGGTATGCATATGAAACAAATTTTGTTATAGTCTATGTAGGGATAATTCCTATTCTAAGAACAAATAATTTGGGCTATTTTTATGCAGGGGCTAGTTGTTTCAGTAATTATTCATTCCTGGGGGTTGGGGGGAGAAAGATTGATTATATCTAAATAGCTCTAAATAGATAAGTTATAGAACAGTCCCACAGAACATTAATCCTTGATAAAGACATGGTGATGATAGAGAATTGTTAAAAGACATTAGTGTTCCAAAGTAGACAGTTTCATTTAATTAAGACTGTTACTGTTACTCAGTCCTGTCCAATTCTTCATAATCCCAACTGGAATTTTCTCAGCATAGATACTAGAGTGCTTTGCCATTTCCTTCCCCAACTCATTTTACAGATGAGGAACTGAGGGTTAAGTGACTTATCCAGGGTCACACAGCTAGGAAGTGTCTGAGGCCAGATTTGAACTCAGGAAGATAAGAGAAACTTCCTGAATCAAGGTCCAGTGTTCTATCCACTGACCCACCTACCTGACCTACACATATTAAGATAGACTAGTTGATTCTAGGCACTATATGGTTTTCTTGCCTAAAGATAACCAAGAGTCAGTGTGATTTTCCTGGAGTTTAAGTAAGCCTTCTTGGTGCCCCATTGTGCAGAAGCACATGACAGTCAATTTAATAGACATCTGCTGAGTCATCTGATGAATAACTACACCGAGAATGGGGTAGGAAAATTATCTGGTGGGAAAACAAGACAAAATTCACCTAATAATTTGCTTTAGTATATTCTTTCTCATGCTTAAATTTCTCTATATATATATTTCAATTTACCCACCTCTACTGGAGAATTCTGATGCCTGTAGAAAAATATGTACTGGACCAAAGTTCTTACCATTTATTATTGCACTTTGGTGGGGGGAAAAAAAAAAAACTAAAGAAAAATTCAAAACATACAGGTGATTCTTCAAGTAATCTATGTAATTAGAGTTCATTAATCATCCTCTACCTACAAAATTCAGTGTTTCTTTCCTGATGTCCTGAGCTTTCCATATGCACAGAATGTTGCTTCTGAATTATGAGCTGACTGATTAGATTTTAAAATCATTCTGTAGGAGAAAAATGATGAAATTTTATGATGTAAGATTATACAGTCTGGGTATATCTATCAATTCACTCTATAGTATGTTCTCATTTTGTATACTTTTCTATATGTAACGCATAAAGCTAATACTGTTCCAAAGATTAAGGGATAATAGTTATGCCATTGTGGTGAGATCAATAACCGTTCATCTCATTCACATGTGCTATGAATTGGGATCTGATCTGCTAATAACATCCTACACTTACTGTTTATAGAGGCTATTCCACCACAACTACCACCACCACCACCACCACCATCACCACCACCACCACCACCACCACCACCCCCATCACTATAGCCCCAAAACAAACAAAAAGAGCTTATCTGCAGTCCCTAATCCTCTTATGACTAAGGTCACAGTGTGGAATTCGGAGAAGGATCTTGGGGCCCTACCTGTTCCCAGCACTTCAAATTATTAAAATGATTCTTTAAAAACTCAGAAAACTGTCAGTGGCAGAACATAAATAACAGTATTTTGACAGATTATATAAACTCCTTCTATTACTTACCTCAATAGATATGGGAAACCTTAGACTTCAACTCCATAAACGAAACTCAAATGAACTGCCACCATATGCATAATGACACAATTTCAAAAGTACTTAAAATAAATTTGAAGTTTAAAGTCTATGTCAATAGTCAATGATCTATAATTCCGTCACTGCACTGACAGATTTCTACCCATCTAACAATTTAGTAGGTAAGTCTCAGAGGGCTGCCTTAGGTCCAGAGATGTTAAGGGATTTGGCCATGATCACCCAGCTCATTAAGTATCTAAGGGAAGAGTTGAACATGGATTTTCTTACTCCAAGTCCATAACTCTTTAGACTCCATGCCTCACAAGTCCACCTAAAGTTAAATATATTCTAGTTTTACTTTACCACCAACTATTGATTGTCTTGAGAAATGGAAGACACAAGTATAGATAATCTTAAATCATGAACAATTCACAAGTAGTCTGGATTTGCAATGAATGATTTTAAGTATATACTGGTAAGTATATAGGTATGTAATATAAATTCTGGGCATATAGACGTACATATATAATATAGATTTAGCCTATGGGTGTGTGTGTAATACACATGCAAACAAATACATACTGATAAGTGTATATGTAAAATAAGTTATAGGTGTGTATAAAAAACATACATAGACATATAAATAAGGTATGTATAATACAAACACACATGTGTGGACGTGGACACATACACACACACACACACACACACACACACACACACACACACAATTTCAATTTGGCTTGCACTAACCAAATCACAGACTTGCTAGTTGATGGCTGGAAGGAGGGGGCAAGACGGACAAGGAAGTACTAAGGTGGGGAGTGAAGAGAAACAATTTTAAGGTATACTTTCCAGAGATGAAACAATTCACCATAGATAAATATATATAGAAATAACTGAAAGCTAAATGTTAAAACTATGTTTTAATGCTAGACAGATGAAACCATTCCAGAATGTTCTCTACTTTGATTCTCTGCTTATATACTTCAAGGAGGGGTGTGGGGTAGGGGGGGTGTAGGAGAAAGAAGAAACCTATCTTGGCATAATTATTCACTTAGTAGTCATACCACAGATATTCCTGCATGGCAAGATTAAAATCCTTAATGTATAATTCAACAGTAGCCCCTACTGACTAGTCTACTATAACTATATATGGTACAGTGATAGCTTTTTTTTAATCTATTTCAATTCTATATTAATTCTTGCCTGTAGAAATGACAGCTCTGCTCAGTCTACACTAAATATATTTCACAATGGCAGGGTAAAAAATAAAAACAGCTCAGTGTGAACTCATATTTGCTTAAAAGGGGCAAGGTACAGAAATACTTTTGATAATTTGATACCACTTTGAAAACACTGACCATAAAAGAATACGGGCCAATGATGATACCCAGCCAAAAGACAAACAACTAGTCTACCTGCCCTCAGAAGAAGGTTTAGTAATATCAAGCTGCTAGTGATGTGTTTCATATACATTAAATTACAGAGAAAAGGGTCATAATTTTGTATAAAAATAAACTAGAAAAGGAAACAGGGAGAAGGCAGAAAATATCTACTACTGCCACACAGAGTACACATGCATATTTAATATACAATCTGAGTTATGACTAAATTTATTAAGTGTTTTATTAACATGTGTGAACTGATACAATAAATAATAGATACAGAAAGTAAAATGAAAGGTTTCAAATCTATGAAGTTTTTAAAAAACCATAAATAACTGGTATTTAACTGTGAAGCAATTTATATTTCACTCAATTCTTCAAAGTCAAAATTAAATTTATATTCCAAAAAGAGTTTTATCATTCAAAAGAGAAAGAATATTAATTGCTTTTGATGGTGGCAATGTGAATACATATTCTCAATTCATCTTAAAAAACCATTTATTACTTCATTTACACTAAATACATTTTTAGAACTTTAACCCAATACTAATACTTTAAAAGCTGTCATTCTTCAGGATATATAAATAAAGAATTTTCAGAACACAGAACGCAACACTTGCAATTTCAGACAGATATAGGAGAGGGAGAAAATAAAAAGCTGTCACATACCAGTTGTGAACCATTAACTTCTGCACAGCCAGAAGAGCATTATAGCGAACCTGCTGGTCCTCATGATGCATATGGTTCATTACCAGCTGCTTCCCACCAAGTTGTTCAATAACCCTGTGGAAGAGAGGAGAATTTGTGACGATAATGCAATTTATTTTCAACCCCTTGCTGTTAAGAAGTAAAAAGTTCAACTAGTTATAGATAGACATAAAGGGATTTTTTAAAAGTAAATTTAATACATTAGTAAACATACCAAAACTGTGTGTACTTGTATCTTGCATTTTTTTTTCTAAAACTGGAAGTATACATAATAGGTTTTAAAACTCTATTTTAGGCTCTAAGATGAAAGGTTTGTTATCTCCATCTTCTGCCATATCATATGTTGTGCATATGTGTATGTATATGTATATGCACGTGTGCATGATCAAGGAGGTTGGGTCTTGAAAGGAGGAACTTCAACAGGCAAGAGAGGAAGATGACAATCACAGATCCCCTTCTCATGGTGATTTAAGCTTTATGAAGCACTTTATATACAATTCTCATTTTATAAAAGACAGTTTATGTCCCTACTTTAAGATGAGGAAAGTAAAGACCAGGTATAACAGAATCTCCTATTTCAAAATGAAAGGATCACAGAGATGAGTATCTAGTTCACAGCCCTCACTTTACAGAGAAAGAAACTGAGGCTCACAGAAGTGACGCAACTTGCCCAAGATCATCCATACAGCAAGTGGCAGAGCTGAGACTTGAATGCAGGCCCTCCAATTCCAAACAGTGGCAAGACTAAAACACTAGAGCCTGTAGTTTGTGTTTTATTTTACTGGGGAATGAACAGCACTAAAACTTTCTGAGTAAAAGAAAGATATCCTCATACCAATATTGGAAAGCACATGCAGGAAGCCATGCAGGGGCCAGACTAGAAAGCTTCGGCACTGGCTGTACTGAGGGGCTGAGCACGGAAGCCCCTCACTTAGAGGAACCTAGTGACGTTGATCTGCTGGCACTTTGGTGAAACAACAGCACTGTGCCTTTCCATGGTCACCTGTGGAACCTGAGAAGGAAACGCTACCCTTTACCAGCCAGAGTGGATGCCACAGGCCTAACCCTATTCAAGATTGGTTTGAAGACTCATCCTTTCATATGAATCTACTACCCTAGAGTCTACTACTCTATTCCTCCCCAGGCACTGCAAAGGTGCTGAAGCCAAAGAGGGAGAATTATGAAGCTAACATGGAGGAAATCACAAGAGAAACAATAGAAAATTTCAATGATTACATGAAATTTGAAAACTTTTGTATAAACACTACCTCTTCCTGGTTTTCCTCTGTACCTGCCTAATTGTACCTCAGGTTCTTTGGAGGAGGTAGTCACCTAGAATATTGTGATTATAACAAGTGATTAAGGGATAAGGACATATTGCATGTTAAAAGGTTACCCTGGTTACTTTTTTAAATGTGAAAAGTTATGAGGTTTAGTTATTTTATTTGTCCTTGATAATTCGTGCAGCACTGCAACAAACAGAACTATCCCAAAGTGGCATAAGCAGTATTCTAAAAATGATGGATTCCTCTCTTTGAGGGTCCTTCAAGCAGAAGCTGGATGATTATTTGTTGGTATGTTATAGCAGGAATCCCTTTCACAGACACTGCTGATGTCCCTTCCAACTCTCAAATTCTATAAGTACAGTTTTGGGTAAGGTTATGGCAGAATATCCATTTAATGCTCTCTGGAGAATAGTTGCTGGTATGTGACTAGAGTTGCGGGACCAGGGAGGAAATGGGATGGGTAAATCTGCACATCTAGATTTGGGACTAAACTCTTTGGAAATAATTGAACCAAAAGAAGCTGATGACATCACCATGGAAAGTACATAAAGAGAAAAGAAGGTGCAGGAAAAACCTTTGAAGGTTTCCCACACTGTTAACAGCTTGAAGGAATAAGTTAAGGAGATATAACAAGAGAGGTAAGAAACACAGGAGAAAACAGGAAAGAGCAGTGTCAAAGAAGACAACTGAGTTAGTGGACGGTGCCAAATGCATGAAAAGTCAAGAAAAATGACAAATGAGAGAAAATGATCTTTGAGAAACTAATTTTAGAAGAAATATGGGTTGTGAAATCAGACTGCAAGAGAAGTGTGGTAGTGAAAAAAGTGAAACATCCAGAGAGTTTCCAGAGAGTACAATCTTCTTAGGTCAACAGTTTGGAGAGGAATAGTTTGAGATGATAATGAAGTCCAAGATATAAAGGAGGGCAAGGGGAAGGCAAGTGAGGTACAGTGGAAATGGAGGTTATTAAAGTTAAGAAGGTGGATTACATGAGAGTTCATCTTTTGAAAAGTAAGTAACTACCATGAACATTTAGGTACCCAAGTAAGTAGGATAAGGCAGGGGTAGCCAGGAAATCAATAATCCAGATACCAAACTCACTAAAGAAGGAAAGAACATGACCTGGAGGTCAACAGATAACAGCAATAAGAATGATGACAACATGATTGATATAGGCGAAGTTAAGTGAAAGGGTCCTTCCTGGGATCACTGCCTTGTCTATTTGCATAGTTCAATGAAACTATGAGTTATGCCATGCAGGGTTGGCCAAGAATGACAGGTCATAGTGAAGACTTACAACAAAAGGTAATCTGCTGGAGATACAAAGGACAAACCACTCCGGTATCTTTGCCAAGAAAATCTCACAGGCAATATTAAAATGAAAAAGTGATATGACGCTGAGAGTTAGGCCTCTCAAGTCAAAAGGTATCTAACACACTACTGGGGAAGAACATAGACAATTACAAATTATCTTCAATACTAATGAAGCAACTGGGCCAAAACCAAAAGTAAGGTCAGCTGTGGATGCCTATGGTGATGAAAGTAAAGTTCAATGCCACTTCTGTTTGACTGACTACACTAAAACCTTCAACTGTGTGGATCAAAACAAAATGTGGAAAGTCCTCAAAGAGATGGGAGTACCAGATTATTTCATTTATCTCCCGGGGAACCAGCATGAGGGCTGAGAAGAAACAATTAGAACTGAACATGGACCAAACGATTGGTTTAAGATTGGAAAAGGAGTATGACAAGACTGTATATTGTCACCTTATTTAACTCATACGCAGAGTACATAATATGAAATGCCAGGCTGAATAAACCAAAAGCGAAAATTAAGGTTGCCAAGAGATATCAATAATCTCAGATGTGCAGACAATATCACTCTGATGAAAGAAAGTGATGAAGAATTAAGAAGTCTCTAGACAGAGTATAAAAGCTAGCTTGAAACTTAACATCCAAAAAACTAGATCTTGGCAAGTGGTCCCATCACTTCCTGTCAAATAGAGGAGGAAATGGAAGTACTGTCAAGATTTTATATTCCAGGGTTCAAACATCAATGCACACTGAGACTCCAGAAACTTTCTCCTTGGAAGAAAAGCTATGGTAAATCTGGACAGCACACTAAAAAGCAGAGACATCACCTTGACAACAAAGTTCATAACAATCAAAGCTATGGTTTTTCCAGTAGCAAAGGCTGTGAGTTGAACTATGATGAAAGATAAGTGCCAAAGAATCGATGTTTTCAAAGTGTGCTACTGAATTAGATATAGTTTAGAGTAGCAATAAGAAATATAAGTTTATATGCCCAAAGGGCTACAAAAAGGTGCATGTAGCCTTTGACCAAGCAATACTGCTTCTGGGACTCTATCCCAGAGAGATCACAGAAATGGGAAAGGGTCCCACATATACAAAAATATTCATAGCAGCTCTCTTTGTGGTGGCGAAGAACTAGAAATTGAGAGGATGCCCATCAATTGGGGAATGGCTGAACAAGTTGTGGTAAATGAACGTAATGGAATACGATTGTGCTATAAGAAACTGATGCTGAGTGAAAGTAGTAGAACCAGGAGAACTTTGTACACAGCAACAACCACAATGCGGGAGGAATTTTTCTGGTAGACTTAATACCTTCATTGCAATGCAAGGACTTAAAAAATTCTCAATGGACTCAAGGCAAAATGCTTTCCACATCTAGAGAAAGAACTATGGAACTGGATCACAGAATGAAGCAGACCATTTTCTTTTGTATTATGTTTTGTTTTGTTTTATGGTTTTTCCCATTCATTTTAATTCCTCTATGCAGCATGACTAAGGTGAAAGTGTATTTAATAGGAATGTACATGTATAACCTATGTAAGACTGTATGCTGTCTCAGGGAGGGATAGGGAAAGGAGGGGAAAAACATATAAGATAGATGGAAGTGATTATCTAACACTGAAAACAAAATAATTTAATAAAAAAAAGTTGAAATGCAACAATAAAAAAAGAAAAGAAAATTAAAGATAAAAAATAAGTTTAGCAATCTTTAGTTTTAAAATTAAATTTAAATTTTTAAAAAATTTTAAAATTAAATTTAAATTTTTTAAAACAGAAAAGTTTAGCAAATAAAGGAGCAGGAAGTAGGAATTTACTGGCTATTCTATATTCTCTAATCATGAAGGAAAAAAGGAAATTAATTTATAAATAGGTTAAACTATAATTTAATGTAATATAATATAAAATGGAATTTAATATTATGACATTTGTATTGTAAAGTTCTGACTACCTTATAGAAAAAGTCAAAGGTTGGGGTAGAACCAGTTAACAACAAATTCAGAAAATATGAATTACATGTAATACATGTTGTTAAGGTTTCTAATGATAGCACCTAGTTCCCATTACTATTAAAGTATCCTTACTCAACAAGAACATTTTCACATATTTCTTTTAAATACAAAACTAATCTACTCAATAAGAAAGGTACAGAGAAAGAAGTGGTGAATTTGGAGACAGAAGATCTATATTCAAATCCTGATTTTGCCACCTGTGTGACCTTAGACAAGTCACTTAACCTAGAGGTGTCAAAATCAAAGCCTGTGGGCTGATAAGAATCAGATTAAAATGGAATTAGGAAATGTTTAACAAAATAAAAATTATGTTCACTTGTGGTATTCTAAGTCAATATGAAGAATACAGATACAGGATGAACATGTTTCTATTTGAATTTAACAACACTGGCTTAATCTCTCTGGGCCCCAGATGCTTATCTATAAGATAAGAAAATTGAATTCAATGATTTCTAAATTTCATTACAGCCCAAAATCCATAATCTTATGATCTACCAAACATGCATCTTGATCTCTGATCATCACCTTGTTCATTACAACTTTATCCTCTACAGCAGGACCTCAATTCTTTTGTGTGTTATGGACCGTTTGGCAATATGATGAAGTCTGTGACCCCTTCTGAGAACAATGTTTTTAAATGCATACAATGGAACATATTGGATTATAAAGGAAGCCAATAATATTCAAATATGGTTATCAAAATTTTTTTTTAATTCACAGATTTCAGGTTCAGAACCTGTTCTACAGACTCCTTGCCACAAACACGTATACCCTAGTCCAAACAATCAAAGCTAGTGTTTAAAGTTTTCTCCACTTTAACACCATCATACATTCTCCTATAAACTTATAGTTGCCTCCTTCTGCATTAAAGATTAGAAGTTTCTCACCCTCAAAAGTTTAGTATTTCACAAGTATAATTCAACCTAATTCATTTTCCTTGCCTCCCACTGTTTTCCTTTGATTACTCTGTCCCAAAAAAGTGATTATCCCCTCTGGCTTCTATGTTCCTTAACTGAAATAGTCTCCAAGATTCAACTAAGTTATTCAAATCGCCCTTGGAAAACCTCCTCTTCCCTGTGAAGTCTTCCCTAATTATGAGGCAGAACCTTCTCTGAAATATAATCCCTAAAATGAACAATTCATTAACCACCCTACAAATTCAAATCGTTTCACTTGTTTCTAACACTAGTTAAAAGAAATCAACAAAGGAACGGTCAGAGAGAAAAAAGAACATGATACAGTAATGTTGGGAAGGTCAAGAAACTGGAATGCCCAATAGCATCAAACACTGCAAAGAGACCAAGGACAATGAGAAATGAGAAAAGGCCACTAGAAGCAGAGACTTGCAGTCGTCCACCTTACTATAAGACTACAACATCAGATTACAAGCTCCCTCACAAAAGCGACCGTGTTGTTCTCCAAGTCTGTATTTTCAATGCCTAACAGCACAGTGCTTCACACACAGCAGGAACTTAATAAATATTTGCTCAACTGAAAGAGTCAGTCATGAGTAAAGGGTAAGGTAAATGGCCCTTCAAATATGAAGAAAAAATATTATTTTAAAGAAATAAAAGAGGGTCCAGTACATTAAAATAAAAATATTGATGGTAGGCATTTTTCAGATAGATGTTTACCGTTTGCCTCGTGGGTAATGTCGGACATATTCTCCCACATCGTGAGCAGCAACAGCTAAGACCTGCGGATCATCTGACACCTCCAGAAGTTTTGTCAAGATCCTAAAAAAAAAAAATAATATTTTGTAAATTTTTTTATTTATTTTAAATTTAAATACAAAATGAGAAAATAAAAAACACTGCCATGTACAGAACATAGGAGGATTCGATATAAAACAATAAATGTCCATTTCAAGGAAACCTATATACTATATATTGTTTGCAAAGCTCCCCAGCTTTTTTTCTTTGCTTCCTTGTAAATTTCCTTTTGTTCTCTGCTGTGCACTTTTTACTACCTGCCCCGCCCCCCCCACCAGTCTTAAGAAGGCTAGAATTAAGTGTGGAGATACACACACACACACACACACACACACACACACACGCACAACTCATACACATATATGTAAAACCATACTATGCTTATTTCCACTTATGTGTTTCTCTGAAAGTGGATAGCATCTTCCTTCAAAAGTTCATGTTTTTCCATGTTTTTTAAAATTAACCAGCTCATCATTTCCTATACCACAGCAATATTCCAAAACAATCACATTTGGCTTCATGGGTTTTATTTACACAAGAAAATTTTAATTTAAAATCATCAAAATTATCCTTTTTGCATTGTATGCGTAATGCTCTCTTATAATATAGTTTAAGATTTGATACTGCTGAATCTGTTTCCTTTACATCTTTTTTCCCTACTTTCTTTCAAGTTCCCAACCATTTGTTCTTCTATATGAATTTCACTATTTTTTTCTCAGTAAGATAACTTTTTAGCAATTTAATTGATATGGCATTGAATAAATAGATTAGTTAGGAAAAGCTTTTATTTTTTGAAATTATGTTGGCTTTACTTACCCATGAACAATACATATTACTTCAATTATTTAAATAAGACTTGATTTGTATAAAAAGTGTTTTACATTTATGTTCATATAGTTCCTGTGTCTGTTTTACCATGTATACTCTCAGGTGTTTTATATTGTCTAGTTATTTTAAATGGTCTAAAACATATTAACTTCAACTTTGAGATGTTAAAATTTGTCTCTACATGTAATTAGAAAAAACAAGATACTACTGTAAAAAATTACAGAGAAGGAAATGAAATACATGGTTCATCAAAAGACTAGGTCAATTGCTAGGTCTGTATCATAATGAGAAACAAAAAAGAAAAGGACCTATTTGTATAAAAATATTTATATCAGCTCTTTTTGTGGTGGCTAAGAACTGGTTGAAGGGATGAACAAGTTGTGGTATTCTAATGATGATGGAATACTATTGTGCTATAAAAAACGATGAGCAGGCAGATTTCAGAAAAACCTAGAAAGACTTACATGAACTGATGCTGAGTGAAGTGAGCAGAACCAGGAGAAGATTATACATAATAACAGCAATATTGTACAATAAAGAATTGCGAACAGCGAAGGACCACATGTCTAGGATACTGCCATGAAGGATCCTCTGATGACAATGGACAATGTCAATCTAGTTCCTCTCAGTACCAAGGGTTAAGATAATAACCTCAATGGTGCTGTTCAGACATGGTTCCTCTAAAAGCAACTGATACTAATTTAATGACTCTCAGGTAGTCAAGTCTTCAGCCTTAGGGAAGCCACTTCACATGGAAGGTGCTATTGTCTTTCTATCCCTAGCACCTACCCCAGTGAAGTCATGGCAAGCTCTTGATGAACGCTTGCTAATTTATTAATCAACTGAGCTAGCTTGGTCTCTTGTTCCAGAAGGTTTTTTACTTTTTTTGTAAATAGTATTTTACTTTTTCCAATTATGTATAAGGACAGTTTTTAACATTCTTTTTTTTATAAGACTTTGATTTTCAATTTTTTCTCCTTTCCCTTCCATCACCCCTCCCAAGATGGCAATCTGATATAGGTTATAAATGTCCAATCATGTAAACACATTTCCGCATTAGTCATGCTATGAAAGAAGAAACAAAACAAAAAGGAAAACCCACAAAAAACAAAATAAAAGCAAAAATAATATGATTCAATCTGCATTCATAATCCATCATTCTTTGTCTGGATCTGAATAGCATTTTCTACCATGAGCCTTTTGGAATTTCACTGTATTGCTGAGAAGAGATAAGTCAGTCATAGGTGATCATTATACAATGTTATTCTTACTGCTTACAATGTTCATTTAGCATCAGTTCATGTATGTCTTTCCAGGTTTTTCTGTCATCTGCCTGCTCATCATTTCTTCTAGCACAACAGTATTCCGTTACATTCATATGCCACAACTTGTTCAGCCATTCCCCAACTGATGGACATGCCCTCAATTTCCATTTCTCTGACATCACAAAAACAGGTGCTATAAATATTTTTGTATATGTACATTCTTTTCCCTTTTTTATGATCTCTTTGGGATACAGATCTAGTAGTGGTATTGCTGGATGAAAGAGTGCATTAGTTTGATTGTCCTTTGAGAAGAGTTCCAAACTACTTGCAAAAATAGTTGGATCAGTTCATACCTCCACCAACAATGCATTAGTGTTCCAAGTTTTCCATATCTCCAATATTTATCATTTTCCTTGTCTGTTACATATTAGTCAATCTGGTAAGTGTGAGGTGGTACCTCAGAGTTGTTTAATTTGGATTTCTTTTATCAATAGTGATTTAGAGTACTTTTTTTACACGATTATAGATAGCTTTAATTTCTTCATGTGGAAACTGCCTGTTCATATTGTTTGAATATTTATCAATTGGGGAATGACTTGTATTCTTACAAATTTGACTGGATTCTATGTGTATTAGAGAAATAAGGCCTTTATCAGAAACTCTGTCTGTAACAATTGTTTCCCATCTTTCTGCTTTCCTTCTAATCTTGACTGCATTGGTTTTGATTGTGCAAACCTTTTTTAATTTAATGTAACTAAAATTATCCATTTTGCATTTGATAATCTTTCCTATCTTGTTTGGTCATAAATTCTTCCCTTCTTCTCTTTCCTTCTCTCACTGGTAAACTATTCCTTACTCTTCTAGAAATCTGCTTATGGTATCACTCTTTATGTCTGAATCATGAGCCCATTTTGACCTTATCTTGGTATACAGTATGAGATGTTGGTCTATGCCTAGTTCATGCCATACCATTTTCCAGTTTTCCCAGCAGTTTTTCTCAAATAGTGATTTGTTATCCTGGAAAGTAGAGTCTTTGGCTTTATTAAATAGTAGAATATTATAATCATTTACTACTGTGTCTTGGGTACCTAATCTATTTCACTGATCTACCACTCTATTTCTCAGCCAGTACAAAACAGTTTTGATGATTACTGCTTTGTAATACAGTTTTAGATCTGATATGGCTAGGACAACTTCCTTTGCATTTTTTTCATTAATTTCCTTGATATTCTTGACCTTTAGTTCTTCCAGATGAATTGTCATTTTTTCTAGCTCTATGAAATAATTTTTTGGTAGTTTGGTTGGTATGTCACTGGATAAATTAATTTAGGTAGAATTGTCATTTTTATCATAGCTTGGCCTACCCATCCATTAGCAATTGATATTTTTCCAGGTGTTTAGATTTGACTGTATTTCTGTGAAAAGTGTTTTATTATTGTGTTTAAATAGTTCCTGGGTCTGTCCCAGCAAGGTGACTCCCAAATATTTTCTGTGGTCTACATTGATTTTAAATGGAATTTCTCTCTCTTCTTGCTGAGCTCTGCTGGTAACATACAGAAATGCTGATGATTTATGTGGATTTATTTTATATCCTGCAACTTTGTTAAAGTTGTTAATTACTTCAAGTAGTTTTAGTTGTTTCTCTAGGATTCTCTAAGTAATACCATCACATCATCTGCACAGCCATAGTTGTTTCCTTACTGCCTATTCTAATTCTTTTCACTTCCTTTTCTTCTCTTGATTTTTTGCTTATTTTTTCAAGTTGAACTCTACTCCTGGGGTATAGGTGGCACTGTCCCAAGCTTCTTGATCTGGGGGCCAAGGGCCTGGTCACTGGCTTTCTGCATCAGGGCCTCTGGGGATGATGGCTTGCCCACTGCACTAGGGTGCCCTGAATCCCTAGGCTGGCAGTCTGCCTGCTGCTCTGGGGCTGAAGGCCTCACAGCTGATCTGCTGGGTCACTGGCCTGCTAAGCCAGAATTGTGGAGCCTCAGTTGATGATCTGTGCTGTGACTAAGAGCCTCCCACTGGCTTGGCCAGGCACCACCTCTGCTGGGCTGCACTCCCCTTTTACCCAAGTAAGACAGACCTTTCCTAAAGTCCTTCTAAGTTATCTTGGGCTATAAAATTAATTCACTTCATCTTTTTGTGGATTCTGTCAGTCCAGAATTCTTCTAGAGGCTTGATTTAATGTTGTTTCTGAGGAAAACCGGGGAGAGTTCAGGCAACTTCCTGGCCTCTCTCTCGGCCATCTTGGCTCTGCCCCCAGGAGGCTCTTTCCATTAGTATTTAGGAGACACCAGTATCTCTGCAGTCCCTGGGCTTTGTCAAGGTTTTGGTATTCATTAGTCTCCAACTGGATAAATGTATCTAAAAAGCCAAGCAAGAGTGCCAAATCTCCCTTTGGTATAGAATGGACTGACAATGTTCTTCATACAGTGCCATAATGCGTATTTCAAGACTACAAATAGTCGGTGGCCATTATGTAGATTTCTTTTCAACTGAAGAATCTCATAAAGAATGACAAATTTCTTGGTATCTTCAGACTTTAGGACGACAATGACTGTACAGAGGTCTATATAAAGATAAGCTCAGGCATAGCAGAAACAGCATGGGGCCTGAGTTCAAATCCAGCCTGAGACACTTACTGTGTCTGTGTGACCAAGCACTTAGCCCTGTTATTACTACTGTCGTTGCTGCTGTTGGCATTATTACTATTACTGTTGTTTGTTATTGTAATTACTATTATCATTAGACATAGGGAAGTGGATTTCAGAGTGAGAAAGCCCCCCACAAACCTGTACCTAACAGAAGCTAGGATTAGGACCCTAACTTCCTAGGTTCACTGATGGAGAGAAGAGGGCTGGGTGCTAGTAGAGAAGATAAGATGGGACTGCTAACTACCTTACTTGTATGGATGATTTCATCAAACATTATTATTTACCAAGACAGTACTTGGCACTCAGTGCTAAGAGAAGAATATGACCTTGACCTTGTTGTAGTCTTTTTCAATGTATTTTTTTTCCAATTAACAAAAATCTGATTGCTTCCTTAGAAAACTGCCTTTCTATAGCCTCTGCCCATTTGCTATTTGAGAAATGTCCCTTATTTTTATAAATTTTAATCTGTTCCTTGTATATCCTGAAAATGAGACCATTATCAAAGAAACTTGCTACAGAGATTTCTCTTCACCCTCAATTTTCTATTTCCATTATCGTTTTAGCTGTGTTGGTTTAGTCGGTACAAAAACTTTGATTAACCAAAATTGCCCACTTTCTCTTCTGTGATACTCTCTATCATGTAAAATAAGTATATGTAAAGTAATTTCTTCCTTTGTCCTCTACGAAATCAGCGTTTCTGTAGAAGTCTTGGTAAATGGTACAAAACGCTGATCTAAACCTAAATGCTGTCACACTTACTTGTGGTTTTCCCAGACATTCTAGCAGAGGCCAGATCTCTTCAACAGAGATCCTGGCTCCAAGGGCAGTTTCTCATCTACTATACCATACTGCCTCTCAATATCTTTGTTTTGCAAAAATGGAGCTCTTGCTTTAAGATCTTTGGTATCAACAAGTAAGCAATATTTAGTTGGATAAATATTTAACATAATTCAGATACTTTTATGTCAAATTAAGGTAAGAAAAAGAAAAGAAGGGCAGACTAATAAGTATATGTAAAACTTAGCAAGCAGAGCCTTGATGTAAATAAATGTCAAGAGTAAAAGGTAATATTTTCATTATGTACCAAAAAGAAACACAAGAAGCTTGCTATCAAGTCTTTTATGAATAAAGAAAACTTAGGAAGCTGACACTACTGATAGCTTAGTGAATAATTCTTAATGTCCAAAAACAGCACTTTCAATGGGCAGAGACATTTTTATCTCTGAAAAGCCCAAAATATCCAATTTTTTTTTAATTAGGAATTTAATGACTAAATGATTTATTAATAGTTCTGGTATACTTTGACTAGGTAAAGGCAGAACATAAAAAATGCATTTACTAGCTCAACTTGTGACCTGAACATTTGGCTTGGTAACTACACTAAGCAAATGCCTGTTGAACTAATAATCTCATCTGCAGGCCACTGACCACAGAAGACAATTATACACATAGCATTCTTTCTCTGATTACCACAGTGAGTATACACCTATCTGTCAGTAAACAGTTCTCATACAATAGCCCTGAAATGGGGTTCTACATACATGCTTATAAAGCTATGAATATTTTTACAGATTCTATACCAAAGGAAAACATACATTTCAGACTCAACTTGAATAAAAAATGTTAACAGGCATATAAAACCCCAGAACCTCAGGAGCAATTTAAATTGTTTAAGAGTTGTAAATTGAGATAAATGAGATATTCTCATATAAATAAGAATATTAATTTGGGGCCCATACAGGAAAATGCCTGAAAACCTTGGTGCTTTTCCCAAATATTGCTAACACCAGAATGTAAATAGATAACCCAACTATGGGATCAGCACCACCATTAACTATAGTAGCTATGGGTCTTCTCCTTCCCCAACCCAATCCCTACTGCTACACTACTTGGTTCCCACTAGGAATTAAATGCTGAACCCCAAAACAATGCCCAGTTCTGCCAGAGCAATACAGAGTTCCACTGCACTGTGATCCTTGAACTCACTATCCTATTGCTTAAAGACCATCTGCTCTATCTTTGCTCCTCAAGGTCCTTGGTGACTTGCCATCTCCCCTGCTACTTGGCAGAATCTAGGTACCATCTGGCCTTGCTGTGGTTCATAAAACTGAGTTGTCCTTTATGTATTATCTCACAAGAACAGAGAATGTCTTGATTTTTATATCTGTGTCACTAATACTTAAGGAAGTACTTGGCATAAGTAAGTTTTGAATCTGCTTTTTCATTCCATTCCATTCCAGCTAAGAGGATATCACATGTAGCAAGCAGGAGAGGAGGAGACTCCAGGGGCAGGAAGGGAAGTATTTGTTTCCTACAGACAGGCAGCCTTAAACACTTCCCTTTCATTTCTAGTAAGCCTAAAGGTTTATATAAAAAGTAAGTTAAAAATTGATTCTACAATGTTATTTTTAGAATTATGTCAAATTTGTTGTTCAACTGTTCAGTAGTGCCAGATTCTTCATGACCCTGGGGATCACACTGTCCATGGGGTTTTCCTGGCAAGGATACTGAAGTGGTCTGCCACTTCCTTTTCTGGTGGAATAAGGCAAACAAAGGTTAAGTGCCTTGCTCAGGCTCACCGAGCTATCCAGTATCTGAGGTTGGAGCTGAACCCAGGTCTTCCTGACTCCAGGCCCACCACTTTATCCAATGAACCATCTAGCTACCCTATTATGTGGAATAGATATCCTTTAAAATTAGTACCATTATTTTTAATTTTATAAAGAATGTAACAACCAACATATGTATGTACAAAGCCTTAGATACTTATTCTCTTATTTGAGCCTCACAACTACTGACTAAGGTAGGAATTACAAAGAGTATTAGGCTCATTTTTCAAATGAGGAAATTGAGTCTCAGAAATTGCCCACTGTCATACAGTTAGTAAGTGTCAGGGACATATCTGAACAGGGCTCTTCTCCTAGTTCCCAAACTAGATCCACGACACAAAACTGCTTTCCAATATGTTCAATAACTGTCCTCTCTCTAAAAAGTGACACTTGAAATTAAATATAATATAGCCGTAACATCATAACAAAATTGTGTACAAGATAAAAACAACTTTAAAACAGAGTAATAGCATAACTAGTTTGAATGTCAGAAAACACTTGATTTATCAAAATCAGAATTTAATTCAGTAAATCAAAATAACTGATTTAAAAATCAATCAACATTTATTAAGTATATATTACGTACAAGGCCCTTTGGAACATAACTGGGGCTACAAAGACCAAACAAGATATAGTTTCAGTCCTCAAGAAGCTTACTTTCATGAATATACATGAAATATATTTATACATGAATAAATAATTATGATGCAAAACTTAAGAATTTTTTCTTTTTATTGCCTTTTTGTAACCATGTACATAGTAATCATGTACATGAAATAAAAATTGCATCTGCAGAAGCTACATTTCTTTATATCCAGAATTCTTAGCACATACACAACAGTAAAATATCCTGCATGGTTAATAATCATTGATAATTGTAATTTTTACCATACAAGGAGGGCTTTAGAAATCTTCATTATAAAAGTAAAATTAAATCACTATAAACTTCAGTTTAACCTGCTGATAACTTTAGTTATCACCGTCCATTACCATACATGTGATCTTGAAGTAATGACTACTACCACAGCCTCTTCACATTTATATAGTCCTTTTAAGGTTTACAAAATATTTTCTCATAATAACTTTATGAACATCACAAAACGTAAATCTTGTCTTGAAAATATAAATATCACAACAGAACAAAGATTCTCCCTATTACTTTCCTTCAAGCTAACAATACACAAAATAGAGATATTTTAAAGTTGAATTTTCACTCAACATGAAAGCAAATCATGGATAGCTTTATCTTAGATGAAAAGATTTCGTAACAAATGCTTTCCTTGGTATGAGATATGTATTTTGATCAGGTATGGATTTCTTGTGAGTTGTTCACTATTACAATTATTTACTTAAAAGATATCATAGGCAAATAAGTAATTTTTAAATATTTAAGAGATATAAATGTAAAAGATATTTTACAAGTGCCAGTAAGTGCTATCAGAAGTACATACATCAAAGTCCTCCCAAAATGGACCTAGATCCATATGAGTCAAATCCTCTGGGCAAAAGGTAGCATAAATTTAGCACATGTCCTGTTTATATCTGTGACCGTGCCACAGCCTTCACTCCAGTAGAATGCAAGCGCACCTGCAGAATAGATTGTCTCACATTTGTATTTGTATTTCCATTGTCTGGAATATAGTAGATACTTAATAAATGCCTGCTAATTTAAAATTTTTAAAGACATACAAATTCCTTTCAATCTCAAGAATCTAAACATGAAGTATAATTTCAAGGTCAAACTGTTTTAATAGATGAGAACTTACTTCAACAGCTCGTAGTTCTTTTCATTTAACCTCGCAGCATTTTCCCTCCAAAATTTCTCTGATTTATGAACAGGGCTCCATTCCAGCCTTCCTGACTTGAGTTCTGAACTGTATTCATCAAATGAGCTATAAAAATATTAAAAAAAAATTTTAAGTTAAGTCTCCAATCACTCAAAGCCTGAGCCAAAAGGTTTTCCCATTATTCCCCAGTTAATACAAATTCAAATATTCTGAATCTCAAATGAGCTATAACTATATCAAAAATAAGGAAATTACTAATAAGACTGAAATGTAATAAAGCTTTCATAGAATCTTTAATGAAATTTAAGTAAAATTCACTTTTAGGACAGTATGGCACCAGATATGAATAAGTATGTGAAGTCATAAAACAGTAGAACTGGAAGAGACAAGAGGCTCACAGATTTAGAGCTGAAAGGGACCTCAGAGATCATCTACACTCTTCATTTACAGATGGGAAACTGAGACCCAAAGAAGCTGATTTATCTAAAAATAGCTGGCATAGGACTTCATGCCTCTGTCCCCAAATCTGATGCTACTTTCACTGTCAAACCTAATCCTAAATATGCCTAATCCAAAGTATGAAATGGTGCAGTCAAGCTAAAATGCCTGGTATGAAGTAGATCACACTTAAAATAAGTGTGAAACAGACTAAGTAAACAAAATCATATAACACTAGGAGATAGAAGGGTATGTAGTTGACTTCATAAATATAAAGTGAGACTTGATGACACAGGATTCACAAATAGATAATATAAGAGGAAAAATACACCTTTGTCATTTAAAAAGAACGAAGATAACTATTTTCAACTATTTGAAGGCCTAGCCTTTGTAAGAGGACCTAAGCAAGTTTTGTAAAAAAGAAAAAAAAAACACAGCAGGGTAGAAGCAGAACTAGGAGCAAAGGGAAGAAATTCCAGAGGCAGATTTCAGTCCTATAAAAAGAAAAGTTTCCTTATAAGCAACACTGGACAAAAGTGTAATGAACTACCTTAACAGGAAGGGAATTCCCCTATCTCTAGTGGAGGTTATATGATTTCTTCTTGGAGATGTTGTACAAAGAATTCTTGTAACATTTTTACTGGATGAACAGACCTAAATGAGATTCTGTGATTCAATGAAATCTAACTGAGGAAAGGTGAAGTAGTCCTATTATGCGAAGCACAAATACCTTTTAAACATATGAAAGGGAAGGCACAATGCTGAACATTTGGCTGAAAACTGAAGTCAACAAACACACATTCAGTGCTTACCATGCATCACAAAAAGAAAATTATATGTAACATAAGCAGGAAAACTGGTAGATGTAAGATAAAATAGCTAATGAAGAATTTCTCAGCTATCCAAACAACTAGTTGAAGTCTCTTCTGCTAAATACAGAATGGTAGATAAATTTATAGAGTGCTTTCCTGATAATTTGAGATCTTCACAGAAGATGCACTGAAAGGAATCTTGAATTGAATCCAGATGATGAAGAAAGAAATGGCTGTTGGAAGGGGATACAACTGGAAGCTATCAAGGAAACACTTATAATTAAAGTTTGTGACAGACAAGGAGAGAAACTCTGAATACAGAAATATTCCCTAAAAATTAGGAAGCAGATTTCAAAAGTTTAAATAAAAGACAATCATGACCCCACAGTCAAGGACTCCATAAAGGAATGATAATTTCTCAAAATTTAAACTTTTATGAAGGAAGAAGGAAATGGGGGGGGGGGTCATATAAAAGGATGAATACAATTTAACAGGGAGAGCTCTCTGACAAGTCTAGGTTTTTGAAGTTCACATATAAAATATGGAAACGGTCACATAACCAAGAAAGAATGGAAAAGTGGAACGATCCAATTTTAAAAAAGTGCCAGAATGACAAAAATGAGAACAGACTCATGGAAAAACAAGAGAAAATAAAAGTATTTTTTAAAAAACTATTACTACAAGAAGGAAAAACTAGGAAGGGAAAAGCAACTAAAACAGAAAAAGTAGAGGCA
The DNA here is from genome assembly GCF_028372415.1 of Notamacropus eugenii. NCBI lineage: Eukaryota > Metazoa > Chordata > Mammalia > Diprotodontia > Macropodidae > Notamacropus > Notamacropus eugenii. The sequence goes on from NC_092875.1 coordinate 271,595,081, forward strand.
AAGAAACTATTCAAACATCTCTTTTGCTTCTTTCTTCTTAATTACAAAGAACCATGTTTTTACTGGAAAAGGTAAAACAAATATGGTTAAGAGAGAATAGGAAAGCTAGGGCACAAAAGCAAGTAAGCTCAAATTTCTGTGCTGGAAGGTGAGGGGGAAGGAGGAGAAATATTTTTTAATTTTTAATTTTTCATCATGAAACCAGAATCCATCTCCTTTAAAGATCTGTCGATAATGAAGATATTCCAGAGGACTGAAGATAAGGATATGCCCAAATTTTGATAGGGGAAAATGGTAAATTCCAAAAACTATAAATCAATGTCCTTAATAAAAGCCCCCAGTAAAATTCTAGGACAGGTTACCAAGTGAATATTTACATCTTTTCGTAGTCATAAAAATGTATCTGAGGAACGATCAGCAGAATGAGTGGCTTTGCTCTGCTTGGCCCACGGAAGGCAGAACTAGGAACAGTGGGTAAAAGTTTCAAAGAAAAGTATTTAGATTTGACGTAAGGAAACAATTGCTTAAAATTAAAACTATCCAGTGGTGGAAAGAGCTACTTTGGGAAATTTAACCAAAAACTAGAGGTTTTAAAGTTCGGTGTGTTCAATGAAAGGGATTCTTATTTGGGAAAAGGTCAGATTAGGTGATCTCTAGTACCTTCCAACTTTGGTATTCTGTGTTTCTAAACAGGAATTGTAATGGGAATAATAAATATAAGCGCTGAATATAGGTACAAAGAATCTAGTACAAGAATATAGAATGAAATGAGGATTAGAAAGTACTAACATGCTGAGAAAAATACCTTAAGAGTTTTAGGTGACCTAAAAAAAAAAAAAAAACTCGGTAAGACATCTATATAATGTTGTAGCTTCTCTACCCTCAAATCACCATCCTTTTCTTCACCCACTTTACCCCCAACTGTTCCTGCCCAGGGGAGAGGAAGAGGAAGAACTCATGGGGGCTCTTAAGAGGTAACAGAGTAGAGAGAAGGTTGGGCTTTGAGATAAGAATACCTAGGTTGGAATCCTGACTGACACCTACTAGCTGTGTGACCATGGGAACACCACTGAACTTTTCAGTGGGTCGAGGCAGAACTCTCAGGCTGTAACTGGCAACTGCGTAGATGATATAAGTCAACTAAGGGAATTTCTAAACCAGAATTTCCTATGCCAATAGTTCTCAAACTCTTTGGTCACAGGACTCCATTACATGCATAAAAATTACTGAAGAAGCCCTAAGAGTTCTTGTTTATGTGGTCATATCTAAATTAAAACATATTGGTATAATTATGAAAATAGCTTTGGCTTCACAGATACCCTCCAAGTGTGGTTTTCTTGAGAACTCCTACCCTTTACTAATAAAAAGACAAGTCTAGACCCCCAAAAAGGGTAAGGGGAAAGAAAATCTCATACTGCATTAATAGAAGCACAGTACCCAAAAGAAGAGAATAGTTTCACTTTGCACTACTCAGACAAACTTCAAAATTATATCCATAGCTAGAGGAAATTTAGGGAGAAGTATACCAGATAGTAAAAGAACCTCCAATTCACTTGCAAAGTAGTACTTTAACCTTAAAAAAATGACAACTTGGTTGGGGAAGGGGAGGGAGAGCATAATACCTGTCAATTGGTGGAGAGATTAGAATAAATCTGTATTAAGTCCACAATGAAGACCCAGGATGAATAGAAAGAAGTTACAAAGATGTAAATTTTGACTCATTGATGGAAAAAAACTTCCTAACAATTAAAAAATGCTTGAAAATAGAATGGGGTATTTTGTGAGACACTGAGTCCCCTACAGGTGTTCACACATAAACTGGAAGACCATTTATCTGCAGTGTTGTACAAGGAACTCAGCAAAAGGTAACAAGCTGAACTAAATAACCTACTAGGACTCTTTCAAGTCAAAAATTTCTATGATCATAAATACAAAAACATAAATGCAACATTATCAATTTATATTTTTGCCATGAATTCAGAACTTGAACAATAATGTCTTTAGGCACTAAGCTCTTCAATTTAAAAATAATAATTAGCTGTTAGAAGTGGATGGCTTTTAAAATCTCCAACTGTTCTGAACAAAGTATGTCTCCATGCTATGCACAAACTGCACTGTAGGAAGTAACTGACATTTAGTTCCAAAGAAAGCAAATGAGTCAGGAGGAGGGAGAAAGAGAACCAACTTTTATATTTATCACCAGGACAGTCATCAGTTAAAGGACTCGGGTAAATGAGCACATGTTCCTATATCTTAGGTCTAATGATATTAGAAAAAATAGCTTCGGGGCGGAGCCAAGATGGCGTAGTAGAAAGACGCACATACACATAGCTCCGAACCCACAAACCATAGAACAACTACAAAGAAGTAACTCACAGCGAATTCTGCACCCAGAGGCCACAGAACATTGGAGCGAGGGAGATTTCTGTTCCAGAGAGACCTGCAAACCTCTCGTAAAAGGTCCTTCGTGCTGCGGACTGGGCGCCGGGACTGGGAGCTGAGTACAGCCCTGCCGTGGCCCCGGCACCGAGAGGAACAGATCCGAGCGGGCTTCAGGGATGGGATCTCCAGCGGCCGCACAAGTACCTCCACCCACAGGTGACGGGGGTCGGTGAGAGAGTCCCTTTGGCAGGTCGAGGGGGGAATGGGGTGCCCCCATGGCTCGGGCCCCCTCGGGAGACAGAAGCTGAGGGGCAGCGGCAGACCAGAGCTCCCCAAGCAGGCAGGAGCCTGGATCCATTGTTGAAGGTCTGTGCATAAACTCCCTGAGGGAACTGAGCCTGAGAGGCAGCCCTGCCCTCACCTGAGCATCTGAATTTAATCTCACACTGAATAGCAGCCCTGCCCCCGCCCAAAGCCCTGAGGCTGGACGCAGCATTTGAATCTCAGACCCCAAACACTGGCTGGGAGGATCAGGAGGTGAGGTGGGTGTGAGGAAAATATTCAGAGGTCAAGTCACTGGCTGGGAAAATGCCCAGAAAAGGGAAAAGAAATAAGACTATAGAAGGTTACTTTCTTGGTGAACAGGCATTTCCTCCCTTCCTTTCTGATGAGGAAGAACAATGCTTACCATCAGGCAAAGACACAGAAATCAAGGCTTCTGTGTCTCAGCCCACTCAATGGGCTCAGGCCATGGAAGAGCTCAAAAAGAATTTTGAAAATCAAGTTAGAGAGGTGGAGGAAAAGCTGGGAAGAGAAATGAGAGACATGAAGTCAAAGCATGAACAGCAAATCAGCTCCCTGCTAAAGGAGACCCAAAAAAATGTTGAAGAAAATAACACCTTGAAAACTAGCCTAACTCAATTGGCAAAAGAGGTTCAAAAAGCCAATGAGGAGAAGAATGCTTTCAAAAGCAGAATTAGCCAAATGGAAAAGGAGATTCAAAAGCTCACTGAAGAAAATAGTTCTTTCAAAATTAGAATGGCACAGATGGAGGCTAAGGACTGTATGAGAAAGCAAGAAATCACAGAACAAAGCCAGAGGAATGGAAAAATGGAAGATAATGTGAAATATCTCATTGGAAAAACAACTGACCTGGAAAATAGATCCAGGAGAGACAATTTAAAAATTATGGGACTACCTGAAAGCCATGATCAAAAGAAGAGCCTAGACATCATCTTTCATGAAATTATCAATGAAAACTGCCCTGAGATTCTAGAACCAGAGGGCAAAATAAATATTCAAGGAATCCACAGAACACAGCCTGAAAGAGATCCAAAAAGAGAAACTCCTAGGAACATTGTGGCCAAATTCCAGAACTCCCAGGTGAAAGAGAAAATATTGCAAGCAGCTAGAAAGAAACAATTCAAGTATTGTGGAAATACAATCAGGATAACACAAGATCTAGCAGCTTCTACATTAAGGGATCGAAGGGCCTGGAATAGGATATTCCAGAAGTCAAAGGAACTAGGAATAAAACCAAGAATCACCTACCCAGCAAAACTGAGTATAATACTTCAGGGGAAAAATTGGTCTTTCAATGAAATAGAGGATTTTCAAGCATTCTTGATGAAAAGACCAGAGCTGAAAAGAAAATTTGACTTCCAAACACAAGAATGAAGAGAACCATGAAAAGGTGAACAGCAAAGAGAAGTCATAAGGGACTTACTAAAGTTGAACTGTTTACATTCCTACATGGAAAGACAATATTTGTAACTCTTGAAACATTTCAGTATCTGGGTACTGGGTGGGATTACACACACACATATGCACACACGCACACACACATAGAGACAGAGTGCACAGAGTGAATTGAAGAGGATGGGATCATATCTTAAAAAAAATGAAATCAAGCAGTGAGAGAGAAAGATATTGGGAGGAGAAAGGGAGAATTGAATGGGGCAAATTATCTCTCATAAAAGAGGCAAGCAAAAGACTCATTAGTGGAGGGATAAAGAGGGGAGGTGAGAGAAAAACATGAAGTCTACTCTCATTACATTCCACTAAAGGAAAGAATAAAATGCACACTCATTTTGGTATGAAAACCTATCTTACAACACAGGAAAGTGGAGGATAAGGGGATAAGCAGAGTGGGGGGGGGATGATAGAAGGGAGGGCATGGGGAGGAGAGTACAATTTGAGGTCAACACTCATGGGGAGGGATAGGATCAAAAGAGAATAGAAGTAATGGGGGACAGGATAGGATGGAGGGAAATATAGTTAGTCCTATACAACACAACTATTATGGAAGTCATTTGCAAAACTACACAGATTTGGCCTATATTGAATTGCTTGCCTTCCAAAGGGAAGGGGTGGAGAGGGAGGGAGCTAAAGAAGTGGGAACTCAAAGTGTTAGGATCAACTGTAATGTTCTTACCACTAGGAAATAAGAAATACAGGTAAAGGGGTATAGAAAGCTATCTGGCCCTACAGGACAAAAGAGAAGACAGAGACAAGGGCAGAGAGGGATGATAGAAGAGAGAGCAGATTGGTCATAGGGGCAATTAGAATGCTTGGCGTTTGGGGGGGGAGGGGAGAAAAGGGGAGAAAATTTGTAACCCAAAATTTTGTGAAAATGAATGTTAAAAGCTAAATAAAAAAAAAAAAGTAACTGAAAAAAAAAAAATAGCTTCAAAGAAATTTGGTGAGCACTGTCATCTTTACCACATTAAGTACTCTGGAAAAGGTGTTATGAGGACTTCTTGGCAAAGATGGCTCCATGAAAGGCATTAACCAGATCCAGGGCTCAGGCATGACAAATAAGAACATCAGATGATAAAAAGATAAGACCCAAATCTGGTTGGGGCTTTACGCAACAATTACAATAAAATAAAAACTTGGAAAAAATATAATAAAAATAAAATAAAAAATAAATGAAAAAAAAAAGAAAAAAGGGCTTACAGCCAAGAACATATCCCACAAAACTGAATAAAATTCTATAGTAAAAAAAATGGACCTTTCATAAAATACTTTCAAGCATTTCAGAAGCAAAAACTGATTCTAGGTATAATCTCTGAAATATAAACACAAAAGTCATGAGAAGCCCAGAATGGTACATCTATGTAGACAATATTAAAGCATTAAAGGGTGATCAGATATTGAATGCTTAGTAAGTGAAAGAGAGAAGACAATTGTTTGCTCAGAATCACATGGTCTTTAAGGATCAAAAAGAGAAAAATTCTGGACTTGAGTGTGGTTTTGCTGTTTTATTTTTTAAAAAGGGAGGAAAAAAGTATCATAAATTTAGATCTGAAGGACATGTTGGAGGCTTATTTTCCACGTAAGGAAACAAGCATGGAGTGGCTAAGTGATTTCATCAGGGTCACAGTGCAAGTAAGCATCTGAAAAGGGATCTGAACCAAACTCAGGTTTTACTTACTACAAAATCCAATACCCTAACTTCAACATGAGAAAAACTATTAACAAAACAGATAAAGAAGGAATCCTAACAAATTTCCTCTAAAAGACAAACACGACACTCAAGTCCAAATCAGAAAATGCTAAAGAAGAGATCTACAGACTAATATCTCTAACGACTATTGATACAAAAACACTGAATTATCAAAGAGTATAACTTCTTTGATAGCAACAGATTCCAAAGACTATTGTTGTCCATGTGCAGATCCCATTTACATAAGGAATATGGGGCTTGGTCAACATTAGGAAAACTAAACACAACAGGCCACATTATTGACAAAAACTATAAAAACCACATGGTTATTATATTAGAAAAAAAAAAACTTCAAACAAAATACAACTAATTTATGCTAAAAAAAATACTAAGAATCAAAGAACTAAACAAACCATCCTTTAATACAGTAAAAATTATTGAAATTCAAAAGCTAGCATTAACTATAGAAGTCTTTCCATTAAGAACAAGGTTAAAGCCACAACAGGAACAAGATTAAAGAAGCAACAAGCAGCACACTGAGAGAGCAGTAATTAGAGCAATGAGCCTAGTCAGAAAGCTGTCCTCAGACACTAATTAACTGTGACGCTAAACTAGTAACCTAATCTCTGTTTGTCTTACTTTCCTCAACTATGAAGTGGGGATAAAAGCACTCTCCTCCAACAGTTGGTTGTGAGAATCTAATGAGAATTTTTTAAGCGCTTAGCCCAGGGCCTGGCACATAAATACTTATTCCCTTTCCCTTCAGCAAGAACGACCATTGTTGTTACTAAATTATTTGATAGCTACAGCAATAAGACAGGAAAAATAAACTGAGAAATAAAATATAAGGTGGATAAACAAAACTACTGTTCTTTGCAGATGATAGGATTACTTACTTATAGAACACTAAACAATTAAGTTAACACAAAAATAACCAGTAAATTAGCAGTACTGTAAAAATAAACTCCTAAAAATTACCAGCCTTTCTATATATTGCAACAAGAGTAACTATAAATATATAAAGTACCTGGGAATCAATCTCCCATAGTATTTAGTGCTATATGAATACAACCACAAAAAATTCTTTCTGGAAATATAGAGAAAGACTTAAAGAATTGGAAAAATATTTATTGTTCATCTTTGGGCTATGCCAACAAAAATATTACTATACTAATTCACAGATTTGGTGCCATGCCAAACTATGGAAGGCTTGCTTCAAAAATCATAACAAAAACTATCTGAAAAAACAGAAGTTCAAGAATCTCAAAAAAATAGAAAAAAAAGTATGAACAATGGAGGCCTAAGAATACAAATCTCAAACTATACTATAATGCAACACTGAAACAGTCTGGTACTGGTCAAGAAATTTAAAAGTTGATCAGTGAAACAGATTAGGTATATAAAATCCAAAAACAATGAAACCCAGCAACATAGTTTGATTGTAACATGCAAAGAAAAGCAAAACTGAAATAAGACCTAAATATAAAATGTCATATAAATGAATTAGAGGAGAGAACTTTCACAACTATGCCTAAGGAAAGAATTCTTAACTAAATAAGGGTTAGATGACATGTCAAGATAAATGGATTTTTTAAATAGCAACTAAAAGGTTTTGCACAAGTTCAACTAATACAGTAAGAATATGTACAGAATCTGTTAAATGGGATAAAAATCTCTGCAACAAATCTGTCTGAAAAAGGTCTGGCAAGCAATATATATGGGGAATTAAGATAAATATATCAGAACAAGAGCTATTCACTAATTGATAAATGGTGAAAGGAACAGGCAGTTTTCAAATGAAGAAATGCAAGTTATAGATCTCCACATTAAAAAATCCCATATTAACAAGAGAAATGTAAATTAAGACTAAAATTCTTTTAAAAAATGACAAAAGGTAAAGATGGCAATAATGGGAGGGCCTATCAGAGGGCACGCACATTACTGAAGCACTGTTGTTGGACCTGTAAATGGTCCAACCATTTGGGAAAACCAAATACCACTACTGTGTACGTACACCAAAAAGTTCCAAGAGAAGGAAGAGATTCACATGTACAAAAATATTTATAGTAAGAACAAACTGGTATCCATAAATAGGTACATGTATGAACAGACTGCTGTATATGAATGCAATGCTTTCACTACATAAAAAAATAATAACTATGAAGGATTCAGAGATACTCAGGAACTTACATGAACTGATGCAGGCCAAAATGGGCAACACTAGGAAAATAATTTCCATGATGATCAGAGTATTATATCTATGAATGACTTGACAAATCTGATCAATTCCACAACCAGTTATTACTTCAGAATACTGATAACAAACCTCTTGGCAAAGAGGTAAGAGATTAGAGATTCAGAGAGATATACAATATTTTAGATGCAAAGTATGGATATGGTTTGTCTGATTATATGTATTTGTTAAAAAGGAGAGCTTCTCTTTGGTTGGAGTTGGGAAAGAAATTAATGAGTAGTGACAAAGATGCTCCTTCTCCAAAAAGAGCATCAATAAAACATTTTTTTAAATACAAGAAAGTAGAGGGGGCGGAGTCAAGATAGCAGAGCAGAAAGACGCATATACTCTAGCGCTTCCCCCACAGCCCACAAAATACCTGTAAAAAATGACTCAACAAATTCTAGAGCAGCAGAAGCCACAAAACAACAGAGCAAAAGAGGTTTCCAGCCAAGGGTAACCTGGAAGGCCAACAGGAAAGGTCTATCCCACAGGACACTGAGCTGAGCAGAGCCCAGACCTGGTCATGCGGCACTGGGAGGAACAGGACCTGAACAGACCTCCTGGCAGAATTCCCAGCAGGAAGGGTCCCAGATCCCTCAACCCACAAGCCACAAAGAAAGCTCCAAAGGTCAGTGTTGGGAGGGTTTTCTCAGATGGGCGAGAGGGGAGCAGGGTCCCAGGCAGGAGCAAGGGTGGTAGCAGCAGCACCAGCAGGCAGCTACTGAAAAGCAGTCTGGCTCCATTGTCCAGGGAGCTCAGCTTAAAGCCTCTGGCAGAACTGAGCAACTGATCTGAACCTCAGCCCTCAGTGGTGGTCCCACCCCCACCCAAAGCCCCTGGGGGAGTTAGCTTATCTGAATCTCAGCCTTGAGCACAGTACTGGGGAGAGGAGGAACACTAGGACCTTCCTCTTGACAAAGGATTCAGAAGTCAAGTAACTGGCTGGGAACATGCTCAAAACAGGGAAAAAAAATAAGACTACAGAAGGTTACTTTCTTGGTGAACAGGTATCCTTTTGGATGAAGAAGAACAAGGCATATTGTCAGAAGAAGTCAAGGCCTCTGCCTACAGTACTTCCAAAATGAAGATGAAATGAACTCAGGCCATAGAAGAGCTTGAAAAGCAAGTCAGCAGCCTGCTAAAGGAGAACCAAAAAAATGCTGAGGAAAATAACACCTTTAAAAAGAGGCTAACTCAACTGGAAAAAGAGGTCCAAAATGCCAATGAGAAGATTTTAAAAAGCAGAATTAGCCAAATGAAGGAGAAGGTTCAAAAGCTCATTGAACAAAATAGTTCTTTAAAAGACAGAGTGGAGTTCAGGGAAGCTAATGACTATGAGATAAACCAAGAAGTTAGAAAACAAAACCCAAAAGTTTGAAAAAATAGAAGATAATGTGAAACAACTCACTGGAAAAACAACTAACCTGTAAAATAGATCCAGGAGAGACAATTTAAAAATTATGGGACTACCTGAAAGCCATGATCAAAAAAAAAAGAGCCCAGATATTATCTTCCATGAAATTATTAAGGAAAACTGCCCTGATATTCTAGAACCAGAGGGCAAAATAAATACTGAAAGAATCCACTGATCACCTCCTAAAAGAGACCTGAAAAGAGAAACTCCTAGGAATATTGTGGCCAAATTTCAGAGTTCCCAGGTTAGGGAGAAAATATTGCACGCTGCTAGAAAGAAACAATTCAAGTGTTGTAGAAATACAATCAGGATAACACAGGATCTGGCAGCTTCTACATTAAGGGATCGAAGGGCTTAGAATAGGATATTCCAGAAGTCAAAGAAACTAGGATTAAAACCAAGAATCACCTACCCAGAAAAACTGAGTATAATATTTCAAGGGAATAAATGTTTATTTAATGTTATAGAGGACTTGCAAGCATTCATAATGAAAAGACCAGAATTGAATAGAAAATTTGACTTTCAAACATAAGAATCAAGAGAAGCATGAAAACATAAATAGGAAAAAGAAATCATAAAAGACTTTCTAAAGCTGAACTGTTTACATTCCTACATGGAAAGATAATCTTTGTTAACTCTTAGACTTTTCTTAGTATTTGGGTAGGTGGAGGGATTATACATACATACACATACATACACACATACACACACACACATATAGACAGACAGTACAGGTTGAGTTGAATCAGAAGAGATGATATCCTTTAAAAAAATAAAATAAAAATTAAAGGGTAAGGGAGAAAAATACTGGGAGGAGAAAGGAAGAAATGGAATGGGGCAGGCTATCACTCATAAAAGAGATAAGAAAAATCTTGTTCAATGGAGGAGAAAAAAGAAAAGGTGAGAGGAGAAAAGTGAAGTTTACCCTCTTCACATATGGATTAAGGAGGGAATAACATGCTCACTAAATCTGGTATGAAAATCTATTTTACACTACAGGAAAGTAGGGAAGGAGGGGACAAGTGAGATGAGGGGGATGATAGAAGGGAGGGCAAATGGGGAGAAGGGAGTAAATAGAAGTAAACAATTTGGGAAAGGACATGGTCAAATGAAAAGAATGAAAAAAGGGGGGATAGGGTAGGATGGAGGGCAATATAATTAGTATTACACAACATGATTATTATGGAAGTCTTTTGCAAAACGACACATATACGGCCTGTATTGAATTGCTTGCCTTCTGGTATTAGAAATGAATGTTGAGAATTATTATTGGATATAACTGAGAAATACGAAATAAGGTAATGGGGTACAGAAATTGATCTTGCCCTACAAGAAATGAGAGAAGATGGGGATATGGGAAGGGTGGGGTACGATAGAAGGGAGGGTACAATGAGGGAAAGGGTAATCAGAATGCAAGATAGTATGGGGGGAGGGGAGAAATGGGGAGAAAAACTGGAACTCAAAATTTTGTGGAAATGAATGTGGAAATCTAAAAATAGACAGACAGACAGATATACAAGAAAATAAAAATATTCAGGAGTCCCAAGTGGGGCAATTTTGTTATTATCTTGTTTCAAGTTATCTTAGGAAGATAACTGCTTTACCAAGACTTTTATTTATTTCTGCCACTCTACATTCACTTTAAGGTGATATTCTTTCTTTTGTGTGGAGGATATTTGGAGATCCTGGAGTTTTCTGACCTACTCCACCATCTTCCTAAATAAATTCTTATTCAATTAAAATGGTACTTGCTACATGAAAACCTTTCAAAATCTTGTACCCTCTCATCCCTTAGTCAGAAATAATCTTTTCCTTTTGTAACATTATTTAAACTTTGCTTTTATATCTTCATAATCCTTTATGACATATTGCTGAGTATTGTCTCATCACCACATTCCCTTACCAAATTAAAAATACCATGAGATCATACTCTTAATTTTGTAACCCACCACTGCATTAGATTTTAACACAACTATTAAACTGTATTTGGGGGTGAGGGAGGAAAAGGGTTGAATCTCTAATTCTATTTTAAAACACAATTATTCAATACCAGTCTTTCCAATTTGCCTAAAATATATGCATTCCTATGTGTATACACTCAAAATCTTAAATTAATTCAAATTAAGTCATGCTATAACATACCTAAGATCCTGGACACTTTCACCAAGTTTGTCCAAAAGAAATTTTATATCTTCACTTATATCTTCATCATCATACTTTTGCTGATCCAAGTTCTCCAATTGTTTCAGAACTTTGCACTGAATCATAGCCAGGGCATATTCTTGGCGAGTTTCCCTTTCAGTTGATTTTTCTAAAAGGTTCTAAATTAGAAAAATGTAAATTTCAAATCAGACTTACAATGTGAGGAACACAATGTATGGAAGAAAAAATAAGTAACTACCTGACATTTATATTAAGCATTATAAATGAACATCTACAAGCTGTCTGATGAGTGAATCTGAGTGATATATTTATAAAAACAGGACAAAGTAATTTATATCCTCTGCTACCACTAGGAAAAAGTAAGAAATATGAAATCATAACTACCTAACTCTGAACTACCTGGTCAAAATTACTACACAGAGTGTTAACCTTAAGAGAAGGTCACATCATTGATTATATTTTCTAACTAAAGCAGATTCTCCTAAGGTCATACTTTCTTTTCCCCCATTCTAATCGAAGGTCCTTATCATTTCATAACTGGATTATTTAAAATAAGCCTTGAATGGACATCACTGATTCGCCTTGTCTAATGCCACTAGATTTAGTTTCTTGAAATTCTTTTCATTATGTCATTCTCCTGCTCAAAACCCTTAAATGATTCCCTAGTACATGGATCCATAGCATCATGGCCAACTTACTATGCTTGGTATTCAAGACCCTTCCATCTATTTTACTCCTTAGTGTCCCCCTCACATATACAAGGCATTTTTTCACTTCCATATTTATATGTGGTACCTTTCATCTAAAATTTCCCTCCTTTCTCTCCAGATAACCTAATAATTTTTCAAAAGCCTGCTACAGCATTCATTTGACAATACTCATATACTACAATTTTTGATCACTGATTCAAGTGAAAGGACTCCTCAAAATACTTTCCAAAATTTTAACAAAACAACCAATAGCAAATACAAAGCATTGCTGACCCTTAGCAATGACTTAAAAATCACAAATTCTGCAATAATGTTAATGTTGCATATCTATACAGAATATGGAATCTCAAAAGCTAATAACCCAAAAGAGGGGGAAAAAAATCTAATAAAGGCCACAGAAGAAAACAACTTTTGTTTAGAAAAAATTCAGTGATAAATTCATTTGCTTTTTAAATTAATAAAGAAAATTAAAATTAGAAAAATGTAACAAAATATAGAAAAATCCAATAAGAAAGGAATGCAAGAAAAAACATTTTGGTTGAATCAAATACAAAACAAAAGAAAGAAAAAGATAAAATAGTGATTTATATACAGAAAATAAATTTTATGTAAAGAGTCTATGTTGCAGACTTTGGGTGATATTGTCACTCAGGACTTAAAAAGCTATGATAAAGATTTACAAGTGCATGCCTCAGTGGTTTTGTGAACTCTTGGTGTCTGCCCAAAAGACCAGATGACATTAAGCCATCTGGACAGTTAACATCAGATATTTCACATCCCCAGTATATGCCAAAAGGTTAAAACAGAGGCTAAAATTTTTTTGAAATGGTTATTTGCCTGTTGCACTTAAAAAATTCTTTAAGAAGATAAAAAGATAACCCATCAACATGCACTGATATCACCACTCTTTATCATATAAGAACTAAATTAATGTTTATAAGTTGTCAAAAATTGTGAATTTTTAAAAAATTTTTAGCAGACTCTTCCCCATTTCTGTAAATAGGGAGTGGACTGTATAAAATGATGACCATTTTATATTTTTTGTTCCATCAGCTGTCACAACCAAAGAACTCACCACCTACTGACCAAGCTAAATGGCAATGAGCACCTCCTTACACAGCTCTAGAAGTCCTCAAACAGCTATCACTGGCAGGGCAGATCTCACTCCACTGGTCTTCCAAGTATGATCAAGCATCTGAGCAGGACTTTCTTCACAGTGGAATAATTGTACTTAACACATATGTATAGCACTTCAGTTTGCAAAATGCTTTAAGGAACTGTATAAGCTATGGATGACAGTTAACAGGTTTACTTAACAGATCTCCATTTAACATATGAGAAAAAAAGAGATTCACAGACAGTAATTATCCTAGTGTCAGAGCTAGACCTCAATCCAAAGTCTTCCAAGGTTAAACGTGATACTCTTTTCAGTGCTTCCTTTTAACAGAAATACTACTAAATTTTTATCAATGAAGAGAAAAGGCTTATATCACTCACAAGCTTCTACTAATGGAATACGTATTAAGGGGAGAAAAACTTAAGGATGGAAAAGAAGGAAAAAATAGGAAAAGAAATTAGGGAAGGTATATGTAAAAAAACATGATGCAGTATCACAAATACCCAGAGAAAAGAATAACGATCAAGAAATCCAATAAGAAATTACAGTGATTTCTGTCTTTACCACAGAACTGGACTAAAACTAACACACCCTATGAGCAATAGGAAAGGGAGCCACAAACAAAGCCAATACAAGCAAATAAATCATCAACCTCACAACATGACCAGAGTGGAATTAAAGGCATGTTTAATCAAAAGACTCTGTATATGGGACAGGAAAAAGAGAGGGATCTTCAGAGAGAACCTCAAGGTGATTGCAAATATTTTTACAGGTTAAAACTTCTTTTGGCTTTTTTTAATATACAAGTGACAGATTTTCTGATAGAAGAGAATTCTTTTAAAGACTGAAAGAATAATGAATAATTTCTATTTTAAGTGAATTAGGACTATCTCTACTTCAACAGTCTCTTGGAACTATGTTCCTGCTTTCCTTTTATAGAAATTCTAAAATTAAAATAAATTGATTTGATACTGCCACAGCCTTTTTTTTACAATGATTAAATATAAACACAGAAAATGCTAACAGTACAAATGATTGAAAATAATCTAGAATGTTTAAAAGATATGAATACTGAGGATTAAATGGAATTATCTAATACTAAATGAGTGATAAGTGTACAATACTCAAAAGATTGCAAAGCACATCACATACACCATCTGATTTAAGTCTCATAATAATCCTGTAAGGAAGGTATTTTTTTTCCAGATAAAGAAACTAAGACTTATGAAGGTTAAGTGACTTACTCATAGACACACATTTAATAAGTGTCACAGACAGGAGTTACAGCCAGGTCTCCGACTTCAAATCCACCCCTCTTTCCACTACACAAGGCTGCCTGCATTCTCTATCATAGTTCCCCCCCTCTTTTTTTCTTTTACAAATGAGGAAACTGAAGCCCAGAATGGGAAAGTGATTTCTTATCTTCTCACCTATACCTCTTCCAGCTATGCTTAGTGCTGGCCCTCAAAAAAATTCTTTATAATTTATGTGTGTGTGTGTATATATATATATATATATATATATATATATATATATATATATATATATATGCATATACATATGCATATATACATACATACATAAGCACAAATCTATTGATGTGCATATTCATGTAGTGATGACTTGTTTGGATTAGACACAGGACCTTGATATCTTAATTCCTTCAGGTTGGAGCTGGATTGTACGTGATTTTGAAACTTAATTCCTCTTTGACCTTGAGCTACGATATGCCAGATGCTAGTATGTGGCAAGGTAGCCTGGTTCTGAACAAGATAAGGCAAAAGTTCATCTTTAAAAAGGAGTCCAGGGCTCCAGGGGTCAAGACCAAATTCTGGTGGAATATTAACAGAGCAATACCCAAGGTTCTATACATATGTATGAGGGAGTGAAAATGATACTTAAGAAAATTAAGTCAGGAAAACAGTTGAAATGTACCAAAGAAATAAAGAAAAATTCCATGTTAGATATAACATAATTTTGAAAGTTTCCAAAGGACTGATTTTCAAGATATCTGGAAAAGGAAAAGATACCCATTTTTTTTTTACATCATGGAAAACATTATTATGCCTAAAAAGGCTAATCAAGAGGATATCAAATAACTGATCCATATGTTAACTTTTTCACATTTTAATGGATCCAAGATCTTATTGCCAAGGGTACTCCTCAAGACTGCAATTCCTAATCAAGCCACACCTTCTTGTTCTATGTAATTCTTGTCCACATCCTCCCATAAATCACCCACAGAGCTGCCAACCTTCCTCAACTTCATGAAATAACTACAAAATGCCATCTATGCACAAGGCACTGTACTGGCCCCTGGGGAGGATGTGAACATATGATTAAGACAGCCTCTATTTTTAATGGCATTTAACTTCGAATGGAGGATATGATCCACACATACTTACAATGCAGAAAAGCATATGATAAGAATGTAAGAAAGGTATAGAAGGATAGTTATAAATGTCCAAGGAAGAGAAAACGATTTTTGATTGGGAGAGATCAAAAAAGATTTCACAAAGTAAAAGATATTCTTTAAGAATGGGCAAGATTTCAACAAGTCTGCGGAAATAAATTTTAAACTTTAAGTTATTACATACAGTTGTAAGTTATTTCACGTTTATTTCATATCTGGCAAAATACAGAATAATTAACTCCAATGCTCCCCCTAAGTATCTAGCACAGTACTGGGCAAAGGAAAGATGTTTAATAAATGCTTGATGATAAATCATCACAAAAGAATCCTGAAATGTGGCTCTATGCCAGACCTGCACAATCTGTGGCCCACCAAAGGATTTTAGGTTATGTGCAGACCTGCTCTATACCAATGATGGTTTTAACCAAGCCACAGAATCAATTATTTCAATAAGCTACAAATCATCAATACCAAAGGCAGCTAACAAAAACCACTGTAAAGAAATCTCTTCATTATTCAGACTTTACCACCATGACTCAAGCTGCCTCCTCCCACTGTTGGAACCTTCATTTTGAAGAAGGGCCAGCCTAGACATCTTTCATTTTCAGAACCCAGCCACCACTCCTCTTCCCTGACTTTTCAGCCTCCTTTTGATGTGCTGTGTTCCACCATTAGAATTTAAGATTCTTGAGGGCAGGGACTATCTTTCCTTCCACTTATATTTTTATCCCCAGTTTTTAGAACACTGTTTGGCACACAATAAATATTTAATAACTTGTTCACTTGTTTGCCATTTTATGTTCATAAGGTTATTAATACTGAAGAAAATCAAATGAATAATTAGAGTATGAATAAGATTCTAAACAACAAAGGGTCATTACTAAGTTTATCTGTTATATCTTGAAAACATTCTGATTTATTTTGGGTGCTAAAGATTGACTAATCAATCCAAATCTAATTCAAGTATTAAAAAGTTTACAGAGACCTAGTGATGCTAAGAATAACTAACTGGCATTTCCCAAAATAAAAGAATGTGTCCAACCAATTTTTTAAAAGTCAACAGTTACTTAATTTGTTCAACAGAGGAGATTAGCAACTTTAGCAAATTTAGCATCACTAAACTTTTAGCATTAAAGTTTTCCTAAGGTTCAGGATGCAATACAGAATACAAGAGCAGAACAGTCTCAATAATGCTCCCTATTGGGTCTTTTTAAAAAGTCAGAAGTATATCAGAATGACAAAAATAAATGTACCATCTTTATTCTAGTGCATGGCCTCTAGTTGGATAATAATCCATTACTGTTCAGTATTGAACTTTTATCCTATATAAAAGAATTAAGCATTCCCAAAGACAGTGAGAACAGAAAGAAGGCCAAAAAAGGGGTTCCTCATGTCTCAGGGCATATGAGACATCATCCCATATTTAGCAGGTCTACTGACTTAAATGCTTTGCACTAAAATAAAAATTATAGAATTAATAAAATGTTAGAGATAGGATAAACCTCAGAGATCACTGTTATTTATCTCCTTTTTGCAGATGGGGAAACAGGCTCAGAACAGTTCAATGACATTCTAAAGTTGTACAAGAAGTTAATGGCCAACTTGGGTCAAAAATCCAAAATCTCCAAATCTGATTTCCAGACCCATAGTCTTTCTGTCATACTACACTGCCTCCCAGTATATTAAGTGTAGTCACTTAAATAATCTTGAATCCAGGTATAGATCTGTTTACAAATGTCACAAAAACAATAGTTTTCATTAAATGACAAGGTTACAGTTTAGTTAATTTCAGTATAATTTAAATATTTTAAACTGTTATACATATTAAAATGATTACAAGTGACACGTTAAGATTACGATAAACAAAGCAGAGCTGAAATTCTTGACTAGCCACAACATTAACCTAACAGGATCCTAGATCAAGATACCAGCTCTTCATAGAGACTAAAGAGTTATGAATAGTAGTCATATTTTAATATGTGGAAAAACTGAAATGAGGAGAAAGCTCTGTCCTTTATTCTCTTCACCATTAATGAAGGATACTGATATTACCCTAACGGAGAGAAAGGTTCTTTCAATTTATTATAGATGAAAGAAAGATGATAAGCCTGTTGTACAAACCATGCCATTTCAGAAAGCATGCTTTACAGTGGACCTGTCAAAGACAGAGTCAACAAAAACTGACTCATGTTTAAAGTTATGATTCAAACAAGAAATTTAACATTTCTCTTGCCTGACATAACCAATTTTATACATCTCTAAATCTCTTTATACTACATAACTATCTGCCAAAACAAGGGCATGAGAATTATCTTGGCTTTAAAAAAAAAAGTACAGAAAAAAACTGCAAAGAGATAAGATTTACTTGTTGAGAAACTCATAAATTTTCTAGTCTGATGATACTCATCATGAAGGGGCTTGGGCAGTATAATTCTCTAGCCATCACTTAAAATAATCATACTTCTTTGGATTTGTCTGATCTGTCACAGAAGCTCAGAGCACTTAAATGTTATCTAATCTTCAACAGCTTTATGAACTCTTCTCCCACCCACACACATGAGAAAAACAAGCATAGGTTAAATGATTTTATGCAGGGGCTCAATAGAAGAAGCAAAATAAAATTTGGATCATCTGACCCCCATGCTCTTTTGAGCAACTAAATTTTCTCTTTTAAAAACAGGTCACAAGTAATTTTGTAGCATATGATACCCATTTTAATTCTTAAAATACTATAACTATTTTCAGTAAAATATACAAAACTAAAATCCATAAATGAATTAAAGAAAATCAACTAAAAAGCAACATCATTCATTCAACCTTAGTTAAAAAGGAAACTGTTGCCCTTTCACTTCCTCAAAAAAGATGAACAAAGAAAACAATGAATCTAAAGTGGATTCTTAGATAAATGGCTTACCGTCAATATTTCAGGATCTCTAAAAGAAAGAGTTATGCTGAACTTTTTTTTTATGTTGTTTTGGACTAAAGATTGCTGCACTTTGCTTTTTTTCCCAAAAAGAACTTTCAACACATCAAATTTGGAATCAAGTACTGGGATTAAAAAAATAGGTACCATATGAAAAGGAATATGCTCTGTATATTTTTGTTTTCTTCCATTCTGTTCTTTTATTACAATTAGGCTTATACAAAAGTGGAACAGGTTGCCTCTGAGAGATGATGGGTTCTCCATCACCAGTTGGAAGTCTCCAAGAAATGCTAGCTGATAATTCAATAGGTATGTTGCAAAAGGGATTTTAGTTTAAGGTATAAATTGAACTAAATCAGTCCCTGAGGTCCCTTCCAACTCTGAAATTCAGTAATATCACAATGCTACAATAAACAAAAAAACTTACCCGGAATGCTGCAAGAATGATTCTAGTTACTTTTTCTTTAACAGATTCTTGAAGGATATCAGACAGAACAGGAATAATGTTATATCGACGAAGATGTTCACACATTTGAGGGCTAAATGCCAGCAGCCATATTGAGAAAATCATTTGGTACTGGAGTTGGAAGCCACATTTGTTACTCAAAACTCCCATTATACTAAAAAAATAAACATTTTAAAAAATATAGTAAGTTATAAAACAAAGGAAAACCATATTTGAGTATGACAGCTAATAAAAGAAATCATCATGAACTACATTCAGATAGGTTTTCCCTCCTCATCAGCAATAAAGGTTAAGCAGTTAAGAGCTCACGCATTGAAGGCCAGCTTGAGTTCCAGACTCAAATTAGGATTTCTCCCTAGACTCAGTCTAGGAAACAGGGGCAGTTACAAGGTTACAAAATTCTATCTTGGATACTAGTTCCCTTGCTACTTTCAAGTGCCCTCTCCCCAACACTTATATGAGTATCTCGATAGAGACTGCTGATCACAGACAGCAGTATAATCCCCTTGTTGTCTATTCCTTGAAGAGATGTCATCTCATCAACTTTCACTGCTTCACTGAGCAGATCTATGTAACTGACTGACCAGGATCCATCTCTCAAAGTTCCAACTACCAACTAAATACCCACTGCATTTCAAGCTTCATGGTGAAAAATGAACTCATCTTCTCCCCAGAAGGTACCTCCCCCATTTTAAGTTCACTGCCATTTTTCCAGTCACTCAAGTTTGAAACCCTGGAGTTACCTTTGATATTTCCATCTTTCTCTCTCATCTCCTCCTTTCAGTCACACGCCAATTTTTATTATTTCTACTTGTGAAATAGATACTTAATCTATTGCCGATTCATCACTTGTACTGCCTTATTTCAGAGTTTCATTCCTATCTTTACTCTCACATCAGCTCATACTTACACCACCATATATCTTGTAACCACATAGTCCTTTCCCCTTCTCAAAACCCTTCAATGGCTACCAAGTACCTACCCCAAAAAGTGATGAAAACAAAGGGCAAACAACAATAAAAACTCCTTCAAAGCCTGACATTCAAGATTCTGGTCAACCTGGCTCTAGTCTACCATTCCAGCCCATTATTTCACCTTACATTCATCTCTACCCATTCTGCACTCCAGCCAAAATGGACTTGCTGCTCACTCTCCTTTCTAATCCTGCCTCTATTCCCTTATGCCCCACATCCCACTTCCTTTTTTAAATCCTTCCCTTCTGTCAAGTTTCAGCAGCTGGAAGGGACCTCAGAGGGCATCTAGTCCTCTTCTGCACTGTGTGTGCATGTTCATCCTTCGCTGCCGAAGAGGACCATGCCATCAGAGAAATACTGACACAACTTGCATTTGACTTTGTTTAGAGTGAAGGAGGGCTGTGCAGGTCACCAGCCTCACTTCTCCTCCAGAGCCATCTGAATCCAGTGACCAGATACTCATCAGGATGACTGGAGATGACCCAGGATGAGGCAATTGGGGTTAAGTGACTTGCCCAAGGTCACACAGCTAGTGAGTGTCAAGTGTCTGAGGTGAGATTTGAACTCAGGTTCTCCTGACTCCTGCACTGGTGCTCTATCCACTGCACCACCTAGCTGCCCCTCCTCTTCTACAATACTCTGATCAAGTGGTCATCCAGTCTCCATTTGAAAGCAACAAACCATAGTGGATAAAGTACCAGACTTAAGACTTATGAAGGACTATACAAATCCCTCCTCAGACTTGTGACCCTATGTAAGCCATTTAACTTAATCTGTACTTCAGCTTCCTCACCTGTAAAACAGTAGTTTGACTAGGGACATTCTACAGGTCTTTCTTCAAACTCTAATAAATCTATGACTCTATAAACCTATAGAGAACCCTATACTAAACTACTACCTCCCAAAACAACTCATTCACTTCAAGAACATTCTACATGTTGAGAAGTTTTTCTTTTCTAAATCTGTCTCCTGTCAACTTCTACTCAGTGCTCCTAATTCTGTCCCCTCTGAGGTCAAAGAGAATCAGTTCAAATCTTATAAAATAACAAAACTTTGGTATCCTTAGCACCTAGCTTGGCACATAGTAGGTACTTAATATATGCTGAAATGATCTGAAGACAGCTGTCAGGTTCTCTTTTACACAGTCCCCTTCTAAGCTAAACACATCTATCTCATTTAACCAATCCTCACGTTAGGTACACTCTTCTGGAGGTACTCTTGCTTATCTGTCTTTCAAATAAATATGGTGCCCATAAGTGAACACACACATTTCAAACTGGGGCAGAATATAATACACATTACGCTTCTTTCAAAGCAAACTATGGACATCATTATCTCTGGGTGCTATAATGTCACACTGCTGATTCATAAAAACCCCCAACTCAGGTTCTAACTCTCCTAACTTTACCATAATTCTTAGCTGAAAGTGAGTTCTCCTTCCTCAGTTTCCCATAGAACTTTGTATGACCTTCATTTTGGTATTCATTGCCTAATCTTTATTACAGCTGAGTAGGTAATGTCAGCTATTCATCTTTTCTATCTCTAGCTTCAAATACAAGATTAAACTACCCAGCAGATAAATAACAAATATTAGTTTTAGAGAATTGGAAAAGGCATGAAAATGAAACCAACCTTCCAGAAATTTAACTGGACCTGTTTCCCTGAAAATTATTTGCTAAAATTGCTTTACATGCTTAAAATGTCACTCTCTTTCACAAACAAAAAAGATACTCACCAGTTGACCCCATCAGCTTCTACCCATGCAAAGCGATATTCATTAACACGGAGCATCAGCTGAAGACATCCAGCAACACACTGCACATACTGGGAACACTAAGCAAGAAAAAGAATGAAGTCTTAAAGGCAACATAAAGTTTGAATCCATAAACCCTGAATCTAAAAATAAAGCTGCACACACACATCCTCGCACGTACATATCTATCTTCCAACTAGAAGAGACCTTTCGTTCTTGTTAGAGTTAGGTAATCCAAATAACTGACCTCACAGAGCTATCATTCTCTCTTGGCTCTACACTTTTCCTACACCATTATCTGCCATATTAAACTCTCAAACAATTAGAAACTGTTTATATTATTTAAAGAGATTCAAGGAAAAGCAGGAGGAATTGCAGCTTATGTACTATTTTTAAAGTATCATTTACTCTGAAAAAGTGGCACTGCATAAAAATCAAACAAGAATTAATGATAAAATGAGAAGCAAGCAATTCTTAATGAACCTTCAAGTACAGAGATACATATAACTTCATACATGGTGTAAAAACTAAAACAATCAGATTTTTAAAATGTTCTCTTAGCATTAAATACTCTTCTCCATTTATGAGCATATTCTATGAATGTTTAATTCTAACATCCTTAAAATAATTTACTATAAAAGCAATATACATGTACCATAATATCATTATAAATAAGGTATTCCAAATAGTAAAATTCAGGCAATGATTCTATAATTTACAGCTTTTAAAATACTTCCTGGCAATGAACTGTTTATCTGTTATCATCTAGGGACCAGCACAGTAAAATGGGCAAACCCAGCTAAGTTTGTAGAGGTCCCTCACCAGGCTAGTCACAAGATGATCAATTTCTAAAACATAGGAACTAAGCAACACCATTTCACTAAGGTATAGAGTAGAAAACTGCATCAACAGACCTAGACTACAGAAACATAGGTCTCTGAAGTATCTCTGTCTTATTCCACATTAAAGTCTTTTTTCCATGTCATTCAACAGAACACTTCAAATCTTTAAGACTATCAAATGAAAAAGCATATTGTAAAATTTATTAGTATCTTTTTTTTCCAAAATGTAATTTGCAGTGACAAGAAGAATAATTGTCTTCCCAGTGTCAAATATTGACCACAAAAACCACTAATCTAGTAAAAATATAACAACAAAGTTTGAGGTTTTTGAAAAACTCAAAGGATAACAGATCTAAAGTTGGAAGGGACCTAAAAGGCCATCTATTTTACTCCCTAATTTCACAGATGAGAAAACTGAGGTTCAGAAAGTTTGTGTGGCATGCCCTAAATCATACAGGTAGCAAGTAAAAAAGCCAAGATCCAAACCCAAGTCTTTTGGCACTGTTGCCACTACATCACGCTGCTTTTTTTCTAAATCATCTAAATATCAAAAGCATTTCAATTTGTTCTTTTTCATTCAATCATGAAACAGATCTTCTCAAGAGGAAATTCTTCTTTCAATGAATAACCAAAACTGATTCAATAACCAACAGAATTTACTGTCTTAAGCAGATACACACTGGACCCAAATGAAAGTTCATGATCTGTATAAAGTGAATCAAGGAGGCAAAAGATTATTTAATCTTCTGCTGAATATAAATATCAAGAATATATATGAGAGGAAAAAAAGAATATTTAAGTGCAGTTCTGAAGATCCCTGCTAAATAGGAACACACCCAGATTATACAACCAAAAAGGGATCCTCTTGACAGGATAAAGATTTTGCCAAAAAAGTACTTAGCCTAACTATCCCCATTCTATATCTCTATGACTGAAGAGTTTCACTGGGTTTTAAAATCACTAATACCAGCCAGTATAATCAATCCCTTGGAGTCCAAGGCCTAGGCAAAATAAATAATTCCAAAGGCATTTTCCCCTCTTTGTCTTGATCCATCTTGGTCATCCCAGGACAGCAATCCAAGATAAGAGTAAATAATCTCAACCTTTGTACTAAGTATTACAAAATACAGCACCCATGGAGAATAGTCTGTAAGGCACATAATAAGCTGTGGGGAGGAGGGGGGGGAGAATGATCGCCAAAACCACAACTGCCCCACAAAGTGAGAATAGCAGAATGGCTGTTGGGTGAGTAAATCAGAAACTGATCAGAAGACCACAAAGGAGCAAGAAAACACTGAAAATAGAAGACAGAACCAATAAATCAGTCTCCAGCCACCAGGAACAGAAGAGCTCAAAAGGTATCTGTCTCAAAGTCTCTGCAAAAAACAGTATCTAGAAACAGAATCTAAGAGCTTATAATCTCTTTCTCTGCATCATATCTGATGATCTGATATATTTTCTCCCCTTTCATCACTCCACTACCCATTTGGTATTCTCCATTTACGAGACTGCTACTTTCCACTCAGAGACATCTACTCCCTAGATGAATGAAATCACACCCTCTTAAACAGAATATAATGATAGTCAAATTTCTCCAGAGGTCCCACTGCCCACCATTTTACTTTTGCCCATGGACTAGGCAAAAGGATTAATCAGGCAACAAACCTTCTGCCCCAGGCCCACTCCTTTTCATGATCAGTGTCCACTATTCCTCCCTCAACTGTCAAGCCTTCGCTGACATTCAGAGGTGATTTGCCCAAACCATTCAGGAAAAATTAAAAAAAAAAAAAAAAGGATGACAGGACATTAAGGAGAATATCTTGTACAATGTTAGAGTCAAGATGTGTTCCTTGATCAAACAATATGATGGAGAGATAGCCATAAGGAAAGAGTCTTTCCACAGCATTATTTCACTCTAAGGAACAGCTGCATGATGATGAGCACTAACAGAGCATACCCAAATCTCCATCAACAAAGTTCTGTGAAGTGAGAATCGATGCCACTAGGATGAGCTGTTGACTATCTAAGGCTCTGAACCACTCATAGTAATAGTTCACTGTGACAAGGATCTAGGTTTCCCATCCCCCAGAGACTTACCAGAGACTCAGTTGAAATTGGCAGAGAACAGAATGAGATGCCAAGCCTGTAACAGGCAGAACCATCCACAAACCAAGCATCCGAAAAGTTCAGGGTCCAAATCCTTACAAGCAGTTATCCAGAATGATAGTGGCAGGCAAAGGGACTTCCTGAGAACATCACCCTCAAGGTACAATGGTAAAGATGTAGCCTATGATTTAACATCACTTACAAAAGCCTGTGTTTCTTACTAATACCTTCATCTTGGATGCCAATGCGCTTAATTTTTGTATAGAAGACTTGCATAAAGATGGGAGAGTAAGCATATAATTTAGTAGCTGATGTTTCTTCTTGAGTTTAATTTATTCTGCAACTCAAAGGTCTCATTAAACAGAATGAGCTGATTCAGGGATATCTCCCACATAAATAACAAGTTTATTCCCACCTGTTTAAAATCTAATCTATTTTTTCCCCACAATGTTATTTGTTGCTTGCCATGTCAAGTGATATTAAATCTTTTCTTGAAGCATTCATAATATAAAGGCATTAGTCTTCAGAGTAGCCATTGACCTCTTCTCATTCCTTTTTTATTAGTTATACTTTCCCATGTATCTGAGGATTCTCACCTTTTCCCACCTTTGCTGTGAAGTTACCTACCACATATCAGAATATATGGTGATTTAATTTGGCGGACCTTACCAAATTCTTTACAGAATTCTTCCACCTCTTCATATTTAGCAAATGATGATGGTGCATAAGCTGCATTTATTTTCATGATGGACTTTTTACAAATACTTATCAGAGATACTGTGAATAAGGTGACCAGATATCCCATGAGATGTTTCTTGTTGTCTATGAACATAAATGCAAAATGCATTGCAAAAATGTCCAAGATTGATATGATTCAGCATACTTCCTGATCCCCCAAACCCCAACCCATGTAGTATTCCAGTCTGGTCACTGAACAAGTTTGTCACAAATCTGCCATCATCACCACAGAACCACATGTGTGAAATTAAATGTCTAATACTCTGTGTTTCACTGATGCTGAGACTTCTTCCATTTTTCTTTATTTTAATAGTTTCATAGCAACTCCTACACAGAAAGTTACATACACATACAAAGTATTAAGAATGCCATTTGATAGTAAAATCATATTTAATGTTCATAATAGAACTAGATTACATCTCATATAAGCAATCATCTTGCAAAAAATTTTTAAAGGTTAAACTAGCTTCCAACACAGTCTTCAACATAGCTTAAAATTTTGTACTAAAATTGTGCCAATATCAGGGTTTTTTTAGTGATTTCATTACAGACAGAGACTAAAAATACAATGGAAATCAACAGGAAAATAAGCTTCATTCTGCAAATATGTGCTTCACAAAGGACTTTGAAGGAAAGCAACTAGCATATAAAGTAGGGCTATCCTATATTATTGTGGTGTGATACTCTGAGAATGACAGTAACTCAAAGAGTTTACAATTGAGTCTATTTTCCAAACTGCCTGCATATAACTCTTGCCAGTTCTTCAAACACAGTTTGATGGTTACTTAAAATTTTTAAAAAGAAAAAAAAACAACTTTCAGATTACAATTGTGTACCTTTTGTTAAAGATCTACCACAGCAGAGGGCAGATCCAAGAAGGCAGGGAAAAGCAAGGAAGTTGCCCAAGTTGTCCCCAATTTCCCTCAGAAACATTAAATCAAGCCTCTTAAATGAATTCTGGAGCAACAGAACCCACAAAAAAGACAAAGCAAAATTACATCACATGAACAAGTAGGAAAGAACTATTACAGGAGAGGGAAAGAAGAGAAGGGACAAGCATTGTTTGAATTTTACTCTCATCAGATTTGGCTCAAAGTAGGAATAACAGATAAACTCAGCTGGGTATAGAAATACATCTGGCCCTATAGGGAAGTATCAGGGGAAGGGGAAAAAAGGGGGGAGAAGCCAACAGAAGGGAGGGCAGATTGAGGGAGGTAGTGGTCATAAGCAAAACACTGGTGAGAAGGGATAGGGTAAAAGTAGAGAAAGAGAAAAGTATAAAGAGGGGAAAAAATAAAATGGAGGGAAATACGCAGTAATCATAACTATGAATGTGAATGGGATGGACTCTCCCAGGAAACACAGGCAGATAGCATAGTGGATTAAAAGCCAAAATCCCACATGATGTTGTTTATAAGAAACATATCTGAAGCAGAGACATATAAAGAGTAAAGTTAAAAGGATGGAGCAGATTACGCTACAGATGAAGTGAAAAAAAAGGCAGGAAGCAATCGATCTCAGACAAAGAAAAAGCAAAAATAGATCTAACTAAAAGAGCCAAACAAGGAAGAACACTACATTTTGCTAAAGAGATACCAATACTAAATATATGCACCAAATAGTACAGCATCCAAATTTCTAAAGTGGAAGTTAAGTAAGTTGCAGGAGGAAATAGAGGGCAAAACTATATTAGT
The DNA here is from genome assembly GCF_028372415.1 of Notamacropus eugenii. Taxonomy (NCBI): domain Eukaryota; kingdom Metazoa; phylum Chordata; class Mammalia; order Diprotodontia; family Macropodidae; genus Notamacropus; species Notamacropus eugenii. The sequence continues at coordinate 271,622,460 of NC_092875.1, forward strand.
TACGGACCTCAACCTGCCCCTCTCAGAACTAGATAAATCTAACCACAAAATAAACAAGAAAGAAGTTAAGGAGATGAATAGAATTTTAGAAAAGTTAGATATGACAGACCTCTGGAGAAACCTGAATGGGGACAGAAAAGAACATACCTTTTTCTCAGTGGTACACAGCACATACACAAAAACTAACCATGTATTGGGGCATTAAAACCTCACAATTAAATGCAGAAAGGCAGCAATGTTAAACGCATCCTTTTCAGATCATGATGTAATAAAACTACATGTAATAAAAGGCCACAGAAAGAAAGATTAAAAATTATTTTGGAAACTAAGCTAATCCTAAATGAGTAGATCAAACAATAAATCATAGAAACAATAATTTCATCAAAGAAAATGACAATGAGACAACATACCAAAACCTATGGGATGCAGCCAAAGTACTAAGTACTTGGGGGAGATTTTACATAACTAAATGCTTACATGAATAAAATAAAGAGGTCAATGAATTGGGCATATAACTAAAAAAGCCAGAAAAAGAACAAATTAAAAATCACCAATTAAACACCAAATTGGAAATTCTGAACATCAAAGGAGAGATTAATAAAATTAAAAGTTAAAAAAAAAAAACAACTAATGAACTAACAATTTAAACTAAAGGCTGGTTTTATGAAAAAAAAACAAGAAAATAGATAAGCTTCTGGCTAATTTGATTTAAAAAAGAAGAAAAACAAATTATTAATATGAAAAATGAAAAGGGACAATTTTTCACCAATGAAGAAAAAATGAAGACAATTGCTAAGAAGTATTTTGTTATATGGCAATAAACCTGACAATCTAAGTGAAATGGATATTTCCAAAATTTAAATTGTGCAGATTAAGAGAAGAGTAATTAAAATACTTAAATTAACTACATTTAATAGAAAATGATATTGAACAAGTCATCAGTGAATTCCCAAAGACAAAATCCAAAGGACCAGCTGGATTCACAAGTGAATTCCATGAAACACTGAAAGAACCGTTATTTCCAATACCATATAAACTACTTGGAAAAAACAAGTGAAGGAGTGCTACCAAATTTCTTTTATGACACAAATATGGTGCTGATATCTAAACCAGGAAGAGCCAAAACTGAGAAAGAAAATTATAAATCAATTTTCCTAATGAATACTGATGCAAAAAAATTAAATCAAATACTAGCAAAGAGATTACAACAATTTATCATCAGGATAATACACTCCAACCAGGTAGGATTTATACCAGGAATGCAGAGCTGGTTCAATATTAGGAAAACTATCAGTAAAACTGACCATATCAACAAAAAAAACAACAGAAAGCATATTATCTCAACAGATGCAGAAAAGGCTTTGGAAAAAATTACAGAACCCATAACTATTAAATACTCTAAAGAATATAGGAATAAATGGAGCTTTCCTTAAAATGATAAGTAATATTTATCTGAACCCATCAACAAGCTTATCCCCAAGTAATGGAAAGAAGCTAGAAACCTTCCCAATATGATCGGGGTAAAACGAGGATGTCCGTTGTCAGCACCATTATTCAGTACTGTACTAGTTGTACTATTGTACTGGCATTATTCAGTACTGTACTAGAAATGTTAGCGTTAGCAATAAGAGAAGAAAAAGAAATGGAAGGAATTAGAATAGGCATTGAGGAAACAAAACTATCACTCTATGCAGATGATAAGATGGTATACACTTAGAGAATTCTAAAGAACCAACTTAAAAACTACTGGAAATAATTGACAACTTTAGTAAACTTTCATGACATAAAATAAACCCACATAAATCATCATCATTTCTATATATTGCCAACAAAGCTCACTAAGAAGCAACAGAAAGAGAAATTCCATTTAAATAACTGTAAGCAATATAAAATATTTGGAAGTCTACTTGCTGAGACAAACCCAGAAACTATGTGAACACAAAAATACTTTTCACATAAATCAAGTCAGATCTAAACAACTGGAAAACTATCAACTGCTCATGAGTAGGTCAAGATAATATAATAAAAATGACAATTATACTTTATTTATTCAGTGTCATACCAAACTACCAAAAAATTATTTTATAGAGCTAGATAAAACAGTGATAAAATTGTCTGGAAGGACAAAAAGTCAAAAATATCAAGAGAATTCATGGAAAAAACTGCAAAGGAAGGTAGCCTAGACATACCAAATCTAAAATTATATTATAAAAGTAGCAATTATGAAAACTACTTTGTACTGGCTTAGAAACAGATTATTGGATCAGTGTAACAGGGTACACAAGACAGTAGTAAATGACTATAATAACCTACTGTTTGACAAACCAAAAGACTCCAGTTTCTTGGATAAGAAATCCCAGACAAAAACTACTAAGAAAACTGGAAAATAGTTTTGGCAGAAACCAGGCACAGACTAACATATCACAACATATGCCAAGACAAAGTCAAAATGGGTACATGATTTAGACATAAAGGGTGATACCCTTTATGTCTAAAATTAGTAGAGCAAGGAATAGATTGTCAGATCTATGGAGAAGGGAATTTATGACCAAATGAGAGAGAACATTATAAAATGCAAAATGGATAATTTGGATTACATTAAATTAAAAAGGATTTGCACAAATAAATAACAACAATGAAACCAAGATTAGAAGGAAAGCAGAAAGCTGGGGGCAGGGAAATTTCTAGCAAGTATTTCTGATAAAGACCTCACTTCTCAAATATATTAGAGAAGTGAGCCAAATTTATAAGAATACAAATCATTCCCCAATTGATAAATGGTCAAATGATATGAACAGGCAGTTTTCAGATTAAAACTATTTAGTCATATAAAAAAATGTTATATATCACTACTGATGAGAGAAATGCAAATTAGAACTCTGAAATATCACCTCACACCTATCAGATTGGCTAATATGACACAAAAGGAAAATGATAAATGCTAGAGAACATGTGGCAAAATTGAATGCATTGTTGGTGGAGTTGTGAACTGATCCAACCATTCTAAAGACAAATTTGGAACTATGCTCAAAGAGCAATCAAATTTTGCCAAATCTACCATTACTAGATCTTATACCAGAGAGACCATAAAAAAGGGAAAAGAGCCATATGTACAAAAATATTTATAGTAGCTCTTTCTGTGAAAGCAAAGAAATGGAAACTGAGGCAATGCGCATCAATTGGGGAATGTTAATATGGTATGTGAGTGTAATGGAATACTCTTGTGCTACAAAAAACGATAAGCAGGAGGGTTTCAGAAAAATCTGAAAAGCCTTACATGAACTGACGCTGAGTGAACTGAGCAGTGTACACAGTAGCAGCAATACTGTGTGATCACCAACTATGACAGACTCAGCTCTTCTCAGCAATGCAATGATCCAAGACAATTCCAAGATTCATGATAGAAAAATGCCATCCACATCCAGAGAAAGAACTATGGGGTCTGAATGCAGATTGAAGCATACTATTTTCACAATTTTTTTTTAATGTTTTGAGGGGATTTTTCATGGCTTTTCCTTTTGTTCTGTTTCTTCTTTCACAATGTGACTAATGTGGAAATATGTTTAACATGATTGTACGTGTTTAACTTTTATCACACTGCTTGCCACATTGGAGAGGAGAGAAGGGAGGGTCAAAAAGTTGGAACTGAAAATCTTATAAAAAATGAATTTTTAAAACAATTTTTACATGTAATTTAAAATAAATTAAATGTATTAATTAAATTAAATTAAAATAATTTAAAATAAACAAAATACTACCAAAATACTATTGATATTAATTCCCTAACAGAGAATATACAAAGGAAAATTATTCAGGCAGTCATTTCTATTTAAATACTTCATGTAAATAATTGTTCTTAAAACATACAAAATGGTACATAATTGATCATGAACCACTCTAGTAAGTCCCCAAAAAGTTCTGAACTAATCACAGGCCAACAGAAGATTAAAATGCTATTCTATCCTGCAAGAGAAAAATCTGAACTACAGACCTGAAACCTGTTACAAAATTTAGTTAATTTAAGTAGCATATTGTCCAGTGATTTCACTGATTAAAAAAGTAGGAAAAAAAAAAAAAACAAGAAAACACCAACATAAGGACCTTTTAGCAGTGTGCGTAATACTTCATAAGATTATTTTATACATCTTACTTAAGATATCTAGAGACCACTTATTCCTCAGCTGAAAGTGAGATTGTTGCTTTCATATATTTAGAAAACTACAAGCATATTTTAAAAGGAGTATCAAGAAATTCAGGATAAGTCTATGCATAACCTTAAGGCTAGTCTCTGCAACCATTTAAAGAGAATAATATATGGCCCATCAACATTTTGAGTTTTCTCATTTTGTAGTATTTATCAGAACAAAATTTTATTTTATACTGACATCAAGTGGTAAAATCATGCACTGCTAATGTGTCAAAATTCCTTTCCACCTATATCTGAAAACTGAAGGCTCTGGGGCTAAAAGCCTTACCAGAAGATACAAAAGTTTTAGCTGACCACATGGTGGGCTTCTGACAGATACCAAAATCCAGTATCTGAAATTATCCCCCACATCTGCAGTCACCAATGTTTTAAACTTCACTATTTGAGATTTCTTTCTTTGAGGCTTGAAGGCCTTTCAGCCTAAAGAATCTCTTATTAAAATTTTTAAAATTTCAGGAAAGAATAGAAAAATACTGCCTTTATAAATGAACATGCTTAAAATGACATTCCAACTTGAGTGAGAGGAAAGTCTCTTCAAAAATGAAGACTGATAAATTTCCAGGGAAACTCAAAATGAAAAAGCCTAAAAAACACAAAAATCACTTACCATGCTGAACCTCAATTTTTATGAAACCAGCCTAAGAGACCTCCAAGGTCCCTTCCAGATCTTAAAAACTGTATGTTTCATGAAATTAAGCTAATCTTCAGTTTTCTAAATTTTTAAAACAAGAGATTCATCACCGAATTAGCCATTACAGAGGAGTTGTAATTTACATTAGTAGAAGGAAGTAAGCACAAATTGATAAAAATATGGAACCCTGAAGCAGTCAAAACATTATTTATGTCATATTGGACACTCATTTAAAAAAAAGGATCTGATCACGGCACATGTCCTCTTCCTATCCATGTCTGTCTCTTTGTCTGTCTCTTTCTCCATACCTCTCCCCTGCTTTACGGTCGGGTGAGCCCATTTACTTCCATCAGCAGATCACAAGCTAACAATATTTAAGAACTGTCTCTTGATGTAGAGCACAGACAGGAAATGATTTCATTCTTGACTGAAGCAAAAGGACACGTCTACCAATTGAAAACCTTTCTGCAACTGGTGCCTGATACCTATTGACCACAGTCCTAACCTTGATTCTGAAAAGGCCCTCCTTACAAACCAACCTCAATATCTGCCAAATTTGAACTCTAGAAGTCTTCCTGAATCTTCCTGACTCCAGGCCCAGAACTCTATCCAATGGACCACCTAGCTGCCCCAAACAATAACAAAACCTCCAATCACCCAGTAATCAGGTTTGAAACAGTCATCCTAGATTCCTGACTCTCATTTACTACAAATTTCCACTCAGTTGACAAATTTTATCTTTCCTACCTTCAACACATCCCTCAGATATTGCCCCTTCTCTCTACTCCCACAGCTACTACCATCCTACTTCAGGCCCTTATCACCTCTCACATGGCCTAAAGCAAGTCTCCAAACTGGTCTCCCTACCTCAAGCATCTCCCAAGTCCAACTAAATGCTCTTTAATCTTATGGCTAAATAATTCAGAAACCTGCTAATCATTCATTGCCCCACTATCTGTAAGGAGTATCATTTACAAGTATTAGTCCAGATGCCTAAACAAAGTTTAAAATGGTGATAAGAAGCCTAACAGTAGAATTTCAATGTCCCACTAAGCAACAACCAAGCAAATATCCCATCTTGCTTTGATTTTTATGATGCAGAGCTGACCTGTAGTACAGATCAAGAAGGAAGAGTGATGGACTATGTCTATGCGCCAAAAATAATTTATGAACGTGGACTATCAAAACCTAACGTGGATGATAAACAGATTTAAATGATGTCAAGACAAAATAAATTGAGGCTAGTGAACATTTTTTTAAAAACTAAGTATCACTTATTAACAATAACAAATGTAGTATGCTAGGTCAGTGTATTAAGATGGTATAAATACTTACCTCACTTGTAGAGACCGTTCCTGATTCGGCACTCCCGCTACCACTCAGTTTCTATTGCAAAATAAATAACTCATTACTTAGTTTTGTTTTTAATTTTATCCTAACATATCAATTTAGGAAAGGGATCACAGCAAATTTTATTTTTTATCTAATTCTATTTAGTCAAGTATATAACAAGGTAATGTTGTCATGAGTATAATGTGAAAAATATTCTAGACAGCACATTTTTATTTAAATAGTATTAAGTACTTGCAAATATGTGTATCCTTATTATAAAGCAACCATGTTATATAGAGAAAAGCACTGTCACTAAAGCACTAAATGACAATACAGCAAAAAAACCTAGAGGCACACAAAATTTCAAAAGGAAAGGCTCAAGAGGACATGCACTTTGAGTCAGACTTCAAGGAATATTCAAAAATTTGTGCTAAATCAACCATGTTTCTCTACTTGCACAAACCTGAGGAGACAATCACCTGAGATTTGGGTCTATGCCTTAAAGCTAATGACTGCCATACCAACAGTAGTATTAACAACTTATATTCAATTAAAAAAAATATTTTTTACATAGTTAGCAGAGTAATTAAGGTAGAGAAACAAAAAATGAGCATACAAAAGGGGCTGAGAAGTTCTTTAAGGAAATAACAGAGTTTCTTTTTTATTTGTCCACAATTTTAGAACTAGGAATTTCATAAATGCTGTTGACTGATGCCATTAAACAATAAATGTTTCAAGGACATGGCCCTTCCAATTACTTTGAATTTAAGGAATTTCATATGGAATGGTGCATTTCTAGCCATTATGAGGAGAAAAAAGTCATTCAAATCATTCAAAAGTTGTCTTCCAGAAATACTGTCACAGGGTACTTGAAAAAAGGCATTAAGGAGAATTGAAAATAATCATAGTGATAACCTTTAAGACAGATTACAAAGTCAATCCTAGCACAAGTACAAGAAAAGAATTCTAATAATCGCACCAGGTACTATGAAAAGCCATGAAGTAAGAGTAAATACAAAGAAAAAAAAAGAAAACAAAGAAGCTCAAAATTTCTAACCTTTGACAGACGTGTTCCCTTTCAGAATGACTTATTTAACATGAAATGAATTCAATTCTAAGAAAAAAATCTTACAGACACTGAAACTTCTATGGTAAATTATGATTATGCCAGTGTTATTTCCTTGTATTTTAAAAGGAAACTAGGAATGAATAACTGTAACCACAGGCTCTTGCAATAACACCAATTCTCTCAGTTGTGAGCCACAATATAAATTTTATTTCCAAAAAGTTTAAGACTAAACAAAAAACGAAATGAAACCACCCAAAATACTGACTGTAAATTACAGTGTTGCTTCTTTACTATCAATGTTCACTCCAAAACTTAAGAGAATGAATCAAGTTACTACAGACAGGTTGATTGAAATGTTAATGGTGTTACCATGGTAGAATTCTAAAATTAGAGTGACAGTTGTTTAAAGAAAGCTTATTTCAAATAGAGAGAGTGCAGAAGAACTCTAAAATGCTAGTTGGTTAATTGAAGCACATTAAAATTGAGCGTGATGATATACTTAAAAACAAAGTTCCATTTTCAAACTTCTATACCTCAATTTGAAGGCTCTATGAAGAAACATGACTGATTTGGAATTAACTAGTTCTCTTCTAAATATAATTATTTTCAAAACTAAGCCCAAAGAGGCATTTTAAAATAAAATAGTAGGCTCTTACTTCAATGAAGCTAGTGTCCAGACAAGTATTTTATATTACTAAACATCTCCAGAACTATTTTTTCAAAAATGTATCTATCCCTATTTTCATTACTCTTAAATATATTGTGCAATTTTTTTTAAAGTACCAAAAATCAGCTATAGAAAATAAATGGGAAATGTCATATATCACATGCCTGAAACTAAAACCCATTTAAGCATTACATTCACACACTCATACATCTATATCTTTCAGAAAGCTTACTCAAATATAACAATTAGAAACTCAATGCCATAAAAGAAGTACATCATCTGCCCCTTTCCTGTGCATCACTAACAAAATCCTTCCAGTAAATTAGCACCTCCCATTACCCCTTACGTGACATTATCCTGCTCTGATATGCCTCCATCTCTAGAACCACCAGGTACCACTTCAGCGCCACGCTTATTCTACTCTCTTCCATCACTCCCTCTCCAAGATTCTCTTCCAGAAATCCCACTCCTCATTTCATCCTGTCTAAAAATAATTCTTAAATATTCTCATCTTCACCACCTACCTGCCTGAAGGCTATGAGGAAAGCATCATCCTTGCTGAAAGTTTCAACATACCAACAAATTTAACTCCCATCTAAAGAGACTCTGTCTGTTCCCTGGCTTTGACCTCACTCTTGAGAACAAGAAGTCCAAAAACTGAAAAACTATATTCCTAGCCAACAAGTCACCTATTTTTTTTGTCCCAAGAAAGAGCAGGAATGGATAGGCCTAGAATCAATAGGACTAGCCCAATAGCAGAGTCTCACCAACAACTTTAGGTCTTAACGTTCAACAGCAGGGAAATGCGATGAAGGAGGAATCACCAACAGGAAGTGAAATACAAACAAGATACTGCCTGATAGAGAAATGCAGCAAAAGGGAGTTAAAGAGAAACACAATTTTACCATGAGGTACAAGTATATAATGAAGAAGAAACAGAAGAAGTAGGAAGAGAAAGCCAGTAGAATAAAAGGTGAGTAGAAGAGCCAGGTCTACCCCAAAGAAGCAGGCTCCCACCAGAGAGCAGATGAAGGTTACTAATAATGTGTGGCCCTTCAATTTGCTACCATAACTATTAGTATCACAGCATATCATATTAGCATCATAATATAAATTAAATGTTCTTTTCAAGATTAAAACTGAAATTTCTTTTACCTGTGAACTCAACTGAGTTTTTATCCAGTTGAAATAATAATTTAAGTCACTGCCTTCCATCAATTCTTTTCCCCATGCTGCCAATTTGGCAATAATTCTTGCTGCCTAAAAACAAAGAAGAAATGCTTGCATTACAATGGATTAATAATCACCAGTGACATTTGATTCCTAAAACATATCAAGTATCCTTTAATCTTTGAATCCGAATATGTTTTGGAGTTTCAAAACCCTATCATGATTTATTTTACTGGTTCATTTTTTTTTGTCTTTAAAATTATCATTTCTCACATATGATAACCCTCTCTTGGAAAGAGAAGAAAAGGAATACAG